>NC_091983.1:242050948-242394999 GCF_044704955.1 Pristiophorus japonicus
TGCACATCAATCTCTTGTGTGGGACCTTGTCATGGCCTGCACTCTGCCCCTTCCCTTGACTGCCAGTATGGTCTCTTCAATGGGGACAAGGTATATTAATGCGCTGGTTCCCCACTGGTGGCAGCCTGATATCTGGTGTTATGTGCCACCTTCTCCTGCAAGAAAGAAGGAAATGTGTTGGTGAGTCTTGTGACTAAATATGACTATGGACTATTGCCCAATTTGTGATTTGCCAAGAATATTGATACAGTTTGGTCTGTAAAAGGTGCTAAAAAGAGATAACATTTTCGTTAACAATTGTAAAATTACTAAAAATTCTCTACATACCTGGTTAAAGTGATCTGAAAGATTTTATATCCAGCAATGAAGGATGCCAGCTTTGTGAAGCTTTGTTTTCCAGAACCGCCAACTCCTACCAACAAAGCATTTCCACAATCTGTACGGATTATACGAGATATCTGCAAAATAATATTTTCTTGCTGTCAGAGGTACGATTTTTCTTTTTCAATGAAAAAAACTAAAGAAGCAGTGTAACTGGTCAATGTTTATCATTCTCCATTCTGTGTAAAATCATAACAACAAAACCAAATATATAATTTATATGAGAAATGAAATTTTGGGTTAATCCAGCTCCGAATTTAGTATAATTAGATTTAATCAAATTGGCCAAGCAAAGGCTGAGCTAATGTAATCCTGGTTCATGATTTTAGGAAGGCTAATTTTACAAAATAGCTGATGATTTGGCAAAAGCGGACTGACTGGAGAACCCTATTAGATAGACATGCATATACTGAGGACAAATGGGCTGTCTTCAAAACCGTTCTTAAACAAAATAAAGCCATGCATGTCCCAATGGTTAAACAAGGGCACATGGCAAAACAAACCCATTGTGACTAATTTGAAATGTGCAGAGGTAGATGAGATTGAACAGAAGGTCTGGAAGTAGTGGTAAATTATGTCCTTCTTGGGTTTTATAATCCTGAAGCTTGTAGGAGAAAGACAAGACTGACGCAGGTAAAGAGTTTTTCAAATTTGCGGTCCTGGAAAAGAATACGTTACTGGAGGAGGCTGCATGATAATTCTTGATTTAAATGCTGTAAACAGAAGGAAGAGCTTGTAGTATAGCTTGGAAGGAACAAGAGAGCAAAATTCAGAGAACATTAGAACATAAATAATAAGAGCAGGAGAGGCCATTTGGCCCCTCGAGCCTGCTCCGCCATTCAATAAGATCATGACTGATCTGATCTTGGCATCGACTCCACTTCCCTGCCCTCTCCCCATAATCCTTGACTCCCTTATCATTCAAAAGCACAGAGTAGTATTGATAACATAGAGACAAGAAATGTTATGTTGGAGAGACAAATTGGAGGTTAGAAATAACAGAGTTTGCATAATAGACAGTATGCTTTTGCTTGTATCCTATCCAACAGAACCTGAGAGGTACAAGAATCACCTTTCCAGATATAGGACCACTATTCAAGTCATAAAGAGTAACAAGCTATTGGAGGAAACAAAGTGTTCAGCATGAAACATAAGAACATAAGAAATAGGAGCACGAGTAGCCCATATTCAATAGAGAAGTAAAGCTGAAATTGGATAGCAAGAATTTTTAAAGTGAATCTGTAAGACAGAGGAAACAAGGGTTAGTAAGTAGTAATCAAGGAGGTCTTCTTGTGCTAAATGGAAGGAGTATAGCGAATAAGGCGGATGAGCTAAGAGCACAGGTGGACACTTGGGAGTATAACATTATAGCCATTACAGAGACATGGCTGAAAGAGGGGCAGGTTTGGCAGCTCGATATTCCTGATTACAGGATTTTTAGACAAAACAGAGAGGGGATATAAAGGAGGGGGGGGGGAGGTGGCTCGCAGTATTGATTAAAGAAACTATTACAGTGGTGAGGAGGGATGATATGTTAGAGGGATCATCAAATTAGGCCATATGGGTCGATTTGAAAAATGAAAAAGGGACGATCACACTGTTGGGCGTGTATTATAGACCCCCAAACAGTGGGAGGGATATAGAGGAGCAAAAAGTAGGCAAAATGCTGTGAAGTCCAAAAACCATAGGGCAGTAATAATAGGGGACTTTACCTGTCCGAATATTGATTGGGACAAATGTAGTGTGAAGGGTATAGAGGGTGTGGAATTCTTAAAATGCATTCAAGAGAACTATTTTAGTCTGCATGTAACAAGCCCAACACGAGAGGGGGCCAGTTTTGAATTTAGTTTTGGGGAATGAAGCTGGGCAGTTATTAGTGGGAGAATACTTTGGGTGCTAGTGACCATAATTCAATCAGATTCAAGTTAATTATGGATAAGGACAAGGATAGACCAGGAATAAAAGTCCCAAATTGGGGAAACGCTAACTTTGCTAGGTTGAGGAGTGATTTGGCCAAAGTGGGCTGGAAACAGCTACAGTGTCGGAACAGTGGGAAGCATTCAAGGAGGAAATCTGGAGGATTCAGGCCATACATGTGCCCTTAAAGAAAAAGGGTGGGAAAAACAATTCTAGAGCCCCCTGGATGTCTAGGTACGTACATGGGAGGATAAAGAAAAAAAGGGAAGCTTATGTCATATACCGACGGCTGTACTGTAGAATCTTTGGAGGAATATAGACAGTTAAGAGGTAAAATTAAAAAGGATATTAGGAATGCTAAGAGAGAGCATGAAAAATTCTTGGCAAGTAAATTTAAGGAAAACCCAAAGATGTTCTATAAATATATTACGAGCAAGAGGATAACTAAAGAAAGGGTAGGGCCTATTAGAGACCATGAGGGTAATCTTTGTGTGGAGGCGGAAGATGTTGGTATGGTTCTTAATGAATATTTTGCGTCTGTTTTCACAAAGGAAAGGGGCAATGCAGATACTACTATCGAGGAGGTGTGAAATTCTGGATGAAATAAAGGGTTTAGTAGCTTTGAAAGTAGGTAAGTCCCCAGGCCCGGATGAAATGCATCCCAAGCTGTCGAGTGAAATAAAAGAGGAAATAACAGAGGCCTTGACCATCGTTTTCCAGTCCTCTTTGGATTTGGGCATGATGCCGGAGGACTGGAGGGCTGCTAATGTATTACCCTTGTTTAAGAAGGGAGAAAGGGATAGGCCAAGTAATTACAGGCCTGTCAGCCTAACCTCAGTGGTGGGAAAATTATTGGAAAAAATCCTGAAAGACAGTATAAATCTACATTTGGAAAGGCAATAATTATTTAAGGATCCAAAATTGGCTTAGAAGTAGGAAGCAAAGGGTAATGGTTGATGGCTGTTTTTGTGACTGGAAAGATGTTTCCAGTGGGGTTCCGCAGGTCTCAGTACTGGGTCCCTTAATTTTTGTGGTATACATCAATGATCTCAATTTGAATATAGGGAGTATGATTAGGGAGTATTTAAGAAGTTTGCAGATGACACTAAAATTGGTTACGTGGTTGATAATGAAGAGGAAAGTCATGGCCTGCAGGAGGGTATCAATCTACTGGTCAAGTGGGCAGAGCAATGGCAAATGGAATTTAATTCGGAGAAGTGTGAGATAATGCACTTTGGGAGGGCTAATAAGGAAAGGGTATACACGTTAAACAATAGGCCACTTAAAAGTGTGGATGAACAAAGGGACTTGGAGTCACATAAGAAAAAATTAGGACAGGTGACCAAAAGCTTGGTCAAAGAGGTAGTTATTAAGGAGCACCTTGAAGGAGGAAAGAGAGGTAGAGAGGCAGAGGGGTTTAGGAAGGGAATGCCAGAGCTTAGAGCCTGGGCAACAGAAGGCACAGCCACCAATGGTTGAGCGATTATAATCAGGGATGCTTAGGAGGGCAGAATTATAGGAGTGCAGACAACTCAGGGGGTTGTAGGGCTGAAGGAGATTAGAGATAGGGAAGGGCGAGGCCATGGAGGGATTTGAAAGCAAGAATGAGAATTTTGAAATCGAGACATTGCTTAACTGGGAGCCAATGTCGGTCAGCGAGCACAGGGGTGATGGGTGAACGGGACTTGGTACGGGTTAGGACACGGGCATCCGAGTTTTGGATCACCAAGTTTACGTAAGGTAGAACGTGAGAGGCCAGCCAGGAGTGCGTTGGAATAATCAGGTCCAGAGGTAACAAAGTTATGGATGAAGGTTTTAGCAGTGGATGGACTGAAGCAAGGGTGGGAATGGGCGATGTTATGAAGATGGAAATAGGTGGTCTTAGTTATGCCGTGGATATGTGGTTGGAAGCTGATTTCAGGGTCAAATATGACACCAAGGTTGCGAACAGTATGATTCAGCCTCAGACAGATGTTAAGGAAAGGGATGGAGTCAGTAGCTAGGGAAAGGAGTTTGTAGTGGGGATCGAAAACAAGATTAATTGGAGAAAATTTCTGCTCATCCGGAACTGGATGTCGGACAAGCAGTCTGACAATTTAGAGACCGTGGAGGAGTCGAGAGAAGTGGTGGTGAGGTAGAACTGGGTATAACCAGCGTACACATGGAAACTGACGTTCTGCTTTCGGATGATGTCTCCAAAGGGCAGGATGTAGATGCAAAATAGGAAGGGGCCATGGATCCTTGTGAGACAGCAGAGTTAACGATGTGGGAGTGGGAAGAGGAGCCATTGTAGGTGATTCTCTTGCTACAATTAGGTAGATAAGAATAGAACCAGGCGAGTGCAGTCCCACCTGGTGGAGAGGTGTTTGAGGAGGATGGTGTGGTCAATCGTGTCAAAGGCTACAGACAAGTCAAGAAGGATGAGGAGGGTTGGTTTGCCTTTGTCACAGTCACAAAGGATGTCATTTGTGACTTTGGTGAGAGCTGTTTGGGTACTGTGGCAGGCGTGGAAACCTAATTGGAGGGATTGAAACGTGGAGTTGCGGGAAAAATGGGCACAGATTTGGGAGGCGACAACATGTTCAAGGACTTTGGAGAGGAAAGAGAGGTTGGAGATTGGGTGGTAGTTTGCAAGGACGGAGGGGTCAAGAGTTGTTTTTTTGAGGAGGGGGTGATGATGGTAAATTTGAGGGAGAGGGGGACAGTACCAGAGGAGAGAGAACAGTTAACAATGTCAACTAGCATGGGAGCCATTAAAGGAAGTTGGGGGGTCAGCAGTTTTGTGGGAATAGGGTCGAGGGAGCAGGAGGTGGGTCTCATGGACAAGATAAGTGTGGAGAGGTCAAGGATGGAGATTGGAGAGAAACTGGAGAAAGATGTGCGTTTAGGGCTAGGAAAAGGGGGAACCTGAGAAGACGTTTGGCCCGGTGGCTTGGGGAAGGAAGGGAAGTGTGAGAGGCAGCGAAATGGATGGTCTCAATCTTAGAGACAAAGAAGTCCATGAGCTCGTCACACTTGTTGTTGGAGAGGCATACCACTCCAGGGAGCAGCCCGTGCTGGTGCAGGAGGGCAACAGCAGCAAAGAGTGACATCTTCAAGGTCCAAGTCGGTGATTGGAGCATGGGCAGATACAGCAGGAGCGGCGAGGTTGGGACGAAGGAGCGGCGAGAGACTGTAGAGGGATGTGATCGGGGCCCAGGGGAGGCGTGAGTTTGGGGCCCAGAAGAAGCGAGGGCCCGGGGCAGCATGGGCCAACCCACACTGCGATATGTGTGCGCACTAGATCCGTGCAGCAGAGCTGGTCTCCAGTCGTCTTGGGTAATCCTTTCCACTCGACCAAGACCTAGCTCTGTCAAGCCTGTGTGGTGGCTGGTGTGCAACAGCCACCACACGTTAAAAAAAATCCACGCACAGGCATCTTCCACCCTTCAGGATGTAGTTCAGATCCTTCATTGAAATACCTGTGAACTCATCCTTTTTTGGCGAGGAAGCAGGTCATCCTCGTTTTGAGGGACCACCTATGATGATGATGTTGTCAGAGGTGAGGGTGGTGGAGACAGGGGAAAGGGGTTTAAGGAGACGGTTAGTAGTAGAGAATAGTAACCAGAGTTTATCTTTGCATTCCAGAATGGAATAGGAGGCTAGTGAACTCAGAGGAGAGAGAGCATGATGAATTCAGATGGAGGTTGAAATCACCAAGAATGAGAAGGCGCTGAGTGGAGAGGCTGAGGGAGGACAGCAATGAAGATATCTCGGTAATAACATTTTTATGGTACTTGGCATATCGGTAACTCTCGTGATGGCAACAAATTTTTCCCCCTTGGAGTTCCAGTTGAAATCCAATGAGAAAGGCCAAGAAGTCTTATAGTTGAAAGGTGGAGACAGCAATGGTGAAATGTGGTAGCTGTTGGTTAGACTTGTTAGAGAGATGAAAACTGATTTTGAAGAATTGAAATAAACAATGGAACTGAAATTGCTTGGCTATTCTGACAGATTTCCATTGTAATTTAAGCAGGAGTCCGTCGGAATGGCTGCAAGCTCTGGCAGGACACGGATTCACTGGGTCCCAGATTAACACAGGAGTTTCCTGTTGCCATGTTTGGAGGTGGAGCCTCTGCCTGCCCCAAACAGGACAACTGGCAAAGAGGTAGAGCTGGGAGTTCCCACTTCCTTGGTCTTACAGGAAGCTGAACACCAATATTAATAGGGAGATGGGAGTGCGGTAGCACAGGGAAATCCCTGTCCGGTCAGGGACATGGAGGTCCTGCCGAATTTAATGGCAAGGCTTCATTAAAAAAAATGCTTCCATTTCCCACCTGGCAGGCAGTAAAGTTAACAGTGCCTGAAAAAACTAATTTTCTAACTTTAGGACACCACAATTGAAAAGAGCATATGATATAAATTAGTGGATAATAGATATAATAGTTTTTTTGAATAAGTAATCTATATTGTAGATAAAGGGAAACAGTAGATATAATTTATGGATTTGTGAAAGGGAAATCATGCTTGACAAATCTTCTGGAATTTTTTGAGGATGTTTCCAGTAAAGTGGATAAGGGAGAACCAGTTTGATGTGGTATATTTGAACTTTCAGAAGGCGTTCGACAAGGTCCCACACAAGAGATTGATGTGCAAAGTTAGAGCACATGGGATTGGGGGTAGTGTACTGGCATGGATTGAGAACTGGTTGTCAGACAGGAAGCAAAGAGTAGGAGTAAACGGGTACTTTTCAGAATGGCAGGCAGTGACTAGTGGGGTACCGCAAGGTTCTGTGCTGAGGCCCCAGCTGTTTACACTGTACATTAATGATTTAGATGAGGGGATTAAATGTAGTATCTCCAAATTTGCGGATGACACTAAGTTGGGTGGCAGTGTGAGCTGCGAGGAGGATGCTGTGAGGCTGCAGAGCGACTTGGATAGGTTAGGTGAGTGGGCAAATGCATGGCAGATGAAGTATAATGTGGATAAATGTGAGGTTATCCACTTTGGTGGTAAAAACAGAGAGACAGACTATTATCTGAATGGTGACAGATTAGGAAAAGGGGAGGTGCAAAGAGACCTGGGTGTCATGGTACATCAGTCATTGAAGGTTGGCATGCAGGTGCAGCAGGCGGTTAAGAAAGCAAATGGCATGTTGGCCTTCATAGCAAGGGGATTTGAGTACAGGGGCAGGGAGGTGTTGCTACAGTTGTACAGGGCATTGGTGAGGCCACACCTGGAGTATTGTGTACAGTTTTGGTCTCCTAACCTGAGGAAGGACATTCTTGCTATTGAGGGAGTGCAGCGAAGGTTCACCAGACTGATTCCCGGGATGGCGGGACTGACCTATCAAGAAAGACTGGATCAACTGGGCTTGTATTCACTGGAGTTCAGAAGAATGAGAGGGGACCTCATAGAAACATTTAAAATTCTGACGGGGTTAGACAGGTTAGATGCAGGAAGAATGTTCCCAATGTTGGGGAAGTCCAGAACCAGAGGTCACAGTCTAAGGATAAGGGGTAAGCCATTTAGGACCGAGATGCGGAGGAACTTCTTCACCCAGAGAGTGGTGAAACTGTGGAATTCTCTACCACAGAAAGTTGTTGAGGCCAATTCACTAAATATATTCAAAAAGGAGTTAGATGAGGTCCTTACTACTAGGGGGATCAAGGGGTATGGCGAGAAAGCAGGAATGGGGTACTGAAGTTGAATGTTCAGCCATGAACTCATTGAATGGTGGTGCAGGCTAGAAGGGCCGAATGGCCTACTCCTGCACCTATTTTCTATGTTTCTATATGTCTGTTGATAAAGTGACTCACAAGAGGCTTGTTAGAAACATTCAGGTAAATGGCAGAAGATGAATGTAGCAGAAGAAAAAAAATAGGGTAAATTGGTGTAGCTTGGAATGGGGTGAGAAGTGGTGTATGTCATGGGTCAGCGCTAGGTCCACTTTTGCTCTTAGTATATATAGCTAATTTGGATTTGGCTATATTGAATGTAATCTCAAAATCTGCTAATGACACAAATATAGGAGTTTTGGCAACAACAGGATTGACCTTAAGGAAGTTATAAACAGGTTAGCAAAATGGACAGACAAGTGGCTGATGTAATTTAAAATTATGGATAAATGTGAGGTAATACATTTGTGGTGAAAAAGCAAGGAATGGCAAGATGGTGAAGAGTTTGGTTGAGCAGAGTTATCGAAGGTTCAAATACATAATTCACTGAAAGTGTGAGTGCGGGGCTATAAAGCCACAAAAAATGGCCAACAGCATTTGAGTTTCATAAATAGGGTGTTGGATTATGAAAGTAAGGAAATAATGATACATTTGTACAAAATATTGGTTATGCCACAGAGAGAGTACTGTACGCTCCCCATTATAGAAGCCATAGAGAACATACAGCATAGATTCACCAAGATGCCTTGGATAGGAATCTATAGGTATGAGGAGAGACTTGAGGTACTGGGACTACTTCCACAAAAGCAGAGAAGGCTAAGAGATTTAGTGGAGGTTTTCTTTTAGATTATGAAGAGTTTTGATGGACTGAATAAGGAAAAACAATTTCTTCTGGTTGGAAAGTCAGAGGAGTCAACAATTTAAGATTGTTTCTAAGAGACTGAGGTTATGATACACATCTTTACGTAGAGTTGTATGCAGATGTAATGCTTTGGCACAGGGGCTTACATAAGAATATAAGAAATAGAAACAGAAGGAGGCCACACAGCCCCTCAAGCCTGCGCTGCCATTCAAAGATCATGGCTGAAATTCGACATCAACTCCACTTACCCGCCTGATCCCCATATCTCTTGATTCCCTTTGTGCCCAAGAATCTAGCGATCTCAGTCTTGAGTATACTCAACGACTGAGCATCCACAGCGCACTGTGGTAGAGAATTCCGAAGATTCACAACCCTCCGAGTGAAGATATTTCTCCTCATCTCAGGCCTAAATGGTGATAGAATGGTGAAGTACTTAACACTGTTGGGCAGTTTTAATTAGTAGACCTCCGTCCCTAATGGTGAAGGTTGAAAAGGTTGCAACCGGCTAATGAATTGATCAGTGCCAATCAATGCAGTTATAAATCAACAATTAGGCTCATTTAATAATAGGCATCATTGAGAGCAACACATGCTGGGTGATATCTATCAGAGTGAACTTGATGTTAACTGAGTAACAGAGCATTCATTCATTCTAACTAAACATTTTTGGAACACATGACTAGAAGCAAATACACAGCCATGAGAAATACTTTCAAAATAATATCTATTGTAACAAGTTAGTACTAATAAAAGCTAGAAAACTATGAACTGGAACTTGACTTTTTGCGGTGAATACAAATTAAAAGTAATTGGGTTTATGCCAAAATGATCTTTCTGCAGGTTACAATATGAAACCACTTATGAGAGAAAGCTCTGGATAAAATCTGCAAATTATATTATCTTGTGCTAAATCAAAGTCCTTAAAAATGCAAAAGAAAAACCTCAAAATCCAAAATGTTGGATAGGAAAAAGGCTGACGATATCTAAATGAGATTGGGAATGTAAATGTAAATATTTATGGACCTTCATTTTACATCTATCCTGCCCTGATTTTCCTCCATGAAAAGCTTAGATGTGATTTTTTTTAAGCATATAGATATATATATATATATATATGATTAATTAGAATTTTAAAATCTCACTTTGACCAGGTTTGTCATTGCATCCTTGAAGAAGACTAGATCGAGATAACCTGATCGGACACCTTCATTGTGCTGCGCCTGATAAAACTGCAGTTTTTCAGTCAGGAATTCAAAGCTTGGGACCTGGAACACATTCAATTACAGCCATTAGAATATCACAAAGTTAACATCATAAAGATAATGACAAATCAAGAATTCCATTCGGCCAATATTGCTCATCTTTCTATAGCAACCTACAATTACCATATCACAGCATTTGCCTTTCGAAAATACATTTACAATTCAGGACATAGAGTGAGAAAATTCAATTTACTTATTTTCCACGAGATGGTTACCCAGGTTTTAGGCTCCAGACCTGCTCTGATCAGGATTCTTCAGCAGTCACTGTGGACTAAGCAGCGACCAGCAACAAAAAGTATATTTTTTAAAAAGATATATTGGTCTAGAAATTCAACATCATTAAAAACCTGCCAGTGCCACCACGGGCCTCTGTTAACGACCACCAAAGATGATGGTGAAGCAGGTGAAAAATTCACAAGAAACCCCCCCTGTGTTTGGGCTCATTCAAAAGAAAATTTAATTTGCCTACCGGAAAGTTTGGAACTCTAAAGTGCTTATGGAAAAAACTACGAACTTTAATAGAATTTTGGATTTTAAAAGACAGACTCAAGGCTGTGGGCGGACCTAAGGAACTAGCAGGAGACAGTCTAATTAAGTGAAGCTACCTGGGTGTGAGGACTAAGTTAACCTGTCTGGAGGGATGAGTATTCGAAAATAAGAAACATTAACATCACAAAATCACCCAGAGGTAGCTACCCATCAACATGGGTCTGGACAACCATTTCAGCATATACATCACAAAGAGGCCCAATCCAGCCTGTATGTGAAAGACGAAGCACAAAAGGACATTGCAATTACCAAACTAATATTTCCATCAGGAAACAGTTTTCGAACATCAACTCACCCAAAACATATCAACTTTTAACAAGCCCACCAAAATATTACAAAGAAGAACCAAGCCCACCAAAAATTATACAAAGGATTTTGAACAGATTTGGCGCCAAGATTAGAACACTGATATCGTATAACAGGCCCCCTGTTTCAACAGAGGGTATGCCATACTACACCAGGTTGCTAGGCAGCTACAAGGCTGCTACTACCTCAGATGACACTTTGACTGACAGACTAGTACCACACTACACTGTGTCATCAAAACAAGGAGAGAAACCAACACGACAGTTGTAAACTAACTTCTCCAGCCTTGAAGTCCTGAAGTCCTGAAGGAAGGAAGAACATTGCCATTGCGGCAGCAACCGACCACAGTCAACGTGGTATCAACGGAAAAACCACCGCGATCGACCAAACTCGAACAAAAACTGTCAAAAGGATTGGTAAGCATAGTCCCTGACTGCCCTGGAGTCCAACCTAGCTAGAATTAGGTAGTGGGAGGTGAGAGGTATAATTTTACTGTAACCCCCTTTGAATATGTAGTGTATTGTTCTTTATTAGAGTGATTATAAGTTGATTGAATTTTTCGAGGAGGTAACCAGGAGGGTTGATGAGGGTAGTGCATATAATGTAGTGTATATGAATTTTAGCAAAGCTTTTTATAAGGTATCACATGACAGACTGGTCACAAAAGTAAAAGCCCATGGGATCCAGGGCAAAATTGGCTCAGAGGCAGGAAGCCTCTTCAGGTAATGGTTAGGTGTTTTTGTGACTGGATGGCTACATCCAGTGGGGTTCCACAGGGCTCAGTGCTGGGTCCCTTGCTTTTTGTGGTTAATATCAATGACTTGGACTTGAGTGTTGGTGGTATGATTAAGCAGTTTGCAGATGACGCTAAAATAGGTTGTGTGGTTGAGAATGAAGAAGAAAGCTGCGGACTGCAGGAAGATTTCAATGTTCTGGTCAGGTGGGCAGAACAGTGGCAAATGGAATTCAATCCAGAGAAGTGTGAGGTAATGCATTTGGGGAAGTCTAACAAGGCAAGGGAATACACATTAAATGGTACGACACTGAGAATTATAGAGGAACAAAAGGACCTTGGAGTGCAGGTCCACAGATCCCTGAAGGTAGCAGACCAGGTAGATAGGTGATTAAGAAGGCATATGGAATACTTGCCTTTATTAGTCGAGGCATGGGATACAAGAGCAAGGAGGTTATGCTTGAACTGTATAAAACACTGGTTCGGCCGCAGCTGGAGTACTGTGTGCAGTTCTGGTCACCACATTATAGGAAAGATGTGATTGCACTGGAAAGGCTGCAGAGGAGATTTACAAGAATGTTGCCTGGACTGGTGAATTTTTGCTTTGAGGAAAGATTGGAGATGCTGGGTCTGTTTTCTTTGGAACAGAGGAGGCTGAGGGAAGACCTGATTGAGGTGTATAAGATTATGAGGGGCCTGGATCAAGTGGATAGGAAGGATCTGTTTTCCTTAGCAGAGGGTTCAACAACCAGGGAGCATAAATTTAAAGCAATTGGGAGGAGATATGAGGGGAAATTTCTTTACCCAGAGGATGATGGGGGTCTGGAACTCATTGCCTGAAAGGGTGGTAGAGACAGAAAACTTCACCACATTTAAAAAATACTTGGATGTGCACTTAAAGTGCCATAACCTACAGGGCTACAGACCAAGAGCTGGAAAGTGAAATTAAGCTCTTGGTCGACACGATGGATCGAAATGGCCTTCTTCCATGCTGTAAATTTCTATGAATTTATCTATAAGGGTGTTGAGTTGATTTCTTGGTATTATGTTGGATGGACAGATGTGTAAGGTTGGATTGGAAAGTTTGCTTTGTGGTGGATTTTCTATCACATTTTGGCTGAGGACACTATGATGATCAGTAACAGAGGGACAGTAAGGTGTGGGACAAATGTTGAAAGGGGAATTGGGGTTGTGGTCCCAGGAATGATCGCAACTCCGACATGATGCCGGGCCTGGGCGCCCGGCGAATCGCCTCAGTTTTTGATTCAGTGGGCCGGATCCCGTCTGCAGCAACCCCCCTGCCCAGGAACTCGACCTCTGGGGCCAAAAACACGCACTTGGCCTTTTTCAGCCGCAGGCCAACCCGTTCCAATCGGCAGAGCACCTCCTCCAGGTTGCGGAGGTGTTCCTCAGTGTCTCAACCCATAATAAGGATGTCGTCTTGGAACACGATCGTTCCAGGGATGGACTTGAGCAAGCTTTCCATGTTTCATAAGAACATAAGAATTAGGAACAGGAGTAGGCCATCTAGCCCCTCGAGCCTGCTCCGCCATTCAATAAGATCAAGGCTGATCTGGCCGTGGACGCAGCTCCACTTACCCGCCCTCTCCCAGTAACCCTTAATTCCCTTTTTTTCCTTATTGGTTAAAGTTTCGCTGAAAGATAGCCGCTGTCGAACGGGCACCTATTGTAAACAAATAATCCATTGTGCTGTGCACGCATGGGTTCGTATCCCATCCTCGTCACCAGATGTGCACCGCTCTGGCTTTGTGGTGCACTGGTCTGGCGTCCGGAGTGATGTGTATCACTACTTTGGTGCCCTTGAACGTTCCGACACCGGGTTGAAAGAGTGACTCGAAATTTTGCAATACCTGTGAGCATGAACTTCGCTCCACGGATGAAATGGCGTGCACATCCCCCCATTTCCAATTCATCTCAGCTAGCCAACTCCTCCCAAGGAGCGCGGGGCCATTTCCCGGAACAATCCAGAGTGGCAGCCGGTTCTGTAATCCATTATGCGTTACCACCAAGTTTGCACTGCCCAGCACTGGGATGATCTCTTTGGTGTACGTACATAGCTGCGTCTCAATGCGTTCCAATTTGGGCCTGCTAGCTCTGTGTGGCCATAGTCTCTCAAATTGTTGGGCGCTCATGAGGGACTGGCTAGCTTCGGTATCCAGCTCCATGTGCACCGGGATGCCATTCAGTAAGACTTTCATCATCATGGGTGGCGTTTTGGTGTATGAGCTGTGGACGTCGGCCACATGAACTCTCTGAACTTCAGCATCCATGGTTGTTCCCCAGGCCTCATCCTGCATTTCAGACCCCTCGTCTGGTTCGTCTGTCTCGCAGACTAGCCTCGCTACTGCCTTTTTGCACATCCTGGCCAGGTGTCCTTGACATTACAAATCCGACAGGTGTAAAGTTGGAACCTGCAGATTTTTGCAGTGTGTCTGCTCCCACATCTCCAACATGAGCTGAGATTGCTGTTAACAAAAGGACTATTCCCAGGCATTCCTCTCTGATGGCCCTTTTGGCTGTTTCTGAGCACTCTGATGGCAGGTGTTAATTATCCCATCACAGGATGTATTGTTCCTCGTGATGGCGTGAATTGTCGATCCACTTTCCATTGTCCCTGTTGCCACGTTGCTGCTTGGGTGGTGTCGAATTGCCCTTGCCTGTCTGCCTGGACGGTGTTGAATTGCTCTTGCCTGCCTGTGGGGTTCTGTGTCATTTTTATAACATTGATTCCCTGGTTCAACGCAATTTTAAAACCAAGGCTGTATGCGTAGATTAGCTTGGTCTCTTCTTCCCCTGCCATAAAGGTCTGGGGGAGGTGGGACCAGTACAACGCGGACGGTCTGCACCTGGGCAGGACCGGAACCAATGTCCAAGGGGGAGTGTTTGCTAGTGCTGTTGGGGAGGAGTTAAACTAATATGGCAGGGGGATGGGAACCAATGCAGGGAGACAGAGGGAGACAAAAAGGAGGCAAAAGCAAAAGACAGAAAGGAGATGAGGAAAAGTGGAGGGCAGAGAAACCCAAGGCAAAGAACAAAAAGGGCCACTGTACAGAAAAATTCTAAAAGGACAAAGGGTGTTAAAAAAACAAGCCTGAAGGCTTTGTGTCTTAATGCAAGGAGTATCCGCAATAAGGTGGATGAATTAACTGTGCAAATAGATGTTAACAAATATGATGTGATTGGGATATCGGAGACGTGGCTCCAGGATGATCAGGGCTGGGAACTCAACATCCAGGGGTATTCAACATTCAGGAAGGATAGAATAAAAGGAAAAGGAGGTGGGGTAGCATTGCTGGTTAAAGAGGAGATTAATGCAATAGTTAGGAAAGACATTAGCTTGGATGATGTGGAATCTATATGGGTAGAGCTGCAGAACACCAAAGGGCAAAAAACGTTAGTGGGAGTTGTGTACAGACCTCCAAACAGTAGTAGTGATGTTGGGGAGGGCATCAAACAGGAAATTAGGGGTGCATGCAATAAAGGTGCAGCAGTTATAATGGGTGACTTTAATATGCACATAGATTGGGCTAGCCAAACTGGAAGCAATACGGTGGAGGAGGATTTCCTGGAGTGCATAAGGGATAGTTTTCTAGACCAATATGTCGAGGAACCAACTAGGGGGGAGGCCATCTTAGACTGGGTGTTGTGTAATGAGAGAGGATTAATTAGCAATCTCATTGTGCGAGGCCCCTTGGGGAAGAGTGACCATAATATGGTGGAATTCTGCATTAGGATGGAGAATGAAACAGTTAATTCAGAGACCATGATCCAGAACTTAAAGAAGGGTAACTTTGAAGGTATGAGGCGTGAATTGGCTAGGATAGATTGGCGAATGATACTTAAGGGGTTGACTGTGGATGGGCAATGGCAGACATTTAGAGACCGCATGGATGAATTACAACAATTGTACATTCCTGTCTGGCGTAAAAATAAAAAAAGGAAGGTGGCTCAACCGTGGCTATCTAGGGAAATCAGGGATAGTATTAAAGCCAAGGAAGTGGCATACAAATTGGCCAGAAATAGCAGCGAAACCGGGGACTGGGAGAAATTTAGAACTCAGCAGAGGAGGACAAAGGGTTTGATTAGGGCAGGGAAAATGGAGTACGAGAAGAAGCTTGCAGGGAACATTAAGGCAGATTGCAAAAGTTTCTATAGGTATGTAAAGAGAAAAAGGTTAGTAAAGACAAACGTAGGTCCCCTGCAGTCAGAATCAGGGGAAGTCATAACGGGGAATAAAGAAATGGCAGACCAATTGAACAAGTACTTTGGTTCGGTATGCACTAAGGAGGACACAAACAACTTTCCGGATATAAAAGGGGTCAGAGGGTCTAGTAAGGAGGAGGAACTGAGGGAAATCTTTATTAGTCGGGAAATTGTGTTGGGGAAATTGATGGGATTGAAGGCCGATAAATCCCCAGGGCCTGATGGACTGCATCCCAGAGTACTTAAGGAGGTGGCCTTGGAAATAGCGGATGCATTGACAGTCATTTTCCAACATTCCATTGACTCTGGATCAGTTCCTATCAAGTGGAGGGTAGCCAATGTAACCCCACTTTTTAAAAAAGGAGGGAGAGAGAAAACAGGGAATTATAGACCGGTCAGCCTGACCTCAGTAATGGGTAAAATGATGGAATCAATTATTAAGGATGTCATAGCAGTGCATTTGGAAAATGGTGACATGATAGGTCCAAGTCAGCATGGATTTGTGAAAGGGAAATTATGCTTGACAAATCTTCTGGAATTTTTTGAGGATGTTTCCAGTAAAGTGGACAAAGGAGAACCAGTTGATGTGGTATATTTGGACCTTCAGAAGGCTTTCGACAAGGTCCCACACAAGAGATTAATATGCAAAGTTAAAGCACATGGGATTGGGGGTAGTGTGCTGACGTGGATTGAGAACTGGTTGTCAGACAGGAAGCAAAGAGTAGGAGTAAATGGGTACTTTTCAGAATGGCAGGCAGTGACTAGTGGGGTACCGCAAGGTTCTGTGCTGAGGCCCCAGCTGTTTACATTGTACATTAATGATTTAGACGAGGGGATTAAATGTAGTATCTCCAAATTTGCGGATGACACTAAGTTGGGTGGCAGTGTGAGCTGCGAGGAGGATGCTATGAGGTTGCAGAGTCACTTGGATAGGTTAGGTGAGTGGGCAAATGAATGGCAGATGAAGTATAATGTGGATAAATGTGAGGTTATCCACTTTGGTGGTAAAAACAGAGAGACAGACTATTATCTGAATGGTGACAGATTAGGAAAAGGGAAGGTGCAACGAGACCTGGGTGTCATGGTACATCAGTCATTGAAGGTTGGCATGCAGGTACAGCAGGCGGTTAAGAAAGCAAATGGCATGTTGGCCTTCATAGCGAGGGAATTTGAGTACAGGGGCAGGGAGGTGTTGCTACAGTTGTACAGGGCCTTGGTGAGGCCACACCTGGAGTATTGTGTACAGTTTTGGTCTCCTAACTTGAGGAAGGACATTCTTGCTATTGAGGGAGTGCAGCGAAGATTCACCAGACTGATTCCCGGGATGGTGGGACTGACCTATCAAGAAAGACTGGATCAACTGGGCTTTTATTCACTGGAGTTCAGAAGAATGAGAGGGGACCTCATAGAAACGTTTAAAATTCTGACGGGTTTAGACAGGTTAGATGCAGGAAGAATGTTCCCAATGTTGGGGAAGTCCAGAACCAGGGGTCACAGTCTAAGGATAAGGGGTAAGCCATTTAGGACCGAGATGAGGAGAAACTTCTTCACCCAGAGAGTGGTGAACCTGTGGAATTCTCTACCACAGAAAGTAGTTGAGGCCAATTCACTAAATATATTCAAAAGGGAGTTAGATGAAGTCCTTACTACTCGGGGGATCAAGGGGTATGGCGAGAAAGCAGGAAGGGGGTACTGAAGTTGCATGTTCAGCCATGAACTCATTGAATGGCGGTGCAGGCTAGAAGGGCTGAATGGCCTGCTCCTGCACCTATTTTCTATGTTTCTATGTTTCTATCAACGCCGCCCCGTATAAAGTCAAATCCTTAGTCTTTATGAGCTTCCTGAAAATGCCGGCATGATTAATGCCCTTGATGAAAAAGTTCCTTAACATCTCCCCCCTGCAGGCATTGGCCAAACGCCGCAGTTCCGCCACAAAGTCCGAGATATTTTGACCCTCCCGACGCCGGTGAGAGTAGAACCGGTGCCGGGCCATGTGTACGCTACTTGCCGGCTTGAGATGCTCACTGATCAGTTGGCTGAGCTCTTCGAAGGACTTGCCTGCTGGCTTTTGGGGTGCGAGCAGGTGTTTCATTAGCGCATATGTCAGTGGACCACAGCTGGTCAGTAGATGCGCCCTCCGCTTGTCTGCCGCTGCCTCTTCCAGTCAGTCCTTTGTGACAAAGCTCTGCTGGAGTCTTTCCACAAAGTCGTCCCAGTCCTCACCCACACAGTAATGTTCCTCTGTGCTGCCGGTGGCCATCCTCGTGGTTCGGACACGGTCACTCTGTGACCTTAACTTTATTCCCAGGACTAAAGAGTGCCGATCCTGGGTGGGACCTCCCCTTTTATACCTGGAAGCTCAGGTGAGGAGCTCACTCCCTGTGGTCAGGGTGTGCATTACAAGGGTACAGGTACAGTATGCATGAGTTACAGTTACATACTTATAGTCATTGCAAGATGGTGAAATACATGACAGATTCCATCCCCAATATCCCAGCCAGAAAGGGATTGTCCGGGTTTCATATTTCCTTCTATTTCATCCTCTTCTGCGTCTTCCTCTTCCAAGTCTGCATCTTCCCTATGCAAGCGGATGCTGTAAATCTGAAATAGCATAAAATGCTGGAAATGCTCAGAAAGTCAGGTACCATCTTGACTTGAGACGTGAACTCTGTTTCTGTCTCCATGGCTGCCTGGCCTGCTGAGTAATTCGAGCAGTTTCTGTCTTTTCAGAGGCATTACCTTGCCATCTGAGACTTTGCAATTGTCCAGCAGCACTCCCTGCAAAATTAAAAAACTTTAACATGTATTGCACCAAGCCATTACTTGAATGAAATGAAAAAAATACAGTCCTAAAGCATAAATGCAAACTTACTTGAAAGATGTGTGTGTCCCTTTAAGTGCTGACAGGTTTTCTGTCAGTCTGCTGCATGCTCGCTTTGCAGAGCGAGCTTCGAACCCAGCGTTAAACTCAGCACTAAGGTGCAAGTTTGCAGAGCGTGACATTAAGTCACTGTACATGTCATGCTCTCAATATTTGCATCTCCAGGGCCAGGACTGCGATCGGCAGCGCGAGGACCGTCACCAAAATGGTGGGCACCAAGTCCCGCGGCAGAGAAGGGCGTTAGAGTATTGGCCGCCATTTTTCATCAGAATTGCGGCGCTAACTTGTGGCAATAAGGTAGGGGATTTATGGTCCATATTTCCTATGGATTCCAGGAGAAATAGAAGTACTCCTTTCGGCTTCACAGCACTCCTAAGGGCCACTGCCAAAGCCTTCTCATTGCTCTCTTCCCCACTTCCCCACTCCTCCCTCCCCAGGACTTAGCTGAGGACCACTGCTGGCGAGGCAGGCTGTCTGAAATTGGAACGTTGGCGCCTGCAGCTCACCCAAATTATTGAAATAAGGTTGGAGGCCCAATTTTGGGCGAGCCTCGGGTCTTCCAGTTTAGGCACATGTGCATGTATCCAAAAAGCCATAGCTAATGTTTACCCCCTTGTCTTTAGACCATGAAGGGAGTATCTGATCAAATCTTTTGTCACAAGTGCTCACTTTCCAGCTTTACCTCACTAGACAGCAATCAGAAGTCAGAATTTTAGCTGTGGTTTTTCTCTTTCATGGTCCAGGACTTGCTGAGGCTCTCATCGTTCCCCCTGACTGAAGCAGTTGCCAGGACAAATTGGGAATTGGGACTTTCTGTTGTTTACAGCTACATGGGCCACTAGAGAAGCTGCATCTATGGCTTTGACAGATTTCTGCATCATAAATTTGATGCCAGTTTGTACAAATAGATTCAAGTGAAAATTGGACACATTTCGAGAAAAAGAATGGATTGAGAGATTTGGTAGGAAGGCAGGTGGGTGGAGTTGAAGTTTACCAAAAAGGAACAGGACTTATCCTGAAAAGCACTTAATAGCAGAATTAACAATATCACTTTAAAGCTAACAACGTTATGATGTACCAGTTCATAGACTTTTGGGACAACAAATATATAATCGTCAGGTTCTTCACCAGTTGGCTCTGGCATTTCACGAAAGAAATCAACAAAGTATGGCTCTTTATGAAGCTTTTCTGCCTGTTGCATTCCAATGTTTTGTTCAATTGCACGTGTGATTGCATCTGAAAACCAATTTATATCCTCTGCGTTTATAAACCTAAAAAGTAACATAAAAGTCAATATTGATCATTACAAATGTTACTACCATGATGATATCAACAGTCTGCAGCATTAGTTATGAAACTGTACTTACACATTTATGGGTACATAACTTGTGTAAATATGATATTATAAAGGAAACCAAGTAGTATTTAAAAAATCTAACTAAATCTAGAGCACAGCAGAGTGGGCTGCTAATGAAGTGAGCTGAGAACAGAGTGTGACCTTCTTAAATGGAAATTTGATGAACAAAAGAACAGGAATCATCAAATTATAGAATCTTAGAACATAAGAACATAAGAAATAGGAGCAGGATTAGGCCATTTGGCCCCTCGAGCCTGCTCCGCCATTTAATAAGATGATGACTGATCCGATCATGGACTCAGCTCCACTTCCCTCCCTGCTCCCCATAACCCTTTATTCCCTTATCGCTCAAAAATCTGTCTATCTCCGCCTTCAATATATTCAATGACCCAGCCTCCACAGCTCTCTGGGGCAGAGAATTTCACAGATTTACAACCCTCTGAGAGAAGAAATTCCTCTTCATCTCCGTTTTAAGTGGGTGGCCCCTTATTCTGAGACGATGGGGCCCAAATTTCCCCATGAGTTGCACCGTTTTTTTTTGGTATAACTTGATTTTTTCTGGTGTATCTTTTTAATTGCAAATATGGCCATTTAATTTGTGCCACTGTAAGTGAGTTAGTTTGGTTTTATGTTAGGTCAGTTTTTTTTTCAAAAGGGGACGTTCCCAGCTACTTACACCATTTATGACAATTAGGCCACAAAAAAGTTGTACTAAACTAAATTAGGGCAGCATATGTGTCCACTTTTGTTAGCACAGAAAGACCTTTCATACAGTTAAGGAATTGGCGCAAATAATTATATTTAAAGCACCACCAAGCACCAAACAAAGCACAAAACGTAACAAGCAATCAATAACCAAATAGAGTAGAAGGAACCCTGCCCCTAAAGCACCAAGACCAAAGTAAAAAGCAAACAATGAATAAAAAATAAAAAAATAGAAGTAACCCTGCCCCTAAAGCACCAAAATCAATCAGTAAATAACAAATAAAAAATAGAACTCCTACCTGAGGGAACGCAGTGGGCCGCCCATTCGGCCAGAGCTAGGGACAGCGTGCTTCAGCCCCTCCTACCCTACCGGCAGCGGCGTTTGCAGAAACGGCCTGCAAGGAGCTACTGCACATGCACGCAGACTCTGCTTTCAGCGCCGGGACCTGGCTCCGCCCCCAATCCATTGGGCCATGCTGCGCCACGACGGAGGAGAGGCTGGGGAGCAGCCAAAGTATGGAGGTCTTTTTTCGCCGCGCTTGGAGGCGGGCAAAAGCGGTGCAGTTCGAGTGAGGGCGCCAGAAAAAGAGTTACGGAAATTTGGGCCCGATGTCCCCTAGAAACATAGACACATAGAAAATAGGTGCAGGAGTAGGCCATTCGGCCCTTCGAGCCTGCACCACCATTCAATAAGATCATGGCTGATCATTCACCTCAGTACCCCTTTCCTGCTTTCTCTCCATACCCCTTGATCCCTTTAGCCATAAGGGCCACATCTAACTCCCTCTTGAATATATCCAACGAACTGGCATCAACAACTCTCTGCGGTAGGGAATTCCACAGGTTAACAACTCTCTGAGTGAAGAAATTTTTCCTCATCTCAGTCCTAAATGGCTTACCCCTTATCCTTAGACTGTGTTCCCTGATTCTGGACTTCCCCAACATCGGGAACAGTCTTCCTGCATCTAACCTGTCCAGTCCTGTCAGAATTTTATATGTTTCTATGAAATCCCCTCTCATCCTTCTAAACTCCAGTGAATAAAGGTCCAGTCGATCCAGTCTCTCCTCATATGACAGTCTAGCCATCCCAGGAATTAGTCTGGTGAACCTTCGCTGCACTCCCTCAATAGCAAGAATGTCCTTCCTCAGATTAGGAGACCAAAACTGAACACAATATTCCAGGTGAGGCCTCACCAAGGCCCTGTACAATGGCAGTAACACCTCCCTGCCCCAGTACTCAAAACCCCTAGCCATGAAGGCCAACATACCATTTGCCTTCTTCACCGCCTGCTGTACCTGCATGCCAACTTTCAATGACTGATGTACCATGACACCCAGGTCTCATTGCACCTCCCCTTTTCCTAATCTGCCGCCATTCAGATAATATTCTGCCTTCGTGTTTTTGCCCCCAAAGTGGATAATCTCACATATATCCACATTATACTGCATCTGCCATGCATTTGCCCACTCACCTAACCTGTCCAAGTCACCCTGCAGCCTCTGATGGACTGCATCCCAGAGTACTTAAGGAGGTGGCCTTGGAAATAGCGGATGCATTGACAGTCATTTTCCAACATTCCATTGACTCTGAATCAGTTCCTATCGAGTGGAGGGTAGCCAATGTAACCCCACTTTTTAAAAAAGGAGGGAGAGAGAAAGCAGGGAATTATAGACCGGTCAGCCTGACCTCAGTAGTGGGTAAAATGATGGAATCAATTATTAAGGATGTCATAGCAGCGCATTTGGAAAATGGTGACATGATAGGTCCAAGTCAGCATGGATTTGTGAAAGGGAAATCATGCTTGACAAATCTTCTGGAATTTTTTGAGGATGTTTCCAGTAAAGTGGACAAAGGAGAACCAGTTGATGTGGTATATTTGGACTTTCAGAAGGCTTTCGACAAGGTCCCACACAGGAGATTAATGTGCAAAGTTAGAGCACATGGGATTGGGGGTAGTGTGCTGACGTGGATTGAGAACTGGTTGTCAGACAGGAAGCAAAGAGTAGGAGTAAATGGGTACTTTTCAGAATGGCAGGCAGTGACTAGTGGAGTACCGCAGGGTTCTGTGCTGGGGCCCCAGCTGTTTACATTGTACATTAATGATTTAGACGAGGGGATTAAATGTAGTATCTCCAAATTTGCGGATGACACTAAGTTGGGTGGCAGTGTGAGCTGCGAGGAGGATGCTATGAGGTTGCAGAGTCACTTGGATAGGTTAGGTGAGTGGGCAAATGCGTGGCAGATGAAGTATAATGTGGATAAACGTGAGGTTATCCACTTTGGTGGTAAAAACAGAGAGAGAGACTATTATCTGAATGGTGACAGATTAGGAAAAGGGAAGGTGCAACGAGACCTGGGTGTCATGGTACATCAGTCACTGAAGGTTGGCATGCAGGTACAGCAGGCGGTTAAGAAAACAAATGGCATGTTGGCCTTCATAGCGAGGGGATTTGAGTACAGGGGCAGGGAGGTGTTGCTACAGTTGTACAGGGCCTTGGTGAGGCCACACCTGGAGTATTGTGTACAGTTTTGGTCTCCTAACTTGAGGAAGGACATTCTTGCTATTGAGGGAGTGCAGCGAAGATTCACCAGACTAATTCCAGGGATGGTGGGACTGACCTATCAAGAAAGACTGGATCAACTGGGCTTGTATTCACTGGAGTTCAGAAGAGTGAGAGGGGACCTCATAGAAACGTTTAGAATTCTGACGGGTTTGGACAGGTTGGATGCAGGAAGAATGTTCCCAATGTTGGGGAAGTCCAGAACCAGGGGTCACAGTCTAAGGATAAGGGGTAAGCCATTTAGGACCGAGATGAGGAGAAACTTCTTCACCCAGAGAGTGGTGAACCTGTGGAATTCTCTACCACAGAAAGTAGTTGAGGCCAATTCACTAAATATATTCAAAAGGGAGTTAGATGAAGTCCTTACTACTCGGGGGATCAAGGGGTATGGCGAGAAAGCAGGAAGGGGGTACTGAAGTTGCATGTTCAGCCATGAACTCATTGAATGGCGGTGCAGGCTAGAAGGGCTGAATGGCCTGCTCCTGCACCTATTTTCTATGTTTCTATGTTTCTATGTTTCTTAGCGTCCTCCTCACAGCTCACACCACCACCTAGTTTAGTATCATTTGCAAACGTGGAGATATTACACTCAATTCCTTCATCTAAATCATTAATGTATATTGTAAATAGCTGGAGCCCCAGCACTGAGCCCTGTGCCACCCCACTAGTCACTACCTGCCATTCTGAAAAGGACCCGTTTATCCTAACTCTCTGCTTTCTGTCTGCCAACCAGTTCTCTATCCACGTCAGTACATTACCCCCAATACCATGTGCTTTGATTTTGCACACCAATCTCTTGTGTGGGACCTAGTCAAAAGCCTTTTGCAAGTCCAAATACACCACATCCACTGGTTTTCCCTTGTCCACTCTAGAAACATAGAAAATAGGTGCAGGAGTAGGCCATTCGGCCCTTTGAGCCTGCACCACCATTCGATAAGGTCATGATTGATCATTCCCTCAGTACCCCTTTCCTGCTTTCTCTCCATACCCCTTGATTCCTTTAGCCGTAAGGGCCATATCGAACTCCGTCTTGAATATATCCAATGAGCTGGTATCAACAACTCTCTGTGCAGGGAATTCCACAGGATAACAACTCTGTGTGTGAAGAGGTTTCTCCTCATCTGAGTCCTAAATGGCCTATCCCTTATCCTAAGATTGTGTCCCCTGGTTCTGGACTTCCTCTACATCGGGAACAATCTACCCACATCTAACCTGTCCCATCCCGTCAGAATCTTGTATGTTTCTATGAGATCCCCTCTCATCCTTCTCAACTCCAATATATAAAGGCCCAGTTGATCCAGTCTCTCCTCATAGGTCAGTCTGGCCATCCCTGGAATCAGTCTGGTGAACCTTCGCTGCACTCCCTCAATAGCAAGAATGTCCTTCCTCAGATTAGGAGACCAAAATTGAACACAATATTCCAGGTGAGGACTCATCAAGGCCCTGTACAACTGAAGTAAGACCTCCCTGCTCTAATACTCAAATCCCCTAGCTATGAAGGCCAACATTCCATTTGCCTTCTTTACCGCCAGCTGCACTGTATGCCAACTTTCAATGATTGATGAACCATGACACCCAGGTCTCGTTGCACCTCCCCTTTTCCTAATCTGCCACCATTCAGATAATATTCTGTCTTCGTGTTTTTGCTCCCAAAATGGATAACCTCTACTAGATACATCCTCAAAAAATTCCAGAAGATTTGTCAAGCATGATTTCCCTTACATAAATCCATGTTGACTTGGACCAATCCTGTCACTGCTTTCCAATTGCGCTGTTATTTCATCTTTAATAATTGATGCCAACATTTTCCCCACTACTGATGTCAGGCTAACCAGTATATAATTACCCGTTTTCTCTCTCCCTCCTTTATTAAAAAGTGGTGTTACATTAGCTACCCTCCAGTCCATAGGAACTGATCCAGAGTCGATAGACTGTGGTAAATGATCACCAATGCATCCACTATTTCTCGGGTCACTTCCTTAAGTATGCTGGGATGCAGACTATCAGACCCCAGGGATTTATCGGCCTTCATTCCCATCAATTTTCCAAACACAATTTCCCGCCTAATAAGGATATCCTTTAATTCCTCCTTCTCACTAGATCCTCGGTCCCCTAGTACCTCCGGAAGGTTATTTGTGTCTACTTTCGTGAAGACAGAACCAAAGTATTTATTCAACTGGTCTGCCATTTCTTTGTTCCTCATTATAAATTCACCTGAATTTGACTGCAAGGGACCTACGTTTGTCTTCACTCATCTTTTTCTCTTCACATATCTATAAAAGCTTTTGCAGTCAGTTTTTATGTTCCCGGCAAGCTTCCTCTCATATTATATTTCCCCCCTCCGAATTAAACCCTTTGTCCTCTTCTGTTGAATTCTAAATTTCTCCCAGTCCTCAGGTTTGCTGCTTTTTCTGGCCAATTTATATGCCTCTTCCTTGGATTTAACACTATCCTTAATTTCCTTTGATAGCCACGGTTGAGCCACCTTCCCCATTTTATTTTTACTCCAGACAGGGATGTACAATTGTTGAAGTTCATCCATGTGATCTTTAAATGTTTGCCATTGCCTATCCACCGTCAACCCTCTAAGTATCATTTGCCAGTCTATTCTAGCCAATTCCTGTCTCATACAATCGAAGTTACCTTTCCTTAAGTTCAGGACCCTAGTCTCTGAACTAACTGTGTCACTCTCCATCTTAATAAGGAATTCTGCCATATTATGGTCACTCTTCCCCAAGGGGCCTCACACAACAAGATTGGTAATTAGTCCTTTCTCATTTCACATCACCCAGTCTAGGATGGCCTGCCCTCTAGTTGGTTCCTCGACATATTGGTCCAGAAAACCATCCCCAATACACTCCAGGAAATCCTCCTCCATCGTATTGCTACCAGTTTGGTTAGCCCAATCTATATGTCGATTAAAGGTAACTGCTGTACCTTTATTGTATGCATCCCTAATTTCTTGTTTGATGCTGTCCACAACTGTTTGCTGGTCTGTACACAACTCCCACGAGCATTTTCTGCCCTTTGGTATTCCGCAGCTCCATCCATACAGATTTCACATCATCCAAGCTGATGTCCAAGTTTTAGTTTCTCCTGTGAGTGGCAATATCCTCTCTGCATCCACTTTGTCGAGCCTCTGCATTATCTTATATGTTTCAAAAAGATCACCTCTCATTCTTTTGAACTCAAATGACTATAGGCCCAACCTGCTCAACCTATCTTCATAAGTCAACCGCCACATCACTGGAATCAGCCTTGTGAACCTTCTCTGAACAGTCTCCAATGCCAGTATATCCTTCCTTAAATACGGAGACCGAAACTGCATGCAGTACTCTAGATGTGGCCTCACCAATACCCTGTACAGTTGTAGCAGGACTTCTCTGCTTTTATACTCTATCCCCGTTGCAATAAAGACCAATGTTCCATTTGCCTTCCTAATTACTTGCAATACCTGCATATTAACTTTTTGTGTTTCATGCACAAGGACCCCCAGGTCCCTCTCTCCTGCAGCACTTTGTAATTTTTCTCCATTTAAATTATAATTTGCTTTTCTATTTTTTCTGCCAATGTGGATAACCTCACATTTTCCCACATTATACTCCACCCGTCAAGTTTTTGCCCACTCACTTAGCCTGTCTATATCCCTTTACAGATTTTTTGTGTCCTCCTCACAATTTGCTTTCCCACCCATCTTTGTAACATCAGCAAACTTGGCTGCATTGCACTCGGTCTCTTCATCCAAGTCATTAATATAAATTGTAAATAGTTGAGGCCCCAGCACCGATCCCTGCGCCACCCCATAGTTACTGTTTGGCAAACAGAAAATGACCCATTCATCCCAACTCTCTTTTTTGTTAGTTAGCTAATCCTCTAGCCATGCTACTATATTACCCCCAACCCTGTGAATTTTTATCTGGTGCAGTAACCTTTTATGTGCCACCTTATAGAATGCCTTCTGGAAATTCAAATAGACCACATCCACTGGTTCCCCCTTATCCACCCTACTCATTACATCCTCAAATAACTCCAGCAAATTTGTCAAACATGATTTCCCTTTCATAAAACCATGTTGACTCTGCTTGAATGCATTATGCTTTTCCAAATGTCCTGCTACTACTTCCTTAATAATGGACTCCAGCATTTTCCCAATGACAGAGGTTAGGCTAACTAGTCTATAGTTTCCTGCTTTTTGTCTGCCTTCTTTTTTAAACAGGGGCGTTACATTTACGGTTTTCCACTCCGATGGGACCACCCCAGAATCCAGGAATTACAGCACAGAAGGAGGCCATTCGGACACATCGTTCCTGTGCCGGCTCTTTGAAAGAATTGTTCAAGTTAGTCCCATACCTCAGCTTTTTCCCCATAACCCTGCAAATTTGTCCTCTTCAATAAATGTCCAATTGCCTTTTGAAAGTTCCTCTAGAATCTGTTTCAACCATCATTTCAGGTGGTGGAAGGAGGCATTGCAAGAGATGTCGAATAAAGGACGTGTCCTGACCTTTCCTGATCTAGTTGGGAATTGAAATCTTTTTTGCACTGAATCCAAATCCTGGACATCATACCCCTACAGCTAACTTCGTCAGCCACCTCCATCCAGGCCTTTTTGGGTGTTGCAGCAGATTTCTTCTTCCCACTTGTTGGTAACTACACGTTCCTCCTTGCCCTCACTGCACCCAGCTTTACTTCCAGGGATGCATTGCTTAAAATGGGGGCCACTTTCCCTCTCTTGGAAAACTTCCTCACAATCGGCAACTTTTCCTTACAGTTTTCAGTCTTTTCCGTCAGTATTCCTTACAGAGATGGACTGAGCCTTTAAATGCTGGATGGAAAATTGTGTCATGTGGGTGGGAGTGCCATTCCACTGAGGAACCTAGAAGCTTTATCTCAATAATGGCTGACTGTTAAAATCAGTTAGCTTTGCATGGCATGAGGTGAAGCAGGTTTGTCACCCACCAATACCTTTGCGTGCAACGTTCCCGTCTCCGGATTAATGTCGGGGCCATAGAGAAGCAGATAAATTGTGATTTTAGTGGATTCGATTATTTGGCTTACAGATGCAATTGAGTGCAAACTGATCCCAACTGATATGTTACCTCCCATGTGCACAGATCGAGGATCTGATGTCCCGGGTTCACAGAATGTCAGAGGGAGCAGGATTGGATCCAATTCTTGTGATCCATCTAGGAACCAATGCATAGGTAGATGTAGACCTGAGGTCCTGATGCGAAATTTAGGGCATTAGGGAGGAAGCTTAAGGGAAGGACATCAATTGTAGTGTTTTCTGAAATATTACCCATGCCACATGCTCATGAAGAGAGACAGTAATTAGGCAGAACAACTTGTGGCTAAGGGGGAGCCTATACAGACCGAATAGGCGCCGCCTAAACAAAAGGGCGGGTAGAGATGTTGGCAGGTAGAATAAATAGAATGGTGGTAGAGTGTTCAAATCAAACCCGATAGGTGCACCACTTATACCAATTGGAGCAAACGTTAAGGTTTACCAGTGCAAACACAAATCAAAGCTTAATAAGTCTAACTCCAATGGTGGAACATAAACAAAGAAAAACTGTTAATAAAGTAAATAGGAAAGGTAAATAGGAATGGTGCTGTGCTTGCATTAATTCAAGAAATCTGACAAATAAGATGTGTGACCTGGAAGGTCTTGCAGGAGTTGGTAGTTGGTATGAAGTGCACACAGACCCGGCGAGGCCTTGCAAAAGTCGGTTTTCGGGGCGAGCTGCGAATGTACCGAGAACCAACTTTTCTGAACTGCTAAGATTTTTCCGTACAGATCTTACGCATCCCCAGGAGAAGGACATTGGGCTATTTGCCCAACTCCTGCCCAGCGAATGTCCTTCAAATTTTTACACCTGGTAAAAGCAGGCGCATAGCTTACTTTTACCTGTGTAACACTTTTAAAACATATAAAAATGAAATTTAAACACTCATTTTTATATTAAAAATCTTGTCAGTTTAGGAAAGTTTATGTTTAACTCTATTAAAACACATGAAAAAAAATTCCCCCAAATATTTTTTTTCTCTAAAACAATTAATTACATTTAATTTCAATGAATTTTAAATATGTAAGTTATTTTATTTATTTATTATGCTGTGTTTCGGTGTTTATTGGGTTTTTCTCATTGATAGTAATGGGAGCTCGTACAAACAGAGCACCCATTTTTATCAATGAGAATACTGCATAGTGATTGGTGGTCCAGGCCCACATGACTCCAACATGTACATATGTGAAATACATCTCTCCGTGTGCTGTCTAAGAATCTAGGCCTCCGACTGGAATCCTTTGTTATCCGGAACCACCAGGTACTTTCGAAGATTTTTTCGGGTCGGAGGCATTCATATGAAGGAAGCCTCTGACTGCAATTTTCTCCCACATTAGTATCAGAGACATGGTGCAATGATTCTAATTGATGGGAGACATATCTGATAGGATATAAATTGTTCAGCAGAGACTATGGGATAGAAATTGGTATGCGTTCCAGCCATCTTTCTGGCATAGAATTGGCAGAAGCATATCAATTTAGCAGCAGGACAACCTGTGGCCAATCTGCACAGTTATTGCTGAATTCGTGGGGCCCTTCTTTAGGCCCCTTACATATGTACATGGAAACATAGAAACTTACAGCGGAGAAGGAGGCCATTTCAGTCCATCGTGCCCACGCCGGCTGACAAAGAGCCACACGGCCCTCGTTCAGCAGCCCTGAAGGTTACATATAAACCTATGAACAATGGCGGACAGGTAAGGAGCATCCGGCCCAACCAGTCCGCCCTACATAACTGCGATACCCCATGTATCACAACATGTTACACTACACCCCACCTGGGGCCATGCGATCTCCTGGGAGAGGCAGAAAACCAGATTAAAAACCCAGGCCAATTGGAGGGAAAAATCTGGGAAAATTCCTCTCCAACCTATCCAGGTGATCAAAACTAGTCCAGGAGACCACTCTGGCCGTATTAGATTCTATGATGTACTTACCATCGTGTCTGCGCCAGCCAACGAGAGATTATCCAGTCTAATCTCACTTAACAGCTCGAGGTCCATAACCCTGCAGGTTACGGTGCTTCAAGTGCACATCCATGCACCTTTTAAATGTGCTGAGGGTTTTTGCCTCTACCACCCTTCCAGACCCCCACAACCCTCTGCATGAAAAAGCTTCCCCTGAAATCCCCTCTAAACCTTCCACCAACCACCTTAAACCTATGTCCCCTTGTAATTGACCCCTCCACCAAGGGAAATAGGCTCTTGGTATCCACCATCTCCAGGCCCCTCAAAATTTTATACACCTCAATGAGGTCTCCCCTCCTCTGTTCCAAGAAGAACAAACCCAGCCAATCCAATCTGTTCTTATAGCTAAGATTCTCCATTCCAGGCAACATCCTCGTAAATCTCCTCTGCATCCTTTTCAGTGCAATCATGTCCTTCCTATAATACGGCGACCAGAACTGCACGCAGTATTCCAGCTGTGGCCTAACCAGTGTATTATACAACTTAAGCATAACCTCCCTGCTCTTATATTCTATGCCTCGGCCAATAAGAGCAAGCATTCCATATGCCTTCTTAATCACTTTATCCACCTGGCCTGCTACTTTCAGGGATACTCCAAGGTCCCTTTGTTCATCTACATTATTAAGCGGCCTACTGTTTAATGTGTATACTCTTTCCTTATTAGCCCTCCCCAAATGCATTACCTCACAGTTCTCCGAATTAAATTTCATTTGTCACTGTTCTGTCCACCTGACCAGTAGATTGATACCCTGTTGCAGTCCATGATTTTCCTCTTCATTATTAACCACACAGCCAATTTTAATGTCACCTGCAAACTTTTTAATCATACCCACTATATTCAAATCTCATCATCATCATAGGCTGTCCCTCAGAATCGAGAAAGACTTGCTTCCACTCTTAACATGAGTTCTTAGGGGGCTGTACGGACCAATACGAGATCCACAGTCTCTGTCACAGGTGGGACAGACAGTGGCTGAAGGGAGGGGGATGGGGGGGTGGGAATCATTTGCCGCACGCTCTTTCCGATGCCTGCACTTGTTTTCTGCATGCTCTCGACGACGAGACTCGAGGTGCTCAGCGCCCTCCCGGATGCACTGCCTCTACTTAGGGCGGGCTTTGGCCAGGGACTCCCAGGTGTCAATGGGGATGTTGCACTTTTGCAGAGAGGCTTTGAGGGTATCCTTGTAACGTTTCGCTGCCCACCTTTGGCTCGTTTGCTGTGAAAGAGTTCTGAGTAGAGCACTTGCTTTGGGAGTCTCGTGTCTGGCATGCGAACTATGTGGCCTGCCCAGCGGAGCTGATCAAGTGTGGTCAGTGCTTCAATGCTGGGGATGTTGGCCTGGTCGAGGACGCTAACATTGGTATGTCTATCCTCCCAGGGGATTTGTCGGATCTTGCGGAGACATCGTTGGTGATATTTCTCCAGCGAGTTGAGGGGTCTACTGTATATGGACCATGTTTCTGAGCCATACAGGAGGGCGGGTATTACTACAGCCCTGTAGACCATGAGCTTGGTGGCAGTTTTGAGGGTCTGGTCTTCAAACACTCTTTTCCGGAGGCGGACGAAGGCTGCACTGGCACACTGGAGGCGGTGTTGGATCTCATTATCAATGCCTGCTCTTGTTGATAGGAGGCTCCTGAGATAGGGGAAGTGGTCCACGTTGTTCAGGGCCGCGTCATGGATCTTGATGACTGGGGACAGTACTGCGCGGTAAGGACAGGCTGGTGGAGAACCTTTGTCTTGCTGATGTTTAGCGTAAGGCCCATGCTATCGTACGCCTCAGTAAATACGTCGACTATGTCCTGGAGTTCAGCCTCTGTATGTGCGCAGACGCAGGCATCGTCCGCGTACTGTAGCTCGACGACAGAGGTTGGGGTGGTCTTGGACCTGGCCTGGAGACGGCGAAGTTGAACAGGTTCCCGCTGATCCTGTAGTGTAGTTCCACTCCAGCAGGGAGCTTGTCGACTGTGAGGTGGAGCATGGCAGCGAGGAAGATTGAGAAGAGAGTTGGGGTAATGACGCAGCCCCGCTTGACCCTGATCTGGATGTGGATTGGGTCTGTGATGGATCCGTTGGTAAGGATCACGGCCTCCATGTTGTCGTGGAGCAGGCGGAGGATGGTGGCGTACTTTTGGGGGCATCTGAAATGGAGGAGGACGCTCCATAGACCCTCGCGGTTGACAGTGTCAAAAGGCTTTGTAAGGTCGAAGAAGGCTATGTATAAGGGCTGGCGCTGTTCCCTGCATGTTTCCGACAGCTGTTGTGCTGCAAAAATCATGTCTGTTGTGCCCCGTAGGGGCCAAAATCCGCACTGAGACTCCGGGAGGAGCTCCTCGGCCACAGGGAGAAGACGGTTGAGGAGGACTCGAGCGATGACTTTCCTGGTGGCTGATAGCAGGGAGATTCCTCTGTCGTTGCCACAGTTGGAGTTGTCCCCTTTTTTAAAGATGGTCAAGATCACTGCATCTCTAAGATCTCCTGGCATGCCCTCCTCCCTCCAGATGAGAGAGATGAGGTCATGTATTCGCGCCAACAGTGCCTCTCCGCTATAATTCAGTGCCTCAGCAGGGATTCCATTGGCACCTGTAACCTTGTTGTTTTTATGCTGTCTTATGGGTTTTTCTACCTCGTGCAGTGTTGGTGTCTTACTGAGCTGGTGGCGGGTAGAATGCTGCAGGATGGAGTCGAGAACACTCGAGTCAAAGGCAGAGTCTCGGTTGAGGAGATCTTCAAAGTGCTCCTTCCAGCGGGCCCTGACTGCCTCGGTGTCCTTGATGTTCCCCGTTCTTGGCCAGCAGTGGGGTGGGGCCTTGGGTGGTTGGACTGTAGATGGCTTTGACTGCGGTGAAGAATCCTCGCACATCATGGCTATCGGCCAGCCGCTGTATCTCCTGTGCTTTCTCCATCCACCACCTGTTCTTTAGGTCCTGCGTTTTTTGTTGGACCATATCCTTGAGCCGTCTGTAATGCTGCTTTGCTGCTCCCAAGTTGGGTTCGTTCCAACCACCCATCGGCGACGACTCGGACGTCCGAACCTCCTGCAGCATCGACGTGAACCTTACCCCCCGATCACCAGCCCCCACCCTCGATGACCTCCTCCTCCGATGTCGATGTCGTCCCAACTGCTCAACTCGATCTCTGACCCTTGCCGGCGCCTGGCGAGATAGGTGAACATCCGACCAGGGCCCCCAGCGGCGTTCAGTGCTCTCCAGCAGCGACCAGCATTCGGGCCCCCAGCAGCGTTCAAATCTCTCCAGCGGCGATCAGGCATCCGGGCCCCCAGTGACGGCCAGGCCTCTCCCCAGCGGCGACTGGATCCCCTCCAGCGGCGTCAGCTGTGCCTCTCCTCAACAACATCATTTAGACCTCCTCCTCTTCCACGACAGCGGCTGACCTTTCCCCCTCCTTCAGAGATGACTGAGCCTCTACTTCCCCATTGGTGACCTGGCCTCTTATGACTGGTAAGCATCATGGCTGTGACCTTCCACTCGGAACTCCAGTGGGCCACTGACCCTTAAATGCCTGCCCCCAACCAAGCCTTGGTCCACCTACCATCAACGGCGCTACTCAGCGCCGAGCTTGTGGCCAACATCTCGCCTTAGGCAACTAGGCTCATACAGCAGTGCCTGGTCTCCAGTCATCTTGGACCTCCTTGTCACTGGACCAAGACATTGCTCAGCTAAGCTCATGTGGTAGCCGGTATGCAAAGGCCACCCCACGTTAAAAGAACTCACGCACAGGCACCTTCCACTCTGTTAACATGAAGTTCGGGACCTGGAACGTCAGGACCCTCATAGACAATTCCAACAGCGACAGGCCGGAACGCTGCACCACCATAGTTGCCCGGGAACTTAGATGCTTTGATATCGACATCGCCGCCCTAACTGAGACCCGGCGGGCAGGGGAAGGCCAGCTCAAGGAACAAGGTGAAGGTTATATACCTTCCTTTGGAAAGGGAAACCAGAGGATGAATGCCGCTTTCACGGAGTCGGCTTCGCCATCAAAAACGAGTTGGTTGCCCGCCTCAAAGACTGCCCCTGCAGAGTTAACGAATGTCTCATGACTCTTCGACTCACCCTGTCCCAGTCATCAGTGCGTACATAAGAACATAAGAATTAGGAACAGGAGTAGGCCATCTAGCCCCTCGAGCCTGCTCCGCCATTCAACAAGATCATGGCTGATCTGGCCGTGGACTCAGCTCCACTTACCCGCCCGCTCCCCATAACCCTTAATTCCCTTATTGGTTAAAAATCTATCTATCTGTGATTTGAATACATTCAATGAGCTAGTCTCAACTGCTTCCTTGGGCAGAGAATTCCACAGATTCACAACCCTCTGGGAGAAGAAATTCCTTCTCAACTCGGTTTTAAATTGGCTCCCCCGTATTTTGAGGCTGTGCCCCCTAGTTCTAGTCTCCCCGACCAGTGGAAACAACCTCTCCGCCTTTATCTTGTCTATCCCTTTCATTATTTTAAATGTTTCTATAAGATCACCCCTCATCCTTCTGAACTCCAACGAGTAAAGACCCTGTCTACTCAATCTATCATCATAAGGTAACCCCCTCATCTCCGGAATCAGCCTAGTGAATCGTCTCTGTATCCCCTCCAAAGCCAGTATATCCTTCCTTAAGTAAGGTGACCAAAACTGCATGCAGTACTCCAGGTGCGGCCTCACCAATACCCGATACAGTTGCAGCAGGACCTCCCTGCTTTTGTACTCCATCCCTCTCGCAATGAAGGCCAACATTCCATTCGCCTTCCTGATTACCTGCTGCACCTGCAAACTAACTTTTTGGGATTCATGCACAAGGACCCCCAGGTCCCTCTGCACCGCAGCATGTTGTAATTTCTCCCCATTCAAATAATATTCCCTTTTACTGTTTTTTTTTCCAAGGTGGATGACCTCACATTTTCCGACATTGTATTCCATCTGCCAAACCTTAGCCCATTCGCTTAACCTATCTAAATCTCTTTGCAGCCTCTCTGTGTCCTCTACACAACCCGCTTTCTCACTAATCTTTGTGTCATCTGCAAATTTTGTTACACTACACTCTGTCCCCTCTTCCAGGTCATCTATGTATATTGTAAACAGTTGTGGTCCCAGCACCGATCCCTGTGGCACACCACTAACCACTGATTTCCAACCCGAAAAGGATCCATTTATCCCGACTCTCTGCTTTCTGTTAGCCAGCCAATTCTCTATCCATGCTAATGCATTTCCTCTGACTCCGCGTACCTTTATCTTCTGCAGTAACCTTTTGTGTGGCACCTTATCGAATGCCTTTTGGAAATCTATGCCCCAATACTCGATGCAATGGATGAGACCAAAGGAGGTTTTTACTCCGACCACGAAAAATGCCTGTCCTGCGTCCTCGCAGGCGACAAACTGATCCTTCTCGGTGACTTCAACGCCAGGGTTGGCAAGGACACAGACCTCTGGGGAGGTGTGATTGGCAGGGAGGGGGTAGGGAAAGCCAACTTCAGCGATACCCTACTCCTGACAAAATGTCTAGAACATGAACTTGTCATCACCAACACCCTGTTCTGCCAGAGGGACAAATACAAGGCATCGTGGCAAGACCCTCGCTCCAAACACTGGCACCTGCTCGACTTTGTCATCATCTGATCCAGGGATCGCAAGGATGTGCGCATTACCTGCACCATGACAGGAGCTGACGACTACTGGATGGACCACCGCCGAATCCGATCCATCATTGACATCAACACAGCCCCAAAGCGGAGGGGGCAGCAGAAGCAGTGCTGCAAAAAAGTCAATACCGGGGCACTTAAGGACCCAGCTAAGAGAGCACTATACTTCAGCGCCTCACAGCTAACCTGCCGTGCCTTGATGACCTTGAGATGCAGAATGCCCACAGTGCATGGTCTACCCTCCAGGCCTCCATAACCAGTGCCTGCAAAGAGATGCTTGGTTACCCAACCAGGAAACACCAGGACTGGTTTGATGAGAATGATCAGGAGATTCAAGAGCTAATAGATCACAAGTGCACGACTTTTCTGTGTCTTAAACAACGACCCAACTCGGGAGCAGCAAAGCAGCATTACAGACTAGATTACAGCATTCAAATCTAGATCATGGATGTATACCACAAAAAGCAAGGGACCCAGTACTGAGCCCTGCGGAACCTCACTGGAAACATCCTTCCAATCACAAATACATCCATCAACTATTACCCTCTGCTTCCTACCTCTAAGCTAATTTTGGATCCAACTTGCCACTTTGCGCTGGATCCCATGGGCTTTTACCTTCGTGACTAGTCTGCCATCTGGGACCTTATCAAAAGCTTCGCTAAAGTCCATATATACTACATCGTACGCATTACCCTTATCGACCCTCCTGGTTACCTCCTCGAAAAATTCAATCAGGTTAGTCAAACACGAACTTCCCTTAACAAATCCGTGCTGACTGTCCCTGATTAATCCTTGCCTTTCTAAATGTAGATTTATCCTGTCCTTCAAGATTTTTTCCAATAATTTTCCCACCATTGAGGTTCGGCTGACAGGCCAGTAATTGCTCGGCCTATCCCTTTCTCCCTTCTTAAACAAGGGTACAACATTAGCAGTCCTCCAGTAGTCCTGAATCCAAAGAGGACTGGAAAATGATGGTCAAGGCCTCTGCTATTTCCTCTTTTGTTTCGCTCAACAGCCTGGGATACATTTCATCTGGGCCTGGGGACTTATCCACTTTCAAAGCTGCTAGATCCGTTAATATCTCCTCTCTCACTATGTTTATTTCATCCAGAATTTCACACTCCTCCTCGATAGCAGTATCTGCATTGCCCCTTTCCTTTGTGAAAACAGATGCAAAGTATTCATTGAGAAGCATACCCACATCTTCCGCCTCCACACACAGATTACCCTCATGCTCTCAAATAGGCCGTACCCTTTCTTTAGTTATCCTCTTGCTCTTAATATATTTATAGAACATCTTTGGGTTTACCTTGATTTTACTTGCCAAGAATTTTTCATGCTCTCCCTTAGCATTCCTAATATCCTTTTTCATTTCACCTCTGAACTTCCTATATTCCTCCAGAGATTCTACAGTATTTAGCCATCGATATATGACATAAGCTTCCTTTTTTTTCTTTATCCTCCCCTGTAAGTCCCTAGGCATGCAGGGGGCTCTAGAATTGTTATTGTTGTGTATCTGTAAAGCATGCACTCCCATGTTCCGCCACCAGGGATCAGGCCTTAGGGGCCGGCTTTTCTACAGTGCTCCCAGTGCATCCCTTGGGAGCACTGAAGAAAAGCCGGCCCCTAAGGCCTGTTCCTCACTCTGGAGTGTCTTATTAAAGATTGAGCTCACTGTTACTTTAACCTCCCTGTGTGCAGCCTCATCTGTGTTAGGAACACAATAACTGGCGACGAGAATACGAATCCAACACAAAGATGCAGCAAACTGTGGGCATCCTGGAGAAGTTCTCAGAGGGTGAGGACAGCGAAGCCTATGTCAAACGGCTAGACCAGTACTTTGTAGCCAACAAACTGGACGGAGAAGGAAGCGCTGCAAAAAGAAGAGGCGTCCTCCTCACAGTCTGCAGGGCACCGACCGACAGCCTCATGAAGCATCTTCTGGCTCCGGTGAAACCCACAGATAAGTCGTATGAGGAGCTGTGTACACTGATTCGGGAACATCTTAACCCGAGGGAGAGCGTGCTGATGGCGAGGTATCGGTTCTGCACATGCCAGCAATCTGAAGGTCAGGAAGTGGCGAGCTACATCGCCGAGCTAAGGCGACTTGCAGGACAATGTGAGTTTGATGGCTACCTGGAGCAAATGCTCAGAGGGCATTCTGGGAGGATGGACTAAAACCTCCATCATCGCCACCATTTCCCCTGCTTCTGTGAATCTTGAGGAAACCATCAGCACTCTGGATTATGCTTATTGAGCAAAAAAAAAATTTGAATGTAGAGACACTGACCCTCAGTAAGGCCATTGCGATAGCACAGGCGTTTATGTCCACCAGTGATAACACCAAACAAATCTCTCAGCACACAAGTGCTAGCAATGTTCATAAATTAACTGGAACTGTGTTTGCGAGCAGGAATGTACAGGGCAGAACCCACGAGTCTGCAACTGCCAGCAGGCCTCAGGTGACCCAGATGACTCAGAGTCCCCAACAAAGGATGAATGCAAGACAATTCTCACCTTGTTGGTGTTGTGGAGACTTCCATTCAGCCTATTCATGCCGCTTCAAAGGGTATGTTTGCAAGAGCTGTGGAACAATGGGGCACCTCCAACGAGCTTGCAAACGAGCTGCAAGCTCTGCAAAACCTACTAACCACCAAGTGGCAGAGGAAGATCGGTCCATGGTGGATCAAAGCAATTTCAAGCCTCAGAGAGAGGAGGCAGATGCTGAAGTATACGGGTTGCACACATTTTCAACGAAATGTCCACCTATAATGCTAAACGTAAAATTGAATGGTTTACCTGTAGCCATGAAACTGGACACTGGCGCTAGCCAATCCATCATGAGTAAAAAGATGTTTGAGAGACTGTGATGCAACACTGCATTCAGACCAACCCTGAGCCCCATTCACACAAAATTGAGAACGTACACCAAAGAGCTTATCACTGGGCAGCGCCATGGTCAAGGTCACCTACGAGGGCACGATGCACGAACTGCCACTCTGGATTGTCCCGGGCGATGGCCCCACACTGCTTGGAAGGAGCTGGATGGGCAAAATCCACTGGAACTGGAATGACATCCGAGCGCTATCACATGTTGATGAGGCCTCATGTATCCAGGTTCTGAACAAATTTCCTTCCCTTTTTGAGCCAGGCATTGGAAACTTTTCCGGGGCGAAGGTGCGGATCCACTTGGTCCCAGAGGCACGACCCATTCACTACAAGGCGTGAGCATACCTCACATGATTAGGAAGCGAGTGGAAATCGAGCTGGACAGGCTGTAACGCGAGGGCATCATCTCCCCAGTGGAATTCAGTGAGTGGGCCAGCCCGATTGTTCCAGTACTCAAAAGCAATGGCACGGTCAGGATTTGCAGCGATTATAAAGTAACTATTAATCGTTTCCCGCTACAGGACCAATACCCGCTACCTAAGGCAGATGACCTATTTGCGACCTTGGCAGGAGGCAAGACGTTCACCAAGCTCATCCTGACTTCGGCCTATATGACGCAGGAGCTGGAGGAGTCTTCGAAGGGCCTCACCTGATTCAACACGCACAAGGGACTGTTCATCTACAACAGATGCCCGTTTGGAATTCGGCCGGCTGCAGCGATCTTCCAGAGAAACATGGAGAGCCTACTCAAGTCGGTACCACACACAGTGGTCTTTCAGGATGACATATTGGTCACAGGTCGGGACACCGCCGAGCACCTACAAAGCCTGGAGGAGGTCCTCCAGCGACTGGACCACGTAGGGCTGCGGCTGAAGAGGTCGAAATGCGTCTTCATGGCAACAGAAGTGGAGTTTTTGGGGATAAAGATCACAGCAGATGGCATTTGGCCCACAGACGCCTAGACAGAGGTTATCAGGAATGCGCCCAGGCCACAGAACGTCACGGAGCTGTGGTCGTTCCTGGGACTCCTCAACTATTTTGGTTAATTCCTACCGGGGTTAAGCACCCTTTTAGAGCCTCTACATGTGTTACTGCGCAAAGGTGAGAACTGGGTATAGGGAAAAAAACAAGTAATTGCTTTTGAGAAAGCCAGAAACATTTTATGCTCCAATAAGCTGCTTGTATTTTATAACCCATGTAAAAGACTTGTGCTAGCATGTGACGCGTCGTCGTACGGAGTCGGGTGTGTATTATAACAAGCTAACATTGCGGGGAAGTTGCAACCTTTCGCCTATGCTTCCAGGAGCTTGTCTAAGGCTGAGAGGGTCTACAGCATGATTGAGAAAGAGGCATTAGCGTGTGTATTCGGGGTAAAGAAAATGCATCAGTACCTGTTTGGCCTCAAATTTGAGCTGGAAACCGATCACAAGCCCCTCACCTCCCTGTTCACTGAAAACAAGGGGATAAATACACAACACACAACCGCGTATAATAATGATGAATGCGATTGCCAGATTCCACGTGTGGTGGCCTGGTATCGACTCTGACTTAGAGTCCTGTGTACGGCAATGCAGCGTATGTGCTCAGTTGAGCAATGCACCCAGAGAGGCACCATTAAGTGGTTCTTGTCCTCCAGACAATGGTCGAGGATCCATGTCGACTACAGGGGCCCGTTTCTCGGTAAAATGTTCCTGGTGCATTTTCAAAATGGATTGAATGTGAAGTAATGTCAGGAAGCACCGCCACCGCCACCATTGAAAGCCTGAGGGCCATGTTTGCCACCCACAGCCTGCCTGACATACTGGTCAGTGACAACGGGCCATGTTTCACCAGTGCCGAATTTAAAGATTTCATGACCCGCAATGCGATCAAACATGTCACCTCGGCCCCATTTAAACCAGCCTCCAATGGGCAGGCAGAGCGGGCAGTACAAACCATCAAACAGAGCCTCAAACGAGTCACAGAAGGCTCACTCTAAACCCGCCTGTCCCGAGTACTGCTCAGCCACCGCACGAGACCCCACTCACTCACAGGGGTGCCCCGGCTGAGGTACTCATGAAAAGGGCACTTAAAACCAGACTCTCGCTGGTTCACCCCAACCTGCATGATCAGGTAGAGAGCAGGCGGCAGCAACAAAATGTAAACGATGGTCGCGCCACTGTGTCACGGGAAATTGATCTGAATGACCCTGTGTATGTGCTATACTATGGACATGATCCCAAGTGGATCGCGGGCACGGTGATAGCTAAAGAAGGGAATAGGGTGTTTGTAGTCAAACTAAACAATGGACAAATTTGCAGAAAGCACCTGAACCAAACGAGGCTGCGGTTCACAGACTGCCCTGAACAACCCACAGCAGACACCACCTTTTTTGAGCCCACAACACACACCCAAAGGATCAATGACACCACGCCGGGCAGGAAATCGTGCCCAACAGCCCAGCAAGGCCAGGCTCACCTAGCAGCCCTGCAGGGCCAACAACCCACCAGCTCAGTGAGGGCACAGCCAACACACCAGAGGAGGTCCCACCAGGGAAAGAAAGGCTCCCGACCGCCTCACCTTGTAAATAGTTTTCACTTTGACGTTCGGGGGGGAGTGATGTTGTGTATCTGTAAATCATGCACTCCCATATTACGCCACCAGGGAGCTCATCCCCTGAAGTCTCAAGGGATCCCAGTATCCCTTAGGAGCACTGTATATAAGCTGGCCTCTAAGGCCTGTTCCTCACTCTGGAGTGTCTTATTAAAGACTGAGGTCACTGTTACTTTAACCTCCCTGTGTGCCGTCTCATCTGTGTTCAGAACACAGTTATTCCCACCCTTTTTCTTTAAGGGCACATGTTTGGCCTGAACCCTCCGGATTTCCTCCTTGAATGCCTCCCACTGTTCCAACACTGATTTACCTTCAAGTAGCTGTTTCTAGTCCACTGTGGCCAAATCACTTCTCAACTAAGCAAAGTTAGCTTTGTACATGTACATTAGAGGTCTATTGCCTCTTGCTGGACCCCATTGAGAAATTTGTTGACAACAAGCAGGGGTGCTCCTCCAACTCCACATCTTAAGATAAGGGGTAGGCCATTTAGGACTGAGATGAGGAGAAACTTCTTCACTCAGAGAGTTGTTAACCTGTGGAATTCCCTGCCGCAGAGAGTTGTTGATGTCAGTTCATTGGATATATTCAAGAGGGAGTTAGATATGGCCCTTACAGCTAAGTCGATCAATGGGTATGGAGAGAAAGCAGGAAAGGGGTATTGAGGGAATGATCAGCCATGATCTTATTGAATGGCGGTGCAGGCTCGAAGGGCCGAATGGCCTACTCCTGCACCTATTTTCTATGTTTCTATGATTTGCAATCAGAAAGAAAGAAAGAAAGATTTTCATTTATATTGCGCCTTTCATGACCCCCGGATGTTCCAAAGCTTTACAACCAATGAAGTACTTTTTGAAGTGTTGTAATGTAGGAGTTTTTGCTTTTATTCGTTCCAGAATGTGGGTGTCGCTGACAAGGCCAGCATTAATTGCCAATCTCTAATTGCCCTCGAGAAGGTGGTGGTGAGCCGCCTTCTTGAACTGCCGTAGTCCTTTGGTGAAGGTACTCCCACAATGCTGTTAGGGAGGGAATTCTAGGATTTTAGCTCAGCAACGATGAAGGTATAGCGATATATTTCCATATCAGGATGGTGTGTAACTTGGAGAGGAACTTGCAGATAATGGTGCTCCCATATGCTTGCTGCCCTTGTCCTTCTACGTGATAGAGATCGTGGGTTTGGGAGGTGCTGCCAAAGAAGCCTTGGTGCACTGGTGGTGGATGGAGTGAATGTTGAAGGAGGCGGATAGGGTGCCAACCATGCAGGCTGCTATGCCCTGGATGGTGTTGAGCTTCTTGAGTGTTGGTAGAGCTGCACTCATCCAGGCAAGTGGAAAGTATTCCATCACACCCCTGACTTGTGGTGGAAAGGGCTTGGGGAGTTAGGCGGTGAGACACTCACCACAGACTACCCAGCCTCTGACCCGCTCTTGTTGCCACAGTATTTATGCGAATGATCTAGTTAAGTTTTTGGTCAATGGTGACCCCCAGGATGTTGATGGTGGGTGATTTGGTGATGGTAATGCCATTGAAGCATTATCAAGCGGAGGTGGTTAGACTCTCACTTGTTGGAGATGGTCATTACCTGGCACTTCTGTGGCGCGAATATTACTTGCCACTTATCAGCACAATGAATGCCGTCCAGGTCTTCTTGTATGCAGGCATAGACTGCTTCATGATCTGAGGAGTTCTGAATGGAACTGAACACTGTGCAATCATCAGGGGACATCCCCACTTCTGAACTTATGGTGGCGGGAATGTCATTAATGAAGCAGCTGAAGATGTTTGGGTCTACGACATTGCCCTGAGGAACTCCTGCAGCGATGTCCTGGGGCTAGGATGATTGACCTCCAACAACCACAACCATCTTTCTTTGCGCTAGGTATGACTTCAACCAGTGACTTCAATTTTACTAGGGTTCCTTGATGCTACACTCAGTCAAATGCTGCCTTGATTTCAAGAGCAGCCACTCTCACCTTTGGAATTCAGCTCTTTTGTCCATGTTTGTACCAAGGCTGTAATGAGGTCTGGAGCTGAGTGCTCCTGGCGGAACCCAAACTGAGCATTGGTGAGCATGTTATTGGTGAGTCATCATCATCATCATAGGCGGCCCCTTGAAACGAGGATGACTTGCTTCCACACCAAAAAAAAGGATGAGTTCATAGATGTTTCGAAAGAACTACCACCTGAAGGGTGGAAGATGCCGAGCGTGGATTTTTTTAACGTGTGGTGGCCATTGCACATAGTTTTAGAATAAGGGGTTGCCCATTTAAAACTGAGATGAGGAGGAATTTCTTCTCTCAGACGGTTGTATATCTGGGGAATTCTCTGCCCCAGAGAGCTGTGGAGGCTGGGTCATTGAATATATTTAAGGTGGAGATAGACAGATTTTTGAGTGATAAGGGAATAAAGGGTTATGGGGAGCGGGTAGGGAAGTGGAGCTGAGTCCATGATTAGATCAGTCATGATCTTATTGAATAGCGGAGCAGGCGTGAGGGGCTAAATAGCCTACTCCTGCTCCTGTTTCTTATGTTCTTATGTTGATTGAGAGATAAATATTGGGCAGGACACTAGGGAGTGAGTGAGTGTCAGTCAGTCAGTCGGTCAGTCAGTCTGTCTGTCTGTCTGTCTGTCTGGCTTTCTTGCTTTCTTTCCTTACTTATCAGGAGAAAGGAGGTGCTGTGACAGTATATATAAACTCTAAATGAGAGATGATATGAAGACGGAAAGGGAAGTCACAGAATCACTTTGGATAAAACTAATAAAAGATGGTAATAGAGATAAACTAATACTGGGAGAATGCTAAAGACCCTCAATTAAAAGTGAAATCCTTGATGAAAGAAGGACGCGGGCCCTTAAGAGACTGATACTGTAAATGATCCCTCTCCTCTGCTACTGTGCCCCCTTTCAAATCTGCTTTCACCACCGTCTCCTCAAAAAACCCACCTTTGACCCTTCTGTCCTTGCAAGTTATCGCCCCATCTCCAACCTCCCTTTTTCTCCAAAGCCATTGAATGGTTGTCGCCTCCCAAATCCATGTCCATCTTTCTCACAACTCCATGTTTGAACCTCTCCAATCAGATTCTTGCCCCTGTCACGGCACTGAATCGTCCCTTATTAAAGTCACAAATTACATCCCATGTGATTGTGATCACGGTGCACTATGCCTGCCCATCCTTGAGGAGAGACTGGATCGACTGGGCCTGTATTCACTGGAGTATAGAAGGATGAGAGGGGATCTCATAGAAACATATAAAATTCTGACGGGATTGGACAGGTTAGATGCAGAAAGAATGTTTCTGATGTTGGGGAAGTCCAGAACCGGGGACACAGTCTAAGGATAAGGGGTAAGCCATTTAGGACTGAGTTGAGGAGAAACTTCTTCACTCAGAGAGTTGTTAACCTGTGGAATTCTCTACCGCAGAGAGTTGTTGATGCCAGTTCATTGGATATATTCAAAAGGGAGGTAGATGTGGCCCTTACAGCTAAAGGAATCAAGGGGTATGGAGAGAAAGCAGGAAAGGGGTACTGAGGTGAAGGATCCGCTATGATCTTATTGAATGGTGGTGCAGGCTCGAAGGGCCGAATGGCCGACTCCCGCACCTATTTTCTATGTTTCTATGTTTCTATGTTTCTCGATTACCTGCAGCCTTTAACACAGTTGACCACACCATCCTCCTCCAACCCCTCTCCTTCATGTCCAGCTGAGTGGGAGTGCCCTCGCCTGATTACATTCTTATCTATCCAGTCGTAGTCAGGGAATCGCCTGCAATGACTTCTCTTCCTGCCCCTGCACCATTGCCTTTGATATCCTCCAAGAACTTATCCTTGGCCCCCTCCTATTTCTTATCTATATGCAGCACCTTGGCGAAAAAACATCAGGTTCCACATGTATGCTGATAACACCCAGCTCTACCTCATTACAACCTCACTTGATGAAGGCCAGCATTTCTTGCCCGTTCTTAGTTGCTCTTGAGAAAGTGGTGGTGAGCTTTCTTCTTGAACCGTTGCAGTCCATGTGGTGAACTTACTTCTACAATAATAATAGGTAGAGAGTTCCATCATTTTAACCCAGTGACGAGGATGGAATGGTGATATATCTTCAATTCGGGTTGGCATGTGACTTGGAGGAAAACTTGTAGATGATGGTGTTTCAATACATCTGCTCCCTTGTCCTTCTAGGTGGTGAAGCTCGCAGGTTTGCGAGGTGCTGTTTAAAAGCCTTGGCAACTTGCTGCTGTGCATCCTATAGAAAGCACACACTGCAGCCACAGTTGTAGGGAGTGTATGTTTAAGTTAGTATGCCAATTAAGCAGACTGCTTTATTCCAAATGGTGCCGAGCTTCTTGAGTGTTGTTGCAGCTGCACCCATCCAGGCAAGTGGAGAGTATTCCATCACACTCCTGACTTGTGCCTTGTAGATGGTGGACAGGGTTTGGGGAGTCAAGAGATAAATCATTCGTGCAGAATATACTCAGCCTGATTTAGTATGGCATTTTTGTGGCTTGTCCAACTGAGTTTATGATCAATGGTGACCCCCCAACGATGTTGATCGTTGGGGTGGAATTTGGCAAAGAGGTGGTCATTGCGTAGCATTTTTGTGATGCAAATGTCACTTGCCACTCATCAGACCAAGCTTTCATGTTGTCCAGGTTTTGCTATATGAGGGCACGGCTGCTTCATTATCTGAACACTGTGTAATCATTAGCCCAACTTCAGCCCTTTTAATGGTGGGAAGATCTTGCTGAAGCAGCTGAAGATAGGCTGTTAGGATGCTGCTCTGAGAAACTCCTGCAGCGATGTCCTGGGGCTGAAATGATTGGCCTCCCACAACCAAAACAATCTTCCTTTGTACCAGTTATGACTCCAGCCACTCAAGAGTCATCCCCCGCCCCATCCCTATTTATTAGTTTATCAGGCTACTCGGTGCCACACTCAGTCACTTACTCAGACACAAGGAAATGGCAGACCAATTGAACAAATACTTTGGTTCTGTCTTCACTAAGGAAGACACAAATAACCTCCCGAAAATACTAGGGGACCGAGGGTCTAGCGAGAAGGAGGAACTGAAGGAACTGAGGGAAATCCTTATTAGTCAGGAAATGGTGTTAGGGAAATTGATGGGAGTGAAGGCCGCTAAATCCCCAGTGCCTGATAGTCTGCATCCCAGAGTACTTAAGGAAGTGGCCCTAGAAATAGTAGATGCATTGGTGGTCATTTTCCAACATTCCATGGACTCTGGATCAGTTCATATGGATTGGAGGGTAGCTAATGTTACGCCACTTTTTTAAAAAGGAGGGAGAGAGAAACAGGGAAGTTTAGACTGGTGAGCCTGACATCGGTAGTGAGGAAAATGCTGGAATCAATTATTAAAGATGTAATAGCAGCGCATTTGGAAAGCAGTGACAGGATCAGTCCAAGTCAGCATGAAAAGGAAATCATGCTTGACAAATCTTCTCGAATTTTTTGAGGATGTAACTAGTCGAGTGGATAAGGGAGAACCAGTGGATATGGTGTATTTGGACTTTGAAAAGGCTTTTGAAAAGGTCCCACACAAGAGATTAGTGTGCAAAATTAAGGCACATGGGATTGGGGGTAATGTATTGATGTGGATAGAGAAGCAGACAGGAAGCAAAGAGTGGGAATAAACGGGTCCTTTTCAGAATGGCAGACAGTGACTAGTGGGGTACTGTAAGGTTCAGTGTTGGGACCCCGGCTATTTACAATATATATTAATGATTTAGATGAAGGAATTGAATGTAATATCTCAAAGTTTGGCATATGACATTAAGCTGGGTGGCAGTGTGAACTGTGAGGAGGATGCTAAGAGGCTGCAGGGTGACTTGGACAGGTTAGGCGAGTGGGCAAATGCATGGCAGATGCAGTATAATGTGGATAAGTGTGAGGTTATCCATTTTGGTGGCAAAAACAGGATTATTATCTGACTGGTGACAGATTAGTAAAAGGGGAGGTGCAACGAGACCTGGGTGTCATGATACATCAGTCATTGAATGCAGGCATGCAGGTACAGCAGGCAGTTAAGAAAGCAAATGGCATGTTGGCCTTCACAGCAAGCGGATTTGAGTATAGGAGCAGGGAGGTCTTGTTGCAGTTGTACAGGGCCTTGGTGAGACCACACCTTGAGCATTGTGTGCAGTTTTGGTCTCCTAATCTGAGGAAGGACATTCTTGCTATTGAGGGAGTGCAGCAAAGGTTCAACAAACTGATTTCCAGGATGGCAGGACTGACGTATGAAGAAAGACTGGATCGACTAGGCTTATATTCACTGGAATTTAGAAGAATGAGGGGGATCTCATAGAAGCATATAAAATTCTGATGGGATTGGACAGGGTAGATGCAGGAAGAATGTTCCTGATGTTGGGGAACTCTAGAACCAGGGGTCACAGTCTAAGGATAAGGGGTAAGCCATACTGGACCGAGATGAAGAGAAACTTTTTCACTCAGAGAATTGTGAACCTGTGGAATTCTCTACCACAGAAAGTTGTGGAGTCCAGTCCGTTGGATATATTCAAAAGGGAGTTAGATGTAGCCCTTATGGCTAAAGGGATCAAGGGCATGGAGAGATGGCAGGAGTGGGGTCCTGAAGTTGCAATGTCAGCCATGATCATATTGGTGGTGCAGGCTCGAAGGGCCGAATAGCCTACTCCTGCACTTATTTTCTATGTTTCTATACAACCTTGATCAAGGCATGTCACTCTCAGTTCACCTCTGGAATTCAGCTCTTGTGTCCATGTTTGGGCCAACATTGTGTAATGTCCGGAGCTGAGTGGTGTCAGTGGAACATGAACTGAGCATCGGTTAGCAGGTTTTGGTGAGTAAGTGCCATATTAGCACTGTACTGGAATAGCTTGGCTAGAGTGGTAATTACTACTGGAGCACAGACCTGCAGCACTACAGCCTTTGCTGTGTCCGTTGCACTCTGCTATTTCTTGATATCACGTGGAGTGAATCAAATTGGCTGAAGACTGACATCAGTGATGGTGGGGACCTCAGGAGGAGGTCGAGAAGGATCATTCATTTGGCACTTCTGGCTTAAGATGGTTGTGAATGCTTCAGCCTTGTCTTTCGCACTCATATGCAGAGCTCTGCCATCATTGAGGTTAGGGATGTGCATAGAGCCTTCTCTTCCCATTGGTTGCTTAATTGCCATCACCATTCGTGACTGGATGTGGCAGGACTGCAGAATTGCTAAATATGTTCAATAATCTAACCCACTTAAAACACTGGTAGTACCACTTGATAGAGAGTGTCCTCTGTGTGAAAATGGACTGGGTCTCCACAAGGACTGTGCAGTGGTTACTCCTACCAATGCTGTCATGGACAGGTGCATCTACAACATGTAAATTAGTGAGGACGAGGTCAAGTAGGTTATTCCTCGCATTGGTTCCCTCACCATCTGCTGCAGGCCCAATCTGGCAGCTTTGTCGTTTAGGACCCGGCCAGCTTGGTGGTACTACTGAGTCAGTCTTGGTGACGGATATTAAAGTCCCCCAGAGTACATTTTGTGCCTTGCTACCCTCTGTACTCCCTCCAAATGGTATTCAAGGTAGTGGAGTACTGAATCATTAGCTGAGGGAGGGTATACAGTGATAATCAACATAAGAACATAAGAAATAGGAGCAGGAGTAGGCCATACGGCCCCTCGAGCCTGCTCTGCCATTCAATAAGATCATGGCTGATCTGATCATGGACTCAGCTCCACTTCCCCGCCCACTCCCGATAACTCCTTATCCTCTTATTGTTTAAGAAACTGTCTATTTCTGTCTTAAATTTATTCAATGTCCCAGTTTTCACAGCTCTCTGAGGCAGCGAATTCCACAGATTTACAACCCTCTGAGAGAAGAAATTTCTCCTCATCTCAGTTTTAAATGGGCGGCCCCTTATTCTAAGATCATTCTCTCTAGTTCTAGTCTCCCCCATCAGTGGAAACATCCTCTCTGCATCCACCTTGTCAAGCCTCCTCATAATCTTATACGTTTCGATAAGATCACCTCTCATTCTTCTGAATTCCAATGAGTAGAGGCCCAACCTACTCAACCTTTTCTCATCCCCAGAATCAACCTAGTGAACCTTTTCTGAACTGCCTCCAAAGCAAGTATAGCCTTTCGTAAATATGGAAACCAAAACTGCAAGTAGTATTCCACCATGTTTGCCCTGGAGCCATGAGACTTCACAGGATTCAGGATCAATTTCCTGAGAACTCTCAGGGCTTCTCCCACCTGAATGCATACCACTGTGCCCCTGCCTCTGGTGGTTCTGACCTACCCAGGGATAGTGATGGAGGAGTCTGTGACATTAGCTGATAGGTATGATTCTGTGAGTATGACTATCGAGCTGCCCCAACTTTGGCATCAGTCCCCGGATGTTTGTGAGGACGACTTTACAGGGTCAACAGGGCTGAGTGCGCTTTCATCACGTCCTGATTTGATGCCGAGGTAGCAGCCTAGGTTTGTCCAGTTTTATTCTTGTTATCCTTCGCTGCTGTTTAATATAACTGAGTAGCTTGCTAAGCCACTTCAAAGGGCAGTTAAGAGTCTTCTTAGATAGTAGCAAAGCATATCAAATGTCAATATTCAAGTTGGATATCCAGGCCAAGTGCAACAGCGTGGATATCTTGTAGGCTGCCTGCAAATTTCCTCTGAGGGCAGTGTTCACTTATCTGCTCCAGGGTCTGATTAGGAGCTCCATCTATGAAGAAGGTGGCAACATGTACCATGACCAATTCTGAGGCGGTTGATCACTGTCCACAGTTTGCGAGGAAGGTTTGATCCTTCAGGTTGTACTGTGGAGTCCTCTATAAGGAATCCATTCCATATGTCACACTTCTTCCCAGCATTTCGCCATTGGTCATCATGGCTGAGAGGAGATCGCTGAAAGGCTTCGGCGATGGTTCAAAATGGCCTTCTAGATTTGAGATGGGTTGGTGATAGGTTGTTCAAGTCAGCCTGGATCAGCATGTCTTTGCTGGTGTAGGGGTTGTATTCTCTGGAGACTGCATATTGGCGGTGTGGTGGTTTGATGTTTGCAAGCACGGGCAGCCAAGGTGTTGGTATCGATAAAGGCATACCAGTGATAATTCGCTCAGTAGAATTCAGCTGGACATCATCGGATTTGACAGCTATGCCGGAGAGCAGTACTCCACTGTAGAGTATACCAGGGCGAGTGCTGTCGTATGGAGGGTTTGAGCATCTGCTCCCTACGTGGAGCCGGCGAGTTTCTGGATCAAGTTGACCCTGCTCTTTAGTTTCTTCCCAAGGTTCTGGAGATGTTGTCTATATGACAGGGTGCGATCAAGCGAGACTCCTGAACAGGAGGGGTTTAAGTGTCACCGTATTGCAGTGGGATTCGGGTCACATAGGACAAACTGGGTCAGGATGGCAGGGTCCTTCAGGACATTAATGAGCCAGTAGGAGATTTCTAACAGTAGAAACATATAAACATAGAAATTTACAGCGCAGAAGGAGACCATTTCGGCCCATCGTGTCCATGCCAGCTGACAAAGAGCCACACGGCCCTCGGTCAGCAGGCCTGAAGGTTACATATAAACCTATAAACAATGACTAATGGCGGAAAGATAAAGAGCACCTGGCCCAACAAGTCCGCCCCACACAACTGCAACACCCCTTGCACCGAAAAATTCTATCCTCCACCCCAACCGGAGCCAAGTACAGCAGCTTCATGGTCACTTTTCCTGATATCAGTTTCTTATTTTCACAATTTTTAAAATGGAATTCAAATTCTCAAATTGTCATGGTAGGATTTAATCTCAGGATTGTCAGTCCAGGCCTCTGGATTACTGCTCCAGTAACATAACCACTACACCACCATACCCCTAAAAAATTGATGGTTGGTTAAGTATGTTTCATAACTGCCACGCCTTATTCATTGCGTGCATATGCTGCTCTTTGGTTTAGCTTCGAGAAAGAATATTGTATATTTGTATTTGAATTATGTGGAGTTCTTGCGGAGATGTCATTGGTGGTATTTCTCCAGTGATTTAAGGTGTCTACTGTATATGGTCCACACTTGTGAGCCATACAGGAGGGCGGGAATACACTACAGCCCTGTAGACCATGAGCTTGGTGGCAGATTTGAGGGCCTGATCTTCAAACACGGTTTTCCTCAGCAGGCCGAAGGGTGCACTGGCGCACTGGAGGCGGTGTTGAACCTCATCTTCGATGTTTGCCTTTGCTAATAGGCTCCCGAGGTATGGAAAGTGTCATGTATTCAACTGTCATTGTAACCAATGTATAAACTGACCTAAGTTGTACACCGTGAGAACATTGACCACTAGGTGGTGAACCTGTGGGAGACACTCCGAACCTGGACTTTCAGGTATAAAAGGGGTAGCTCCACCCACCTTCATCACTTCAGTGCTGGCTAATAAAGGTTACTGGTCACAGAGTGACCTTCTCTCAAGTATGGGCCTCATGTGCAGTTATACTGTATAGTAAGGACATATTATTGGCGACGAGAAACTGGGATTTAAACCACGCGAGCATGGCCACTAGCAGTACAGACAAGAGATACTGTGTTGGTGATGATTGGGACGATTTTATTGAGAGACTACGGCAAAGTTTTGTCATCAAGGAATGGTTGGGACAGGATTCGGCCGACAAACGCAGGGCTCATCTCCTGATGGTTTGTGGATCCAGGACATACTCCCTGATGAAGGATCTACTATCGCCAGAGAAGCCGGCGGACAAAACTTTTGAAGAGCTCAGTAAGTTGATCGAGTAACACTTTAAACCGGCGAGCAGCATGCACATGGCGAGACACCAGTTTTACACGCACCGGCGGCGAGAAGGGCAAAGCATTCCAGACTTCGTGGCAGACCTCCGGCGACTGGCGAGCCTATGTAAGTTCCCAGATGCATGCAGAGCGGAGATGCTGCGAGACTTTTTTATTGAGGGCATCGGGCACGCTGGGGTTTTCAGGAAACTGATTGAGACCAAAGACTTGACCTTGGAAGCGGCGGCTCTGATAGCCCAGATATTTATCTCAGGGGAGCAAGAGACCAGAATGATGTTTGACAAAAATCTTGGTTTAAATGCAGCAAATGGACAGGGAGTCAACATTGTTAACGCGGGACACAGTTCTCCAGGCAGACAGAGGCAATCGGACATGCCGGAGCATGTAGGCGAACCCAAAGGGGGAATTCAACAGAGACAATGGCTAGCTGAACGGCGATTCATGCCATCGCAAGGGACAATGCGGCCAATAATGGGGCCATCAACACCTGTCAATGGTGCACTTAAGGACATTTACAGAGACAGTCAAAGATGATCGACTGGTAATGGACCTTTTGTTTCCAACAACGGCTCATGTTGGAGGTGTGGAGGCAAACACCCAGCCAGAGCTTGCAGGTATCAGCAATACACCTGCAGAAACTGCAACATCAGCAGTCACTTGACGCGTATGTGCAGGAAGCCTGCAGCCAGGTTGATGTATGAGGAGGACGGGTCCGATGTAAGCCCTACGAGGTCAAATGGACACTGGGGGAATCGCTGGAAGCTGAAGTTCAGCGAGTTCATGTGGAGGACATATACAGTTCATACACCAGTACGCCACTAATATTGATGAAAGTGCTCCTCAATGGCATCCCAGTATCAATGGAGCTAGACACGGGGGCCAGCCAGTCCCTGATGAGTATCAAACAGTTCGACAAATTGTGGGCGACCAAGGCCAGGAAGCCAAAATTATCACCGATTGACGCACAGCTACGACATATACAAAGAAGATCATTCTGGTACTAGGCAGCGCCACGGTAGTTGTAACCCACAAAGGTTCGGAGAACAGATTGCCACTCTGGATTGTCCCAGGCGACGGTCCCGCACTACTGGGGAGGAGTTGGCTCGCTGTCATGAACTGGAAATGGGGTGATGTTAATGCAATTTCTTCTGTGGAGCGAGTATCATGATCACAGGTCCTGGACAAATTTGACTCATTATTTCAAACCGGCATTGGCACTTTCATGGGGACCAAGGTAGTGATTCACATCAACCTGGATGCCAGGCCAGTACACCACAAGGCCAGAGCGGTGCCGTACGTGATGAGGGAAAAGATAGAAGGCGAATTGGACCACCTGCTGAGGGAAGGCATCATCTCGCCAGTTGAATTCAGTGACTGGGCGAGCCCGATTGTGCTGGTGCTCAAGGCGGATGGGTTGGTCAGGATATGTGGTGATTACAAGGCCACCATCAATCGTGTGTCGCTCCAAAACCAGTACCGAGAGCGGAGGACCTCTTTGCGACGCTATCCGGTGGCAAACTTTTTTCAAAATTGGACCTGACCTCAGCTTACATGACCCAGACACTGGAGAGTGAGTCGAAGAAGCTGACCACCATCACGACACAACAGATATCCGTTCGGGATTCGCTCAGTCGCCGCGATCTTTCAACAAAATATGGAAAGCCTCCTCAAGTCGATTCCAGGGTCGGTGGTTTTTCAGGACGCCATCTTCATCATGGGTTGCGACACTACGCAGACTGGACCGGGTAGAGCTGCGACTGAAAAAGGCGAAGTGTGTCTTCTTAGCTCCAGAGGTAGAATTCCTGGGATTGAGGGCAGTAGCAGACGGGATCAGACCTACTGCGTCCAAAATGGAAACGATCCAGAGAGCACCCAGACCCCGTAACACGACGGAGCTTCGTTCGTTCCTGGGGCTCCTGAACTATTTTGCTAAGTTTCTTCCCAAATTGAGCACGCTGTTCGAGCCGCTACACGTGCTCCTACGCAAAGGTTGTGAATGGGTCTGCGGGGGACAGCCAGGAAAGGGCTTTTGATGGAGCATAACAAATTGCGTGCTCTAACAATCTGTTAACGCTACATGACCCATGTAAGAAACTTGTTTTAACATGCGATGCGTCGTCCTATGGGGTCGGGTGTGTGTTGCAGCATGTTAATACCAAGAGTCAGTTACAGCTGGTAGCTTATGCCTCCAAAAGTCTGTCCCAGGCAGAAAGGGGCTATGGGATGGTGGAAAAGGAAGCGCTTGCATGTGTATATGCAGTAAAAAAAAATGCACCAGTACCTGTTTGGCAGGAAATTTGAGCTGGAAATAGATCACAAACCCCTAATGTCCCTTTTGGCCGACAGCAAGGCCATAAATGCTAATGCATCGGCCCACAAACAGAGATGGGCACTCATGTTAGCCGCCTATGACTATACCATTCGGCACAGACCGGGCACTGAAAACTGCGCCGATGCACTCAGCAGGCTCCCACTAGCCACCACCGAGGGGGCAATCGAGCATGCTGCTAAGATGGTCATGGCTGTTGAAGCTTTCGAAATCGAAGGCTCACCTGTGACAGCCCATCAGATCAAAGTCTGGACAAATAGAGACCCGCTCCTGTCTTTAGTCAAGAAATGTGTCCTCAATGGGGACTGGGCAGCCATGTATGGGGCATGCCCTGAGGAATTTAAACCATTTCACAGGCGCAAGGATGAACTCTCGATTCAAGCCGATTGTCTACTATGGGGAAACCGAGTAGTCATGCCCCAGATGGGCAAAGAGGTGTTCATCAGAGTGAGCACCTGGGCATTGTCATGATGAAGGCAATTGCCAGGTCACACGTTTGGTGGCCAGGGATAGATGCAGACCTGGAACTTTGTGTTCGCATGTGCAACACGTGTGCCCAGCTGGGCAATGCGCCCAGGGAAGCCCCCCTTAGCCCCTGGTCCTGGCCCGCCAAGCCATGGTCACGCATCCATGTGGACTAGGCAGATCCTTTCATGGGAAAATATTTTTGGTTGTAGTAGATGCCGACTCCAAATGGATCGAGTGTGACATTCTTAATTCAAGCACATCCTCTGCCACGGTAGAAAGTCTACGGGCAATGTTCGCTGCCCATGGTCTACCGGACGTCTTGGTCAGCGATGATGGCCCGTGCTTTACAAGCATTGAATTCCAGGACTTCATGGCAGGAAATGGTATCAACCATGTCAGAACGGCACCGTTCAAGCCAGCCTCAAACGGCCAGGCGGGACGAGCAGTGCAGATAATCAAACAGAGGATGCTCAGAAACCAAGGGGGTTCCCTACAAAGCCGCTTATCACGCCTCCTGTTGGTCAATAAATCCCGACCACACTCACTCACAGGGGTCCCACCCGCAGAGCTGCTAATGAAAAGGACACTCAAAATCAGGTTATCCTTTATACACCCCAACATGAAAGAAATTGTTGAGAGCTGGCGCCAGTCACAATGTGACTACCATGACAGGAATGCAAGGGTGCGATGTATTGATGTCAATGACCCTGCCTTTGTCCTCAACTACGCTGCAGGGCCCAAATGGCTCGCAGGCATTGTGATTGCCAAAGAGGGGAATAGGATTCTAGTAGTTAAACTTAACAATGGACAAATCTGCCACAAACACATTGATCAAACAAAAAGGAGGTTCAGCAACCCCATAGAAGAAGCAGAGGAAGAACACGATGTAGAGTTCACTCCACCACAGGTGACCGAACACCGGAACCAAGTGGAGGAGAGCCCAGTCACTGTGGGCAGTCTGGACAGGCCTGAGGCACCGCAAACAGCAGACACTCAGGCCAGCATTCAACAACCGGAGCCCCAACTCAGGCGCTCTACATGGGAGCGTAAACCACCAGAGAGACTTAACCTGTGATCCCAATAAGACTTTAGAGGGGAGGTGATGTCATGTATTCAACTGTCATTGTAACCCATGTATAAGCTGACCTAAGTTGTACACCGTGAGAACATTGACCACTTGGTGGTGAACTTGTGGGAGACACTCCTAACCTGGACTTTCAGGTATAAAAGGGGAAGCTCCACCCACCTTCATCACTTCAGTGCTGGCTAATAAAGTTAACTGGTCACAGAGTGACCTTCTCTCGAGTATGGGGCTTGTGTGCATTTATACTGTATAGTAAGAACACATTAGAAAGTGGTCCACATTGTCCAGGGCCGCGCCGTGGATCCTGATGACTGGGGGGGAAGTGCTGTGTGGCGGGGTCAGGTTAGTGGAGGACCTTTGTCTTACGGATGTTTAGTATAAGTTTAGTTTAGATCCTGCAAATCACCTGGGAGGACAGACGCACCAACGTTAGCGTGCTCGATCAGGCCAAGATCCCCAGCATTGAAGCACTGACTACATTCGACCAGCTCCATTGGACAGGCCACATTGTTCGTATGCCTGACACAAGACTCCAAAAGCTCTACTCGGAACTCCTACACGGCAAGCGAGCCCCAGGTGGGCAGAGGAAATGTTTCAAGGACACCCTCAAAGCCTCCTTGATAAAATGCAACATCCCCGACACCTGGGAGTCCCTGGCCAAAGACCACCCCAAGTGGAGGTAGTGCATCCGGGAGGGCGCTGAGCACCTTGTCGCCAAGAGCTTGCAGAAAACAAGCACAGGCAGCGGAAGGAGCGTGTGGCAAACCAGACCCACCCACACTTTCTTTCAACGACTGTCTTTCCCACCTGTGACGGAGACTGTAATTCCCGTATTGGACTGTAGTCACCTAAGAACTCACTTTTAGAGTGGAAGCAAGTCCTCCTCGATTTTGAGGGACTGCCTATGATGATAGAAACATAGAAACATAGAAAATAGGTGCAGGAGCAGGCCATTCAGTCCTTCTAGCCTGCACCGCCATTCAATGAGTTCATGGCTGAACATGAAACTTCAGTACCCCCTTCCTGCTTTCTCGCCATACCCCTTGATCCCCCGAGTAGTAAGGACTTCATCAAACTCCCTTTTGAATATATTTAGTGAATTGGCCTCAACTACTTTCTGTGGTAGAGAATTCCACAGGTTCACCACTCTCTGGGTGAAGAAGTTTCTCCTCATCTCGGTCCTAAATGGCTTACCCCTTATCCTTAGACTGTGACCCCTGGTTCTGGACTTCCCCAACATTGGGAACATTCTTCCTGCATCTGTCTAAACCCGTCAGAATTTTAAACGTTTCTATGAGGTCCCCTCTCATTCTTCTGAACTCCAGTGAATACAAGCCCAGTTGATCCAGTCTTTCTTGATAGGTCAGTCCCACCATCCCGGGAATCAGTCTGGTGAATCTTCGCTGCACTCCCTCAATAGCAAGAATGTCCTTCCTCAAGTTAGGAGACCAAAACTGTACACAATACTCCAGGTGTGGCCTCACCAAGGCCCTGTACAACTGTAGCAACACCTCCCTGCCCCTGTACTCAAATCCCCTCGCTATGAAGGCCAACATGCCATTTGCTTTCTTAACCGCCTGCTGTACCTGCATGCCAACCTTCAATGACTGATGTACCATGACACCCAGGTCTCGTTGCACCTTCCCTTTTCCTAATCTGTCACCATTCAGATAATAGTCTGTCTCTCTGTTTTTACCACCAAAGTGGATAACCTCACATTTATCCACATTATACTTCATCTGCCATACATTTGCCCACTCACCTAACCTATCCAAGTCACTCTGCAGCCTCATAGCATCCTCCTCGCAGCTCACACTGCCACCCAACTTAGTGTCATCCGCAAATTTGGAGATACTACATTTAATCCCCTCGTCTAAATCATTAATGTACAATGTAAACAGCTGGGGCCCCAGCACAGAACCTTGCGGTACCCCACTAGTCACTGCCTGCCATTCTGAAAAGTCCCCATTTACTCCTACTCTTTGCTTCCTGTCTGACAACCAGTTCTCAATCCATGTCAGCACACTACCCCCAATCCCATGTGCTTTAACTTTGCACATTAATCTCTTGTGTGGGACCTTGTCGAAAGCCTTCTGAATGATGTGGAGTTCTCACAGATTAGTGCACATTTACACCTAGATTATTCACATATGAATAGGTATTTTGCACTGAACAACTTTATTTTGGGGGGATTAATTCTGTGTATCCAATAAATTTAAATGGTATGGTTAATTGCTTCTTGACAATTTTGGTAATTATTGGCTGGTATTAATTTAATGTGCAAGGTGTCAATGGGCATTAACTCTGCTCAGTTTAATTTACCATCTAAATTACAATTCTTTAGCAGTCAGTAGATCCATTAAAGTGCTAACATAAATTAAATTCCAATCACATTAATCTTTAGTAACAGTAACCCACATTTACAGTAGTAAGCATTTAGTGAAGATTTCCCTTTTAACATTGGAAATACCTGTCTGCAATGACCCTGCTGCATTCATGTTTGAACAAAGCGAGCAGTGTCTTCAGATCAGAGCACTCTTCAGCTTTTATGTTCAGCATTCCCTGCCAGATGCGAGAAAGGTCCCTCAGATTAAAGATGTAATGAAATTTCGCAGGAGTAGGTAGCATTTTCACCTAGAAAAAAACAAAACAAATCAACTTTCAAGATTTACAAAAAACATAGAGGGTGAAATTAGTTTTGCAATAGTGTAAAACAGATGCTAGTAAATCGCAGCCCGTTTTACACACCACTCCATTTGCTTTCTCTTTGACTTCAATAGAAAAGAAAATCAGGTGTGATGTAAAACGGGTTGCCAATTTGCTAACGCCCAGTTCATACTTTCACCGCAGACCAATTTCACCTCCATAAAAGTCTAATCTTAATTAACCATGCCCATCAGTAAGTTTTTAATTATTTAAACTACAAATAAATTACACCACCAGACTAAATCATGAACATTAAATGCAACTCACATAACAGATTATCAGACTAAAATTTTGAAAGGGAAATGTTTTTCTGAAGTAAGAATGATGAAAAGTGATTTTCTGAGTGTAAGTGCTCAGGGTTTTAACTCAGTTATTTTCAAGCAAGCTAGCACAAAGTTGTGGCAGGACTTCTCCAAAGCCCAAAATTCTGACCAAAGTTTTAAAAATCAAACTTTTCTGCAGACATGCTTAACACCTAGTTAGGAAAATGTGGGCTAAAAATTCAGTTGCGTGGATCCGTTTAGGCACTACGGTTGTCGAATTGTGTCCAAAATGGCTTCCGAGCAGCATGCGTACACTTCTGATGTGGGACGCAATACTGGTGAGGGTGGTAGGGCATCTGTTAGGCGTGTGCACTGGAAATATTGTAAGTAGGCAGTGTTAAGTTCAGAATAACTCCACAAGACTGTATACTGTAAGCTCAAACTATTGTGGTCTTTTTAATGTAACTCCAGAGTGAGGAAGCAGCTTGGTGGACTGCCTTTTATACCTGCTTGCCCGGGGTGTGCAGGTGACTCTTGGGTCTCCAACAGGTGCGTCTCCTGGTGGCAAATCTTACACACTAGTGAAGTTTACATACATAACATCACTCCGTCCCCGCCCCCCCCTCCCTGCCCAAAGTCTTAGATACAAGTTATTTACAAGTTGAGGCGATCCGGGGCTCTGTGTTCCCGGCTTGATCGCTGGAGTTGAAGTCCTGACATGGGTGAGTTGGTCGGATCATTGCTGTACTGCAGCACGGCTGGTCTGATCGGATTGTCGGGCATGGTGGGTTCATCCTTGTGGTTGGCAGCGAGGTCGTTTGCTGGTTGGGTATGTGTTGATGGATCAATGATGGTAATGTCCTCTTCAAACTGTTTTTGGTTGTCAGTGAATCGCAGTTTAGTCTGATCCAAATGCTTTCTGCACGTTTGTCCATTCAAAAGTTTGACAACAAACACTCTCTTCCCCTCCTTGGCCAAAACTGTGCCAGCAACCCATTTAGGACTATGACCGTAATGAAGAACAAACACAGGGTCATTAACCTCAATGTCACGCAATACAGCCGAGCGATTGTGGTACACATTATACCAGTGACACCGGGTTTCTGCATGATCATTGTGATCTGGGTGGACTAAGGAGAGCCTGGTTTTGAGTGCTCTCTTCATGAACAATTCTGCAAGGGGGCCACCAGTATGCGAGTGGGGTCGCGTCTGGTAGCTGAGCAGAACCCGAGATAACCGGGTCTGCAGGGAACCGTCCGTCACATGTTTCAAGCTCTGCTTGATAGTTTGGACTGCCCATTCAGCTTGATCATTGGATGCAGGCTTAAACGGGGCAGACCTGACATGCTTGATGCCATTGCGGGTCATGAACTCGTTGAATTCCAAGCTGGTGAAATATGGTCCATTGTCACTAACAAGGCCGTCGGGCAAACCTTAGATGGCGAACATGGTCCGGAGGCTGTCAATGGTGGCAGTGGACGGACATGAGGCCCAACGTCGGAGGAGGAGCGGCAGTTCGAGCAGCGCGAGTCCGGGGTGCGTGGAGAGGCCTATAAAGGCCCAATGTCAGAGAAGGAGCGGCAGTTCGAGCAGCGCGAGTCCGGGGTGCGTGGAGAGGCCTATAAAGGCCCAATGTCAGAGGAGGAGCGGCAGTTCGAGCAGCGCGAGTCCGGGGTGCGTGGAGAGGCCTATAAAGGCCCAATGTCAGAGAAGGAGCGGCAGTTCGAGCAGCGCGAGTCCGGGGTGCGTGGAGAGGCCTATAAAGGCCCAATGTCAGAGGAGGAGCGGCAGTTCGAGCAGCGCGAGTCCGGGGTACGTGGAGAGGCCTATAAAAGCGTGCTTGTATAGCTCCAGCCAGGAGAAAAAGCAGAAAAGTAGAAAGAAATCAAAAGGTGACGTCACAGCCAAAGGGGTAAGTGATTGGCTGCTGATTGGTGAGTAGCTTTACTTTTTATTTTTTATATCAGTAAGTAACCCGTTAACATTGTTGTCTTTTTCTTTTTTATATCAGTAAGTAACTTGTTAACATTGTTGTCGCCAAATTAAGTGTATCTAAGGGTTAAGTCATGGCAGGAGAGCTCGGTCACGTGACATGCTCCTCCTGTACCACGTGGGAACTCAGGGACGACAACTACGTGTGCGGGAAGTGTATCCGCCTCCAGCTCCTGACGGACCGCGTTGCAGAATTGGAGCTGAGGGTGGATTCACTCTGGAGCATCCACGATGCTGAGAATGACATGAGTAGCACGTGTAGCGAGTTGGTCTTACCGCAGGTGAAGGGTCCACAGGCAGCTAGGGAATGGAAGACCAGCAGGAAAAGCAGTGCAAGGAAGGTAGTGCAGGGGTCCCCTGTGGTCATCCCCCTGCAAAACAGATACACTGCTTTGAGTACAGTTGAGGGGGATGACTCATCAGGGGAGGGCAGCAGCAGCCAAGTTCATGGCACCATGGCTGGCTCTGTTGCACACGAGGGCAGGAAAAAGAGTGGGAGGGCGATAGTGATAGGGGATTCAATTGTAAGGGGAATAGATAGGCGTTTCTGCGGCCGCAACCGAGACTCCAGGATGGTATGTTGCCTCCCTGGTGCAAGGGTCAAGGATGTCTCGGGGCGGGTGCAAGACATTCTGAAAAGGGAGGGAGAACAGTCAGTTGTCGTGGTGCACATTGGTACCATGATATAGGTAAAAAAAGGGATGAGGTCCTACGAGACGAATTTAAGGAGTTAGGAGCTAAATTAAAAAGTAGGACCTCAAAAGTAGTGATCTCGGGATTGCTACCAGTGCCATGTGCTAGTCAGAGTAGGAATCGCAGGATAGCGCAGATGAATACGTGGCTTGAGCAGTGGTGCAGCAGAGAGGGATTCAAATTCCTGGGGCATTGGAACTGGTTCTGGGGGAGGTGGGACCAGTACAAACCGGACGGTCTGCACCAAGGCAGGACCGGAACCAATGTCCGAGGGGGAGTGTTTGCTAGTGCTGTTGGGGAGGAGTTAAACCAATATGGCAGGGGGATGGGAACCAATGTAGGGCGACAGAGGAAACAAAATGGAGACAGAAGCAAAAGGCAGAAAGGAGATGAGTAAAAGTGGAGGGCAGAGAAATCTAAGGCAAAATACAAAAAGGGCCACTGTACAGCAAAATTCTAAAGGGTCAAAGTGTCATAAAAAGGCAAGCCTGAAAGCTCGGTGCCTCAATGCGAGGAGTATTCTGAACCCAGGAGAGGGCACTGAGCTAGTTAGAGTGGGTAAGAGCGCAGATGAACAGGACCCCAAGAAAGAATGCAAAAGGCAGGAGGCAACAGAGCAGAGTAGCACTGGGGTAAATGTAAACCACAAGGTGATAGGAAGGGACAATATGTATGAATATAAAGGGCTGCAGGAAGGGTCAAAACTAAAAAATCATGGTTTAAAAACTAGTATTAAAACACTCAAACTAAACGCATGCAGCATTCGAAATAAAGTAAATGAGTTGACGGCACAAATCATTACAAATGGGTATGATTTGGTGGCCATTACAGAAACGTGGTTGCAGGGTGTCCAAGACTGGGAATTAAATATACAGGGATATCTGACAATTCGGAAGGATAGACAAGAAGGGAAAGGAGGTGGGGTAGCTCTGTTAATAAAGGATGATATCAGGGCAGTTGTGAGAGATGATATTGGCTCTAATGAACAAAATGTTGAATCATTGTGGGTGGAGATTAGAGATAGTAAGGGGAAAAAGTCACTGGTGGGCATAGTTTATAGGCCCCCAAATCATAACTTCACGGTGGGGCAGACAATAATCAAGGGAATAATGGAGGCATGTGAAAAAGGAACGGCAGTAATCATGGGGGATTTTAACCTACACATCGATTGGTCAAATCAAATCACACGGGATAGCCTGGAGGAGGAATTCATAGAATGCATACGGGATTGTTTCTTCGAACAGTATGTTACAGAACCTACAAGGGAGCAAGCTATCTTAGATCTGGTCCTGTGTAATGAGACAGGAATAATAAACGACTTCCTTGTAAAAGATCCTCTCGGAATGAGTGATCACAGTATGGTTGAATTTGTAATACAGATTGAGGGTGAGGAAGTAGTGTCTCAAACGGCGTACTATGCTTAAACAAAGGGGACTATAGTGGGATGAGGGCAGAGTTAGCTAAAGTAGACTGGGAACACAGACTAAACAGTGGCACAATTGAGGAACAGTGGAGGACTTTAAAGGAGCTCTTTCATAGTGCACAACAAAAGTATATTCCAGTGAAAAAGAAGGGCGGTAAGAGAAGGGATAACCAGCTGTGGATAACCAAGGAAATAAAGGAGAGTATCAAATTAAAAACCAATGCGTATAAGGTGGCCAAGGTTAGAGAGAAACTAGAAGATTGGGAAAATTTTAAACGACAGCAAAGAATGACTAAGAAAGCAATAAAGAAAGGAAAGATAGATTACAAAAGTAAACTTGCGCAAAACATAAAAACAGATAGTAAAAGCTTTTACCGATATATAAAATGGAAAAGAGTGACTAAAGTAAATGTTGGTCCCTTAGAAGATGAGAAGGGGAATTTAATAATGGCTGAGACCTTAAACAATTATTTTGCTTCGGTCTTCACAGTGGAAGACACAAAAACCATGCCAAACATTGCTGGTCACGGGAATGTGGGAAAGGAGGACCTTGAGACAATCACTATCACTAGGGAGGGAGTGCTGGACAGGCTAATGGGACTCAAGGTAGACAAGTCCCCTGGTCCTGATGAAATGCATCCCAGGGTATTAAAAGAGATGGCGGAAGTTATAGCAGATGCATTCATTATAATCTACCAAAATTCTCTGGACTCTGGGGAGGTACCAGCGGATTGGAAAGCAGCTAATGTAACGCCTCTGTTTAAAAAATGGTGCAGACAAAAGGCAGGTAACTATAGGCCGGTTAGTTTAACATCTTTAGTGGGGAAAATGCTTGAAGCTATTATTAAGGAAGAAATAGCAGGACATCTAGATAGGAATAGTGCAATCAAGCAGACGCAACATGGATTCATGAAGGGGAAATCATGTTTAACTAATTTACTGGAATTCTTTGAGGATATAACGAGCATGGTGGATAGAGGTGTACCGATGGGTGTGGTGTATTTAGATTTCCAAAAGGCATTCGATAAGGTGCCACACAAAAGGTTACTGCAGAAGATAAAGGTACGCGGAGTCAGAGGAAATGTATTAGCATGGATCGAGAATTGGCTGGCTAACAGAAAGCAAAGAGTCGGGATATATGGGTCCTTTTTGGGTTGGAAATCGGTGGTTAGTTTTGTGCCACAGGGATCGGTGCTGGGACCACAACTGTTTACAATATACATAGATGACCTGGAAGAGGGGACAGAGTGTAGTGTAACAAAATTTGCAGATGACACAAAGATTAGTGGGAAAGCGGGTTGTGTAGAGGACACAGAGAGGCTGCAAAGAGATTTAGATAGGTTAAGCGAATGGGCTAAGGTTTGGCAACCGGAAAATGTGAGGTCATCCACCTTGGGAAAAAAAACAGTAAAAGGGAATATTATTTGAATGGGGAGAAATTACAACATGCTGCGGTGCAGAGGGACCTGGGGGTCCTTGTGCATGAATCCCAAAAAGTTAGTTTGCAGGTGCAGCAGGTAATCAGGAAGGCGAATGGAATGTTGGCCTTCATTGCGAGAGGGATGGAGTACAAAAGTAGGGAGGTCTTGCTGCAATTGTACAGGGTATTGGTGATGCCGCACCTGGAGTACTGCATGCAGCTTTGGTCAATTTACATAAGGAAGGATATACTAGCTTTAGAGGGGGTACAGAGACGATTCACTAGGCTGATTCCGGAGATGAGGGGGTTACCTTATGATGATAGATTGAGTAGACTGGGTCTTTACTTGTTGGAGTTCAGAAGGATGAGAAGTGATCTTATAGAAACATTTAAAATAATGAAAGGGATAGACAAGATAGAGGCAGAGAGGTTGTTTCCATTGGTCGGGGAGACTAGAACTAGGGGGCACAGCCTCAAAATACGGGGGAGCCAATTTAAAATCGAGTTGAGAAGAAATTTCTTCTCGCAGAGGGTTGTGAATCTGCCCAAGGAAGCAGTTGAGGCTAGCTCATTGAATGTATTCAAATCACAGATAGACAGATTTTTAACCAATAAGGAAATTAAGGGTTATGGGGAGCGGGCGGGTAAGTGGAACTGAGTCCACGGCTAGATCAGTCATAATCTTTTTGAATGGCGGAGCAGGCTCGAGGTGATAGATGGCCTACTCCTGTTCCTAATACTTATGTTCTTATGTTCTTATGATGACATTATAATACATTCAATCCAGTTAGAGTAAGCATCCACTGCTACAAGGAACATCTTTCCTGGAAAGGTGCCAGTGAAATCTACGTGGGCCCTGGCCCACGTTTTGGAGGGCCATGATCACAGAGTTAGTGGGGCTTCCCTTTGTGAGCAAGTGTTACATTGGTGTACACATGATTCCAAATCCGAGTCAATGCCGGGCCACCAAACATGCGACCTGGCGATAGCCTTCATCATGACGATGCTTGGGTGGGTACTGTGTAGGTCGCGTATAAAAGTTTCCCTGCCTTTTTTTGGCAAAACCATGCGATTCCCCCATAGGAGACAATCCAAATAGATGGACATTTCATCTTTGCGTCGGTAAAACGGTTTAATTTCGTCTTACATGTCCCCGGGAACAATCGACCAGCTCCCAGTAATGGTGCAGCTTTTTACTAGTGATAGCACAGGGTCCTGGCTAGTCTGGATCCTGATCTGGCGAGCCGTGTCGGATGACCTCTCGCTCTCAAAAATATCCATTACAGGAAGCAAGTCTGCAGGTTGCGCCATTTCCACCCTGTTAGTGGGCAATGGGAGCCGACTGAGGGCATCAGCACAGTTCTCAGTGCCTGGTCTGTGGCGGATTACAGAATCATACGCAGATAATGTTAGTGCCCATCTTTGGATGCGGGACGAAGCATTGGTGTTAATGCCTTTGCTTTCTGAGTACAACAAAATGAGTGGTTTGTGGTCGGTTTCGAGCTCGAACCAGAGTCCAAGTAGGTATTGGTGCTTCTTTCTCAACCATACTGCAGGCTCTTTCAGCCTTAGATAAACTTCTGGACGCATATGCAACCGGTTCCAGTTGGCTGACACATTGGCTTGCTGTAACACACAACCGACCTCGTATGTAGAAACATAGAAACATAGAAAATAGGTGCAGAAGTAGGCCATTTGGCCCTTCGAGCCTGCACCACCATTCAATATGATCATGGCTGATCATGCAACTTCAGTATGCCATTCCTGCTTTCTCTCCATACCTCTTGACCCCTTTAGCCATAAGGACCACATCCCTTTCGAATATATCGAACGAACTGGCCTCAACAACTTTCTGTGGTAGAGAATTCCACAGGTTCACAATTCTCTGAGTGAAGAAGTTTCTCTTCATCTCAGTCCAATATGACTTACCCCTTATCCTTAGACTGTGACCCCTGGTTCTGGACTTCCTCAACATCGGGAACATTCTTCCTGCATCGAACCTGTCCAATGTTATATGTTTCTATGAGATCCCCTCTCATTCTCCTAAATTCCAGTGAATATAAGCATACTCGATCCAGTCTTTCTTCATATGTCAGTTCTGCCATCCTGGGAATCAGTCTGGTGAACCTTCGCTGCACTCCCTCAATAGCAAGAATGTCCTTCCTCAGATTAGGAGACCAAAACTGTACACGATATTCAAGGTGTGGCCTCACCAAGGCCCTGTTCAACTGCAGTAAGACCTCTCTGCTCCTATACTCAAATCATCGCGCTATGAAGTCCAACATGCCATTGCCTTCTTCACCGCCTGCTGTTCCTGCATGGCAACTTTCAATGACTGATGTAGCATGACACCCAGGTCTCGTTGCACCTCCTCTTTTCCTAATCTGTCACCATTCAGATAATATTCTGTCTTCCTGTTTTTGCCACCAAGGTGGATAACCTCATATTTATCTGCATTATACTGCATCTGCCATGCATTTGCCCACTCACCTAACCTGTCCAAGTCATCCTGCAGTCTCTTAGCATTCTACTCACACCTGACACTGTCACCCAGCTTAGTGTCTTCTGCAAACCTGGAGCTATTACACTCTAATCCTTCATCTAAATCATTAATGTATGTTGTAAATAGCTGGGGTCCCAGCACTGAACCTTGCAGTACCCCACTAGTCACTTCCTGCCATTCTGAAAAGAACCCGTTTATTCCGACTTTTTGCTTCCTATCTGCCAACCAGTTCTCTATCCGCATCAATACATTACCCCCAATACCATGTGCTTTAATTTTGCACACTAATCTCTTGTGTGGGACCTTGTCAAAAGCCTTTTGAAAGTCCAAATACACCATATCCACTGGCTCCCTTGAAAAATTCTAGAAGATTTGTCAAGCATGATTTCCCTTTCATAAATCCACGCTGACTTGGACCGATCCTGTCACTGCTTTCCAAATGCGCTGCTATTACATCTGTAATAATTGATTCCATCATTTTCCCCACTACCGATGTCAGGCTAATAGGTCGATAATTCCCTGTTTTCTCTCTCCCTCCTTTTTTAAACAGTGGGGTTACATTAGCTACCCTCCAGTCCATAGGAACTGATCCAGAGTCTATAGAATGTTGGAAAATAACCACCAATGCATCCACTATTTCTGGGGTTACTTCCTTAAATACTCTGGGATGCAGACTATCAGGCCCTGGGGATTTGTCGGCCTTCAATCCCATCAATTTCCCCAACACAAAATTTCCTGACTAACAAGGATTTTCTTCAATTCCTCCTTCTCGCTTGACCCTTGGTCCCCTTGTATTTCCGGAAGGTTGTTTGTGTCTTCCTTAGTGAAGACAGAACCAAAGTATTTGTACAGTTGGTCTGCCATTTCTTTGTTCGCCATTATAAATTCACCTGATTCTGACTGCAAGGGACCTGCATTTGTCTTCAATAATCTTTTTCTCTTCACATATCTATAGAAGCTTTTGCAGTCAGTTTTTATGTTCCCTGCAAGCTTTCTCTCATACTTTGTTTTCCCCCTCCAAATTAAACCTCCTCTGCTGAATTCTAAATTTCTCTCAGTCCTCAGGTTTGTTGCTTTTTTTGGCCAAATTATATGCATCTTCCTTGGATTTCCCTTGTTAGCCATGGTTGAACCACCTTCCATAAGAATATAAGAACATAAGAATTAGGAACAGGAGTAGGCCATCTAGCCCCTCGAGCCTGCTCCGCCATTCAACAAGATCATGGCTGATCTGGCCGTGGACTCAGCTCCACTTACCCGCCCGCTCCCCATAACCCTTAATTTCCTTATTGGTTAAAAATCTATATATCTGTGATTTGAATACATTCAATGAGCTAGCCTCAACTGTTTCCTTGGGCAGCGAATTCCACAGATTCACAACCCTCTGGGAGAAGAAATTCCTTCTCAACTCGGTTTTAAACTGGCTCCCCCATATTTTGAGGCTGTGCCCCCTAGTTCTAGTTTACCCGACCAGTGGAAACAACCTCTCTGCCTCTATCTTGTCTATCCCTTTCATTATTTTAAATGTTTCTATAAGATCACCCCTCATCCTTCTGAACTCCAACGAGTAAAGACCCAGCCTACTCAATCTATCATCATAAGGTAACCCCCTCATCTCCGGAATCAGCCTAGTGAATCGTCTCTGTACCCCCTCTAAAGCTAGTATATCCTTCCTTATGTAAATTGACCAAAACTGCATGCAGTACTCCAGGTGCGGCCTCACCAATACCCTGTACAATTGCAGCAAGACCTCCCTGCTTTTGTACTCCATCCCTCTCACAATGAAGGCCAACATTCCATTCGCCTTCCTGATTACCTGCTGCACCTGCAAACTAACTTTTTGGGATTCATGCACAAGGACCCCCAGGTCCCTCTGCACCGCAGCATGTTGTAATTTCTCCCCATTCAAATAATATTCCCTTTTACTGTTTTTTTTTCCAAGGTGGATGACCTCACATTTTCCGACATTGTATTCCATCTGCCAAACCTTAGCCCATTCGCTTAACCTATCTAAATCTCTTTGCAGCATCTCTGTGTCGTCTACACAACCTGCTTTCCCACTAATCTTTGTGTCATCTGCAAATTTTGTTACACTACACTCTGTCCCCTCTTCCAGGTCATCTATGTATATTGTAAACAGTTGTGGTCCCAGCACCGATCCCTGTGGTACACCACTAACCACCGATTTCCAACCCAAAAAGGACCCATTTATCCCGACTCTTTGCTTTCTGTTAGCCAGCCAATTCTCGATCCATGCTAATACATTTCCTCTGACTCCGCGTACCTTTATCTTCTGCAGTAACCTTTTGTGTGGCACCTTATCGAATGCCTTTTGGAAATCTAAATACACCACATCCATCGGTACACCTCCATCCACCATGCTCGTTATATCCTCAAATAATTCCAGTAAATTAGTTAAACATGATTTCCCCTTCATGAATCCATGTTGTGTCTGCTTGATTGCACTATTCCTATCTAGATGTCCTGCTATTTTTTCCTTACTGAGAGCTTCAAGCATTTTCCCTATGACAGATGTTAAACTAACCGGCCTATAGTTACCTGCCTTTTATCTGCCCCCTTTTTTAAACAGAGGCGTTACATTAGCTGCTTTCCAATCCGATGGTACCTCCCCAGAGTCCAGAGAATTTTGGTATATTATAACGAATGCATCTGCTATAACTTCCGCCATCTCTTTTAATACCCTGGGATGCATTTCTTCAGGACCAGGGGACTTGTCTACCTTGAGATCCATTAGCCTGTCCAGCACTACCCCTCCTTGATAGTGATTGTCTCAAGGTCCTCCCTTCCCACATTCCCGTGACCAGCAATTTTTGGCATGGTTTTTGTGTCTTCCACTGTGAAGACCGAAGCAAAATAATTGTTTAAGGTCTCAGCCATTTCCACATTTCCCATTTTATTTTTACGCCAGACAGGGATGTACAATTGTTGAAGTTCATCCATGTGATCTTTAAATTTCTGCCATTGCCTATCCACTGTCAACCCTTCAAGTCTCATTCACCAGTCTATCCGCGCCAATTCACATCTCATACCATTGAAGTTACCTTTATTTAAGTTCAGGACCTTAATCTCTGAATTAACTGTGTCACTCTCCATCTTAATAAAGAATTTTACCATATTATGCTCACTCTTACCCAAGGAGCCTCGCACAACAAGATTGCTAATTAATCCTCTCTCATTACACAATACCCAGTCTAGCATGGCGAGCTCTCTAGTTGTTTCCTCGACATATTGTTCTAGAAAATCATCCCTTATACACTACAGGAAATCCTCCTCCACCGTATTGCTACCAGTTTGGTTAGCCCAATCTATATGTAGATTAAAGTCACCCATGATAACTGCTGTATCTTTATTGCATGCATCCCTAATTTCCTGTTTGATGCCATCCCCAACCTCACTACTACTGTTTGGTGTTCTGTACACAAAATCCCACTAGCGTTTTCTGCCCTTTGGTGTTCGGCAGCTCTACCCATACAGATTCCACATCATCCAAGCTAATGTCCTTCCTTATATTGCGTTAATCTCCTCTTTAACCAGCAATGCTCCCCCACCTCCTTTTCCTTTCTGTCTATCCTTCCTGAATATTGAATACCCCTGGATGCTGAATTCCCAGCCATGTCTCCATAATCCCAATTACATCATATCCGTGAACAGCTATCTGCGCAGTTAATTCATCCGCCTTATTACGAATGCTCCTCGCATTGAGACTCAGAGCCTTTAGGCTTGTTTTTTTAAACACCCTTTGTCCTTTTAGAATTATGTTGTACTGTGGCCCTTTTTAATTTTTGCCTTTGATTTCTATGCCTTCCATAGAAACATAGAAACATAGAAAATAGGTGCAGGAGTAGGCCATTCGGCCCTTCTAGCCTGCACCGCCATTCAATGAGTTCATGGCTGAACATTCAACTTCAGTACCCCATTCCTGCTTTCTCGCCATACCCCTTGATCCCCCTAGCAGTAAGGACCTCATCTAACTTCTTTTTGAATATATTCCCTATCTCCTTTCTACCTTTTGCTTCTGCCACCATTGTACTTCCCTCTGCCTCCCTGCATAGATTCCCATCCCCCTGCCATATTAGTTTAAACCCTTCCCAACAGCACGAGCAACCACTCCCCCTAGGACATCGGTTCCGGTCCTGCCCAGGTGTCGACCGTCCGGTTTGTACTGGTTCCACCTCCCCCAGAACCGGTTCCAATGTCCCAGGAATTTGAATCCCTCCCTCTTGCACCATTCCTCAAGCCACATATTCATCCTGCTATTTCTACTCTGACTAGCACATGGCACTGGTCGCAATCCTGAGATTACTACGTTTGAGATCCTATTTTTTAATTTAACTCCTAGCTCCCTAAATTCAGCTTGTAGGACCTTTACCTATATTGTTGTTACCTATATGCAACACAACAACTGGCTGTTCACCCTCCCCTCCAGAATGCCCTGCAGCCGCTCCGAAACATCCTTGACCCTTGCACCAGGGAGGCAATCTACCATCCTGGAGTCTCGATTGCGCTCGCAGAAACGCCTATCTGTTCCCCTTACAATAGAATCCCCTACCACTATAGCTCTCCCACTCTTTTTCCTGCCCTCCTGTGCAGCAGAGCCACCCATGGTGCCATGAACTTGGCTGCTGCTGCCTTCCCCTGATGAGGCATCTCCCCCAACAGTATCCAAAGTGGTATATCTGTTTTGGAGGGAAATGACCGCAGGGGACCCCTGAACTACCTTCTACCTGATGGTCACCCATCCCCTATCTGCCTTTGTAACCTTTACCTGCGGTGTGACCAACTCACTAAATATGCTATTCACGACATCCTCAGCATGAGTGAATCCATGGGCAGCTTCAGTGCCGCAATGCGGTCTGACAGAAGTTGCAGCTGAATACACTTCCCGCACACATAGTAGTCCAGTGTCCCTGATTTCCCACATAGCACAGGAGGAGCATGACATGGGTCTGGGCTCTCCTGCCATGACTTAACCCTTAAATGAACTTAATTTTGCAACAATGCCAAAGGTTTCCTACTGATAAGATGCATCACAAGCTAGTACTAAACGTTTACAAGTAACTTGTTAGAACATAGCAGGTTTCTGGAGTTATTAAAGGCTGTCTCTTGAGATTTACCCCGAACCCAGTCGTCACCCTTGTGTAGCAATAAAGGAAAAGGTTCCAGCAAAGTGCTCAACCCTGCTAGAAAGTTACCAAAATAGTTGAGGAGTCCCAGGAACGAATGCAACTCCGTCACATTCTGTAGTCTGGGTTCATTCTTGGAGTCTGTGGGTCTGTGGGTCTGATGCCGTCTGCCACAATCTTTCTCCCCAAAAATTTGATTTCTAGCGCCAGAAAAACTCACTTGGAGCATTTCAGCCTGAGTCCCACTCTGTCCAGTCGCTTTAGACCCTCTTCCAGGTTGTGCAAGTGTTCGGTGGTGTTGCGACCAGTGATCAGGATGTCATCTTGAAACACCACGGTGCGTGGAACCGATTTCAGCAGACTCTCCATATTCCTCTAGAAGATGGCTGCAGCCAAGCGAATCCCAAAAGGGCATCTGTGGTATATGAACAATCCTTTGTGCGTGTTGATGCATGTCAATTTTTTCGAAGGTTCAGCCAGCTCCTGTGTCATGTAAGCAGAGGTTAGATCCAGCTTGGTGAACGACTTCCCCCCTGCTAGCATTGCAAACAGGTCATCTGCTTTGGGTAGTGGATACTGGTCCTGTAACGAGACCTTGTAGTCCCCGCAGATTCTGACCATCCCATCGCTTTTCAACACCGGAACAATTGGACTGGCTCACCCGTTAAACTCGACTGGCGATATGATTCCCTCTCGTTGAAGTCTGTCCAGCTCGATCTCGACTTTCTCTCGCATCATATATGGAACCGCTCGGGCCTTGTGATGAACGGGCCATGCATCAGGGACTAGATGGATTGCACTTTGGCGCTTGTGAAGTTGCCGATACCTGGCTCAAATAACGCCGGAAATTTGTTTAGTACTTGGGCGCATGAGGCGTCATCCACCGAAGGCAGTGCTTTGATGTCGTCCCAGTTCCATCGGATCTTTCCTAACCAACTTCTTGCTGAACAGCGTTGGGTCATCGCCTGGTACAATCCATAGTGATAAATCACGCACAGTTCCATCATACGATACCTTCACTGTCGCACTGCCAATGACAGGTATGAGCTCTTTGGTGTAAGTCCGCAGCTTGGTGTGAATCGGGCTTAGCTTTGGCCTTTGTGCCTTGTTGCCCCACAGTTTCTCAAAAGCCTTCTGGCTCATAATTGACTGACTCGTCCGTGTCCAATTCCATAGAAACTGGAATGCCGTTTAATTTGACTTTCAACATTATCTGAGGGCTTTTGGTTGAGTTGCCTCTCTTACTCGTTCAGCGTGATCTGTGATGCTGCAAAGATATCTGTTTAATGTTATCGTTTGTGGACATGAAAGCCTGGGCTATCATGATGGCCTTGGTTAGATCTGGGGATTCAGCAGACAGCAGTTTGCGAAGAATGACCTCGTGGCCGATTCCAAGCACAAAAAAGTCGCTCAACATTTCCCCCCAAAATCCAGCAAATTGACACGGTCCTGCAAGGTGTCTTAGGTCGGCGACATAGCTCCCCACGTTCTGGCCCTCGGATGGTGCGTGTAAAAGCAATATCTGGCCATTAAGATACTCTCCTTCGGCTTGAGGTGTTCCCGAACCAGCGTGCACAACTCTGCATATGTCTTTTCTGTTGGTTTCGTCAGTGCTAGCAGATTTTTGACGAGGCCATATATCGTGGACTCACAAACGGTGAGGAGAATCGCCCTGCGCTTGACCTCGGTATCTTCTGTATCCAGCTCGTTGGCCATGAAGTACTGGTCAAGGCATTCAACGAAGGCTTCCCAATCATCACCCTCAACAAATTTCTCAAGAATACCAATGACAGCCATAACTGCGTGAAAGTTTGTGATCTGTTACTCGTCGCTAATTGTTATGTTCAGAATAACTCCACAAGACTGTACACTGTAAGCTCAAACTGTTGTGACCTTGGTCTTTTTAATGTAACTCCAGATTGAGGAAGCAGCATGGTTGACTGCCTTTTATACCTGCTTGCCCGGGGTGTGCAGGTGACCCTTGGGTCTCCAACAGGTGCGCCCCTGGTGGCAAGTCTTATACACTAGTAAAGTTTACATAAATAACAGGCAGATTCTGATGTCAATCAGTGTGCAATGCTGATTTGACGCTGGCGCTGCCATTTTCATTGTCAGCATTGGAACTAAAGCCCTGTGTTAAACTTGCGCCTGAGTGGAGGAAGAACATCCGGGAGAGTGCTGAACACCTCAAGTCTCATTGCCGAGAGCAAGCTGAAGCCAAGCATTGACAGTGGAAGGAGCATGAGGCAACCTAGGCACCCCATCCACCCACTCCTTCAACCACTATCTGCCCCATCTGTGACAGAGACTGCAGGTCTGCATTGGACTCTTCAGTTACCTGAGAACTCATTTTTAGTGTGGACGCCGAGGGACTGCCTATGATAATGATATAAGATGCCCACTTAACCATCTTACATACCCAGTCTGGAGTAATTTAACAGAAACACACAATTACAGTAAAACCTGAGTAAAAGAAGTAAACTTATTTTGCCAAAACTATCAAAGATGAAGCTAAACGAATAGTGGGAGAAATTTGGCCGTGCCTCTATTAATCCAGGCGGAGTGGTACTTGTAGCATCTTAAAAATGTTTGAGCCTCCCACCCAGATATTCGTCAGAATCAGTTGAAGAGCTGACATTGGCACTAAATCAGCCGTTGCATACCAGAGCTGGGGGGGGCGGGGGGAAATAACAAAAGTTTGGTCACTACATTTTGCGGACCCATTGCGCATGCGTTGAATTCTGATTCAGATCCTGGAAAAATCGAAGTCTTAAAGACGCGGCAAGGTAAGTTAGTGCATGAGCAGGTCAGCTCCACTGGGTCTTCAGAGCATGAAAATGGAGGAGCAAGGAGGATGCCAGCTATCTACCCGCTTCTCATCCACCACCCTTGATGCCTTGCTGGAGGCAGTGGAGAGTCACTGGAATGCTCACCAGCCTGGAGGGGGATGAAGGCCACTGCTTAGGGTTCTGACAAGGCTGTGGAGGGAGGTGGCACAGCATGTTTTAGCCCGGAATGTGATGGCCACAATAGTGACGTAATGTCGCAATAAATTCAACGACCTTACTAGGGTCGTCAGGGTGAGTACCGTTTCCATTCACCTTCCATGCCTTCATGTGAACCTCACTGTCTCACACAATGTAAAAACTTTGCAGTGCCTACCCCTTCTCTATGTCTACCAGGACATGCTCCTCCTTGCTGAAGCCAGCCTGACACAACTCCATTTCCTCACCAGATATGCCCTGCCCATCCAAGCGTCTCTCACCTTCTAGCTCCTTACTCAGCCTGAGCCCACCTCCCAGCACCTTTCAAATCTTCATATGCGGTCACATACTTACTGGTAGTTGCTTGTGCCCCATACCCGCCGTTCACACATCCACTGTGCGATGCCATGCAGCATGAAATGCAGAAATGCGCACTTCCTCATATTACTCGCGAATAACCTACTGCACACACATGGGGCACACCAGCACCTACACAGTCACTAACAGCATTTTGTTTTTGTCATTGCAGGTCAAACACGTGCACAGTAGGGGCGAAGGTGAGCCCTACCTAAAGGACCTGACCGAGGTGGAGGCGCTGCAGTCGTGGCAGTGGAGGGCGGAGAGGCAGAGCCCCCGCTCGACAGTGACAGTTTATGTGAATGAGATGGCCGCTTTGTCTGAATCCCCTTAGCCTTGAGGCCACATGCAACCAGAATAACGATGGGCCCCCCCAACTTCTTGCCTTGTTGCCCCCTCAGCTGATAACCACACTTCTGATGCTTTATGCTTACAGATGATGAGCATGAAGAACTGCAGCCTGCCTGTCAGTGAATATCTTCAGACGATGGGATGACGAGGAGGTGGAGGAAGTGGAGAGCAGTGCGACACGTCCTCATTGGGATCGATTGGGGAGACCACCTCGGTGCAAGGGGCCATCTTCCCGGGGTTGCACAAAGATGAGGCTCTTGGCCCCATTGGCCTGCAGCAACGCCCAGCACGAGGGGAAGCTCAGGGCCAGCTCTTCGGAGGGTAAGTCCAACAGATTGCTCCAGATGCTGAGGCTCTGCCCCAGGGGAGTGGCAGCCTATCGTCGAGCTGGAACCTGGTGTCCTCTCTCAGAAGGACATCATTCTGGATCCCAGCACTGTCATTCCTCCTTTGCACCTGCTGCGCTCTGCTCCTCAGCCGTCCAAGACTGGTGCCGCCCATTCTCAGGTGGTGCTGTCAGCAACCGGGCCTTCCAGGCCCAGAGCTGGTCCAGCGTGTCGTGCTAGGCCATCTGTCCTGTCTCCCTCAGACACACAGCAGCACTTGCTGCAGGCACTAAGGACCTATTGAGGAGGAGCAGTAGCCGATGGAGTGGGGTGAGGCAGAGGGGTTGGAAATGCCAGCAGAAGATGCACTGAATAAATGTGACCCTATGGGACCTATGTATATATGTTGGGAGGTTTCAGCATCTGTTGTGTTTTATGAAGGGGCGGAAGCTCCACTTTGTTTTATTGGAGGGTGTGGTTTTTTTTTTAGTTATTTGAGGCACATTTGCCAAATAAAATGTGAATTGAACTGTTTTATTCAGCCTCTGGTGTATGACTATTCAGTTGTGACGGAGGTGTGGCATTATCATGGCACAATGCACGGTCATTATTAGCCGCATCCCTCAGCTACCTCCATTTAAGCGGCCAAGTTGTGCATCAGGAAGCACACCATAATGTATAGTGAGACCTGTTGAGGGGAGTATTCAAGGCTGCCTCCAGAGCAGTCCAGGCATCGGAATCGCTGCACTATTGTCTGCTCTATGATGCTGCAGGTGGCGGCATGGCTCTCATTGTAACGTTCCTCCGGCTCTGTGGTGCGGTTGCAGAGGGGAATCATTAGCCAGGTGTCCAGGCCGTATCTCTTGTCCTCGAGCAGCCAGCCTCGGGCTTGCCGTGGTGGCTGAAACAGTTGAGGCAGGGTGCTCTCCCATAGGATAAAGGCATCACGTGCACTTCCAGAATAGCGAGCATTGACTGCAAGGATGTGCTGCGTGTTGTCACACACCAGGTGCATATTTAGGGAGTGGTATCCCTTTTGGTTTCTGAAAACTTCTTCATTCTGGAATGGTGCTTGAAAAGCCACGTGCGTGCAGTCAATTACTCCTTGCATCCTAGGGAATCCCGCTATCCTGGCAAATCCACATGCGTGTTCATCTTCTTTCTCCCTGGTCCTCTGGAAAATAATGAAGTCCATTCTGTGCGTGTAGAGTGCCTGTGTGACGTGGTGGATGGGGCGATGTGCTATGAATTGTCAGACGCTGCATATGTCCCCTGATGCAGCCTGGAAGGAGCTGGAGACATAGAAGCTGAGTGCCACCATGACCTTCACTACAACGAGCAGCGCAGTCCTAGTGTGAATGTGAGGTTGCAGATCTGCCTGCAGGAGATGTTCTATCTCTGTAACTCATCATCATAGGCAGTCCTACGAAATCGAGGAAGACTTGCTTCCACTCCTAAAGTGAGTTCTTTGGTGGCTGAACAGTCTAACAAAGACCCTGTCACAGGTGGGACAGATATTCATCGGGGGAAGGGGGGAGGGGTGGCACTGATTTACCACACGCTCCTTCCGCTGCCTGCGCCTGATCTCTTCACGCTCGCAGCGTAGAGATTCGAAGAGCTCAACGCCCTCCCGGATGCACTTTTTCCAGCTGTAACTACTGCCTTTCAGAAGCGCAGCCTTCTGACACACTGCTCCTCTGACAGGTCCAGGTGCTGCCGGTGAAGCCGTGGGGAGTATGGCCTACTGCACTGATGTCTAGGGGCTGAGCTCCTTCGGCTGCCGACATGGCCAACAGCTCTTCTCTATTGACGCCACCTGGCTAGATCATGTACAATGCGATGCTGGCGGCATAGTAATGCACCCAAAGTTTAACAAATTACTTTTTGTGCCACTGAACTGTTATGCGTGTCTGCCGCTGCAAACACGGAGGCTCATGCACCGTGCTGTATGTAAACGTTGCACTGACTGTGACCTCCGAGGGAAGCGAATCCTCATCCCTTTAAGTAGCCACCAGTTAACAACTCTCCAAACCTGTACCCACTGTTTTTCCAGAAGTTGTTATTGGCGGGAGCTCAATAAGGTTAGGAGGATATTCTCTTAGAGGGTCATGAATCTTTGTAATTCTCTACCCCAAAGAGCTGTGGAGGTTGGGTCATTGAGGTGGAGATGGACAGATTTTTGAAAGATAAGGAAGTTAAGGGTTATGGGGAGAGGCCAGGGAAGTGGAGTTGAGGCCAAGATCAGGTCAGCCAAGATTTTATTGATGGTGGAGCAGGCTCGAGGGGCCAGATGGCCTACCCCTGCTCCTATTTCTTACGTTCTTATGAGGCGCCGCTCAGAATTTAGGGTGCAAGTGTGCACGTTGCACCAGGATTAGTTGATGGTCGGAGTGATCGTCAGCAGCCAGGAGCTAAGGGTTTGTTCCCCTGGTGAGCCTCGAATGAATTTACCGTCGGGGCGCTAAAAGCTGCACGCCCGGTTGCTCAGCTCTACCACTCGCATTAACGCCCCCTCTGGCCACTAAATGAGGCCATAGACAACCGAAAATCCAGCTCATAATTTTGGGCACCAATTTAGGTGCTTTGGCGAGGGTGCAGATTTACTCAAATGGTACCAGTGATGATCTTGGAATGAATCGCAGCTTCCTCCAGTTGAACATTAGGAAGACGGAAGCCATCATTTTGGCTCCCATCATAAGCCCCATTCACTTGCCACTCCTCCTACTGGCACTCGCTCAGTCTGAACAAGACCACAGGAATCTTTAATGCCCTGTTTGACCTAGAGGTTATCTTTAAGCCCTTCATACATAATCACCAAGAGCACTTATTTCCACCTCTGCAATATTATCCACCTTCACTAATACATCTGCCCCACTTCTGTTGAAATCTTTATCCATGTTTTTGTTACCTCAATTCGCGATTACTGCAATGCTGTTCTTACTGGCCATTTTCCATCCTCCCTAAGATTCAATTTGTTCAGAACTCAACTGTCTAGAAAAAAGGGGCTTGCCTTCCTGTGTGTTCCCTGCCTGCCCTTCTCCAATCCTACGATCATAGAATTACATAGAATGTATTGCACAGATTCGGCCCAACTGGTCTATTCTGGTGTTTATGCTTCACACGAGCTTCCTTCGACCCCTCTTAATTTAACCCGATCAGCATGACTTTTTATTCCTTTCTCCCTCATGTACTTATTCAGCTTCCCCTTAAATGCATCTCTGCTAAGCGTCACAATTATTCCTTGTGGTAGCAAGTTCCCACCCTCTACCACTCTGTTGGTAAAGAAGTTTCGCCTGAATTATCTATTGCATTTACTATCTTATATTTTTGGCATCTAGTTTTAGTCTCCCCCACAAGTGGAAACAAAGCTTCTATGTCTACCCTATCAAACCCTTTCATACTTTTAAAGAACTCTATTTGGTCACTCCTCAGCGTTCTCTTTTCTTGTGAAAAGAGCCCCAGCTCGTTCAATCTTTCCTGATTGGTATAACCTCCTTCAGCAATGGGCTCGGCACAGAGCCTAAGGCCCATTTCTTCGAGATGCCCCGCAAAACTGAGCACCCGTCTGGGGAACAAACAGGAAAATGAGGCAAAAATGGCCTCTCCATCCCCATTACCATTACAGCACTTAACCTGCATCTATTATCGGTACAGCATTCTGCCTCTCTCAGAAGAAGCTCCAAAGATTCTGAGGCGTTGTAAAGGTGGGGACCCAGCTTCATGCCCCTTTTCCCGTGCTTTGTGTATGAGCAATAAGTGTTACCCGAGTGCAAAGCACTGAAAAAAAACCTCAAATTTAAAATCATCATTCTCATCTTCAAATCCTCCATGGCGTAATCTCTCTCTCTCTCTGCAACTTCTAATCTTCTATCTCCTCCTATAATCCAGTCCTCTGACTCTGGCTTTTTTGCCTACATTACAACACTTAAAGGTACTTCATTGGCTGTGAAGCGCTTTGAGATGTATTGAGGTTGTGGAAAGCACTACATAAAATGGAATGCCTTTCTTTTTGTTGAACCTTTTCCCCCATCATTGGTGACAGAATGGTCCTACTGTTTGGAATTCTTAACCTAAACCCCTTCAGCTCTCCACCTCTCTCCACCTTAAAAAAATTTCTCAAAATCCATCTATTTGACCAAGCTTTCAGTCACCCACCTAATGTCTCCTTCTATAGTTTGGCATACGTTCCCATATCTATTTGCTTTTGTGAAACGTTTGGTAAGTTTTTTACATTAAAGATGTAAGTTGTTGTTTATTTTTCTCTTGTGAGTAATGTGACTGATCTGATATTTTATTAATTCCTGTTCATTACATCCTCAGTGCAATTTTTGAAAACTAACAATTTCTGACAGTGTCAGTACCTTTGTCCACTGCCAGAGGATCCTGCTCGTGGCAACAAGTTTTGATACCGTGTTACAGATTTGAGGACTGAAGTATCTGGCTGAGTGAAAGTACCCATTTCCAATAATTCCTGCCAAAGATACAAACAAAACATTCACAGTGTTGGTATTTGTAATTAAGTTTACAATATGGAACTTACAATTTTGATTTTCTCATTTAACTCATTTAACTGGCGTCATTTCACTGGCATCATAGGCTCTGAAAAACTTAGGTAATTTAGCATAGCGGAAAATTACCAACAAAAGATTCAAAATAATCCAACTGATTTAAGATAAATATATACTTATCACATGTTCCAAACGATTAACTTTACAAGATTTGGATGAGGGAATTGAATGTAATATCTCCAAGTTTGCAGATGACACTAAGCTGGGTGGCAGTGTGAGCTGTGAGGAGGATGCTAAAAGACTGCAGGATGACTTGGACAGGTTAGGTGAGTGGACAAATGTGTGGCAGATGCAGTATAATGTGGATAACTGTGAGGCTATCCACTTTGGTGGCGAAAACACGAAGGCAGAATATTATCTGAATGACGGCAGATTAGGAAAAGGGGAGGTGCTGCGAGACCTGGGTGTCATGGTACATCAGTCATGCAGGTTCAGCAGGCGGTGAAGAAGGCAAATGGTATGTTGGCCTTCATAGTTAGGGGATTTGAGTATAGGAGCAGGGAGGTCTTACTGCAGTTGTACAGGGTCTTGGTGAGGCCACACATGGAATATTGTGTTCAGTTTTGGTCTCCTAATCTGAGGAAGGACGTTCTTGCTATTGAGGGAGTGCAGCGAAGGTTCGTCAGACTGATTCCCAGGATGGCAGGACTGACATATGAGGAGAGACTGGATCGACTGGGCCTGTATTCACTGGAGTTTAGAAGGATGAGAGGGGATCTCATAGAAACATATAAAATTCTGACGGGACTGGGCAGGTTAGATGCAGGAAGAATGTTCCCGATGTTGGGGAAGTCCAGAACCAGGGAACACAGTCTAAGGATAAGGGGTAAACCATTTAGGACTGAGATGAGGAGAAACTTCTTCACTCAGAGAGTTGTTAACCCATGGAATTCCCTACCACAGAGAGTTGTAGATGCCAGTTTATTGGATATATTCAAGAGGGAGTTAGATATGGCCCTTAATGCTAAAGAGATCAAGGGATATGGAGAGAAAGCTGGAAAGAGATACTGAGGTGAATGATCAGCCATGATCTTATTGAATGGTGGTGCAGGCTCGAAGGGCCGAATGGCCTACTCCTGCACCTATTTTCTATGTTTCTAATCTGACCTAACGATCATAACTATAAATGAATTCAAATGAATTAGTTCTGAAGTTTATATTCTTCTTTAGTCACTCAGAAGGTTGTGAATGTTTGGAATTCTCTACCCGAAAGTACTGTGGATGCTGAGTCATTGAGTATATTCAAGGCTGAAGTAGATAGCTTTTAGGACTCTAGGGTAATCAAGGGATCTGGGGATTGGGAGGAAGCGTGGAGTTGAGGTCAAAGATAAGCCATGATCTCATTGAATGGTGGAACAGGTTCAGGGGCATATGGGCTACTCCTGCTCCAGAGGAGATTTGCAATAATGTTGCCCGGACTGGAGAATTTTGGCTATGAGGAAAGACTGGAGATTCTTTGTCTGTTTTCTTGTTGTGCTCGCCCCCTCTCTTGTTGGGCTTGCTATGTACTGGCTAAAAAAGTTCTCTTGAATGCATTTTAAGAATTCTTCTCCCTCTATTCCTTTCACACTAATTCTATCCCAGTTAATGTTAGGTTAGTTGAATGCCCCTACTATTATTGCCTTATTATTTTAGCAGTTCTCAGAAATTTGCACACATATTTGCTCTTCTATATCCCTCTGACAGTTTGGGGGGTCTTTCGTACAATCCCAGCAGTGTGATTTCCCTTTTTTTGTTCAGTTCAACCCATATGTCATCATTTTGTCGATAAAACTAAAATAGGCTGTGTGGTTGATAATGAAGAAGAAAGCTGCGGACTGTAGAAAAATATCAATGTACTGGTCAGGTGGGTAGAACAGTGGCAAATGGAATTTAATCTGGAGAAGTGTGAGGTAATGCATTTGGGGAGGTCTAACAAGGCAAGGGAATACACAGTAAATGATACAACACTGATAAATGTAGAGGAACAAAGGGACCTTGGAGGGCATGCCCACAGATCCCTGAAGGTAGCAGGCCAGGTAGATAAGGTGGTTAAAAAGGCATATGGAATACTTGCCTTTATATTGGCATTGAATATAAGAGCAAGGAGGTTATGCTTGAACTGTATAAAACACTGGTTAGGCCGCAGCTGGAGTACTGTGTGCAGTTCTGGTCACCACATTACAGGAAAGATGTGATTGCACTGGAAAGGGTGCAGAGGAGATTTACAAGAATGTTGCCTGGACTGGAGAATTTTGGCTGTGAGGAAAGATTGGAGATGCTGAGTCTGTTTTCTTTGGAACAGAGGAGGCTGAGGGGAGACCTGATTGATGTATATAAAATTATGAGGGGCCTGGATAGAGTGGATAGGAAGGACCTGTTTCCCTTGGCGGAGGGGTCAACAACCAGTGAGCATAGATTTAAAGTAATTGGGGGAGGTTCAGAGGAGATATGAGGGGAAATTTCTTCACTCAAAGGGTGGTGGGGGTCTGGAACTCACTGCCTGAAAGGATGGTAGAGGAAGAAACCCTCACCACATTTAAAAGATACTTGGATGTGCACTTAAAGTGCCGTAACCTACAGGGCTATGGACCATGAGCTGGAAAGTGGGATTAGGCTGGATAGCTCTTGGTCGGCTGGCACGGACACGATGGGCTAAAATGGCCTCCTTCTGTACTGTAAATTTCTGTGATTCTATGATTTGATGATCCTTCTAACATATCATCCCTCCTAACAACTGTCATTATTTATTTAATCAATACTACAAAACCCCTCCTGATTTTTTTTATCCCTGTCTCTATCTCGACTGAAATCCCTGTAATCAGGAATTAGTGAGCTGCCATTCCTGCCCTTTTTTCAGCCATGTCTCAGTAATAGCTATAACATCATACTTCCACATGTCTATCTGTGCCCTCAGTCTTATTCCCTAGACTCCTTGCATTGAAGTATATGGCATTTAGCATGGCCAAACTGCCTTGTTGTCTATTTTCTAGCCTTTATTTCCTCTGCCTTCCAAACTCGCTTACTAATTTTCTGCCTTCCATTTCCAGCTTTACTTCTCTTCATTCTGAATCTACTCTCACGTTCCCATCCCCCTGCCAAGCTAGATTAAATCCTCCCTAACAGCACCAGTAACCACCGCCCCCGCCAACCCCCCCACCCCGCCCCCCCATGAGGATATTGCTCCCGGCCCTGTTGAGGTGCAACCCATTCGGCTTGTACAGGTCCCACCTCCATCAGAAACAGTTCCAATGCCTTAGGAATCTAAAGCCCTCCTGCTTGCATCATCTCTCCATCCACACATTCATCTGCTCTATTCTGCTCCACGGGGTTGGGGGAATATATTAGCATGGATAGAGGATTAGCTAACTGATGGAAAACAAAGAGTCGGGATAAATGGGTCATTCCCTGGTTGGCAATCAGTAACTAGTGGGGAGCTGCAGGGGTCAGTGCTGGGACCCCAGCTATTTACAATCTATATTAATGACTTGAATGAAGGGACCGAGTGTAACGTAGCCAAGTTTGCTGACGATGAAAAGATGGGAGGAAAAGCAATGTGTGAGGAGGACACAAAAAACCTGCAAAAGAACAGAGACAGACTAAGTGAGTGGGCAAAAGTTTGGCAGATGGAGTATAATATTGAAAAGTTTGAGGTTATGCACTTTGGCAGAAAAAAACGAAGAGCAAGTTATTATTTAAATGGAGAAAAATTTCAAAGTGCTGCAGTACAGCGGGACCTGTGGGGTTCTGGTGCATGAAACACAAAAGGTTAGTATGCAGGTACAGCAAGTGATTAGGAAGCCCAATGGAATCTTGGCCTTTATTGCAAAGGGGATGGAGTATAAAAGCAGGGAAGTCTTGCTACAGTTATACAGGTTTAGTGAGGCCACACCTGGAACACTGCGTGCAGTTTTGGGTTCCATATTTAAGAAAGGATATACTTGCTTTGGAGGAAGTTCAGAGAAGGTTCACTAGGTTGATTCCGGGGATGAGGGGGTTGATTTATGAGGAAAGATGAGGAGGTTGGTCCTCTACTCATTGGAATTCAGAAGAGTGAGAGGTGATCTTATCGAAACATATAAGATTATGAGGGGGCTTGACAAGGTGGATGCAGAGAGGATGTTTCCACTGATAGGGGAGACTAGAACTAGAGGGCACAATCTTAGAATAAGGGGCCGCCCATTTAAAACTGAGATGAGGAGGAATTTCTTCTCTCAGAGGGTTGTAAATCAATGGAATTCGCTGCCTCAGAGAGCTGTGGAAGCTGGGACATTGAATATATTTAAGACAGAGATAGGCAGTTTCTTAACCAATAAGGGAATAAGGGGTTATGGCAAGGGGGCAGGGAAATGGACTTGAGTCCATGATCAGATCAGCCATGATCGGATTAAATGGTGGAGTAGGCCGTATGGCCTACTACTGCTCCTATTTCTTATGATCTTATGTTCTTATACTAATACAAGTTGTTGTTGTGTACAATTAAACTTTGTTGCTGGGTTCAGTTACTTTACATTTTGGAGTGTATGGAAACAAAGGGTAATGGTTAATGGGTGTTTTTGTGACTGGAAGGCTGTATCCAGTCGAATTGCACAGGGCTCAGTGCTGGGTCCTTTGCTTTTTGTGGTATATGTCAAGGACTTCGACATAAATGTTGGGGGTATGATTAAAAAGTTTACAGATGACACTAAAATCGGCTGTGTGGTTGATAATGAAGAAGAAAGCTGCGGACTGCAGGAAGATATCAATCAACTGGTCAGGTGGGCAAAACAGTGATAAATGGAATTCAATCTGGAGAAGTGTGAGGTAATGTATTTGGGGAGCACTAACAAGGCAAGGAAATACACGTTAAATGGTACGACACTGAAAAGTGTAGAGAAACAAAGGGACCTTGAAGTGCAGAGCCACAGATCCCTGAAGGTAGCAGGCCAGGTAGATAAGGTGGTTAAGAAGTCAAGGCATGGAATACAAGAGCAAGGAGGTTATGCTTGAACTATATAAAACACTGGTTAGGCCACAACTGGAGTACTATGCACAATTCTGGTCACATTACAGGAAAGATGTGATTGCACTGGAAAGGGTGCAGAGGAGATTTACAAGGATATTTCATGGGCTAGAAAAGTTTGGCTATGAAGAAAGATTGGAGATGCTGGGTCTGTTTTCATTGGGAAAGAGGCGGCTGTGGGGAGACCTGATTGAAGTATATAAAATTGTTCATCTAGTTGACTCAAAACATTTGCCAATTAATTAATGTGATCTGTATTTTCTTAAAAACATTTCTTAAGTGGATTCAAATTTAAATTGAACCCAGGTGCCTGGATAGAATGGATAGGAAAGACCTGTTTCCCTTGGCGGAGGGGATCAATAACCAGGGGGCATAGATTTAAAATTATTGGGGGGAGGTTTAAGAGAGATATGAGGGGAAATTTTGTCACCCAGAGGGTGGTGGAACTCTGCCTGAAAGGGTGGTAGAGGCTGAAAGCCTCACCACATTTAAAAAATACTTGGATGTACACTTAAAGTGCCGCAACCTACAGGGCTACGGACCAAGAGCTGGAAAGTGGGATTGGGCTGGATAGCTTTTGGTCGGCTGGTACTGACACGATGGACCGAAATGGCCTCCTTCTGTGCTGTAAATTTCTATGATTCTATGATTCTTACAAAGCGCCTCTGACGGACATAGGCCAATTTGGTGGGAAGAAATGTTATGCTGATGAAAGGTTCGCTGCCTTTGTGGCTGGCTACAGTTCCAATGTTGTAGTTTGCTTTGCAGCTGGCTGAATTTCGATTGATTTCCTTTGTTAGATTTCTCCAATCTCAATATTGCTAGCATATCAGTGTATGTTTACCATAGCATTAGGCTCAACACCAACAGCAATCTTTAGGCTGATGTGCTATTCATAAAATGCAGTGTGATTAAAGTTAATTCGATCTGCCCACTTAGTACTTGAGTTAATTGCTGTTTTGACCCACTAGCAGATTACATTTTCTGTTCAGAATTTAATTTCTGTACAGCAATACAATGGCATTAAAAGTAGCAGCACAGGATATTTATAAGACGAGTACGATGTACAACAGGATAAGATAGCATTTGCTGCATAGCTGGAATATTTGATAGAAACAAACCGGAGCTGACAATTACCAAAGATTTTGTCAATTGAAGCATTGCTGGGGAGTGTACAGTTGAAGATTGTGAACTGCCTCTTTAAACGCTGTGGGATGTCATTGCGCCCGCCCCCTGGATGGATCATTGCAGCCATTAATTGCACATCAACAACTTTAGTAAAGTCTCCTGGTTTATCCAAGTTGTACATTCCATGCATTTCTATCATCTGACGAACTATTTCATTCGTAATCTGAAATACAAAAGCAAGACAAATGTTACTGCTTAACTTTTAGATGATTGTTTAGATTTAAAGTAATTGGTCGGAGGTTTAGAGGGGATTTGAGGGAATCTCATCACCCTGAGGGTGGTGGGGGTCTGGAACTCACTGCCTGGAAGGGTGGTAGAGGCAGAAACCTTCACCACATTTAAAAAGTACTTGGATGTGCACTTGAACTGCCGTAACCTAAAGGGCTATGGGCCAAGAGCTGGAAATTGGGATTAGATTGGATAGTGCTTTGTTGCTTGACACAGACACGATGGGCCGAAATGGCCTCCTTCCATGCTTTAAATTTCTATGATTCTCTGATCACAGTATATAGGATGATTCAATGGCCTTTACCTGCATAGCTCAACCCAGAAGTGTTGCAAACTGGTTGACTAGTTGTTTTGTTAATTTTGTGTGATTTCTGGTTTTATAACTCTGCTTTTACAATGTGAGCTAAGTTTGAAACTATTCATTTACAAAGCTGAGAAAAATGAGAATTGAGGTATAGCTGATAATTGACAATTAAGTACTAGGATAAAATATCAGTTAGAGATTATAAAATGCTGTTATACATAAACTGGCTGCAGTCATACTTAGCACAAAGGAAGATGGTTGTGGCTGTTGCAGTCCTATCATCGCAGCCCCAGTACATTGCAGCAGGGTTCCTCAAGGCAGTGTCATAGACCCAACCATCTTCAGCTGCTTCATCAATTACCATTCCTCCATCATGAGGTCGGAAATGGAGATGTTTGCTGATGATTGCACAGTGTTCAATTCCTTTTGCAACTGCTCAGAAAATGAAGCAGTCCGTCCTGCAAGCAGCAAGACCTGTACAACATTCAGGCTTGGACTGATAACATTTGCACTTCACAAGTGCCAGGCAATGATCATCTTCAACAAGAGAGAGTCTAACCACTGCCTCTTGACATTCAACAGCATTACCATGGTTGAATTCCCCACCATCAACATCTTGGGGGTTATCATTGACCAGAAACTTAACTGGAGCAGCCACATAAATACTGTGGCTACAAGAGCAGGTCAGGGACTGGGTATTCTGAGGCAAGTGACTCACCTCCTGACTACCCAAAGCTGTTCACCATCTACAAGGCACAAGTCAGGAAGGTGATGGAATACTTTTCACTTGCCTGGATGACAACACTCAAGAAGTTCGACACCACCCAGGACAAATTAGCCCACTTGATTGGCACCCCATCCACCAGCTTAAACTTTCACTCCCTCCACCAATGATGCAAGTCTGCAGTGTGTACCACCTACAAGTTGCACTGCAGAACTTGTCAGGGCTTCTTCAACAGCACCTCCCAAAGCCGTGACCTTTACCACCTAGAAAGACAAGGGCAGCAGGTGCATGGAAACACGAGCACCTCCAAGTGCCTGTTCGATTCACACGCCATCCTGACTTGGAAATATATCGCCGATCCTTCATCGTTGCTGGTTCAAATTCCTGGAACTCCCTACCTAACAGCATTATGGGAGCACCTTCATCACACAGACTGCAGCGGTTCAAGAAGATGGCTCGCCACCACCTTCTCAAGGGCAATTAGGGATGGGCAATAATTACTGGTCTTGCCAGTGACGCCCACATCCTGTGAAGGAATAAAAAAAAAGATAATGAAGGTTGAATAAACTCATAGGGATGAAAATCATCAGGTCCATTTACATTGCAGCAATTTCAGGTCTTCACTGAGGTGCTCCAGTGACCCCGCTGGAACTTGTGGGGTTAACTCATTACCATATTGATTGGTTGTCCAGAAGTGCAACTCTCGTGAAACACAGGGCTAAATCAATGCCAGGTCGGAGGGGGTGGGGGTCATGGTGGCAGGGAGGAACTTATTTCCATCAAATTAAAAAGCCTGTCGTAACTTAAGGTGGTAAAAGATTCCTGAAGGTACAGCAGGTATGTGGCATGTTTTCTCCTCTAGTTTTTGACAAGAATGTTCAACTGAGTAAGAACATATGAGGAGCAGGGGTCAGCAATACAGCCCCTCGAGCCTGCTCCACCATTCAATGAGATCATGGCTGATCTTCGACCTCAACTCCACTTTCCCATCCGATCTCCATATTGCTTGATGCCACCAGATTCCAAAAGTATATCAATCTTGGCTTTGAATATACTCAGAACTAAAACAACTTCAAATGCAGTTTTCAGCACTTACTGCCTTTCAAAAAAAAATGTACATTAAAAAGAAGTCCCAAATGTGATTATTCAGCTCCTGAAGCTGAATTTCCTTCCGAACCTCAAAAAATGGGGCAAATGCTTCAACACTAACACAAGTGGCTTCGCAAGCAAGGGAAGGGGCAATCAGGGTCTTGCACACCGTTCTCCAGTTTTGTGCAGGGAGTCAGCACTGAATAAAAGGTTGTCTACCCACAGAGGTCAGGATGCTCTCAAAAAGAAAGAAGCAGTATCACCCCTACAACTGGCTCCATGCTTGAAGAAGCTTCATGACTTGAGACCACTGGTCAAGGTCAGTGAATGCATCTTCAAAAGCCGCCTCCTATCAACTGCACCACTAGCCTCACACACTGCTTAATGCATGACTCCCACCCCCAGTCCAACAACTCACCTACCAACAATCTATGCCAATCACGACGCACATCTCCCATTCCAAGCCTCACTTCACCTCCTTGGAGGAGACGGTCAGGCCATTCTTGGCAGAGGCATGGGTGAGATGCTGTATCCTCATATGTTATCCTTCTTCTGGCATGCATCTCTTGTTTTCCTGCCCTCCCATCACCACAACTCCATCCTCGTGCCTTCCTCATTTCACACAACCAGGAAATAATGAGAATGAGGAGGAGGAAGATGGGAGGAGAAGATTTACAAGGATGGTCCCAGAAATGCGAGGATATACATATCAGGAAAGGATGAACAGGCTGGGTCTCTTTTCTCTTGAAAAATGAAGGCTGAGGGGTGACCTAATAGAGGTCTTTAAAATTATGAAAAGTTTTGATAGTGGATACAGAGAGAGTGTTTCGACTTTTGGCAAACTAGAGGCCATGAATATGTCACCAAGAAATCCAATAGGGAATTCAGAAGAAAATTCTTTACCCAAAGTGCAGTGAGAATGTGGAACTTGTTATCAAAGGGAGTGGTTGAAGCGAATAGTATAGATGCATTTATGGGGAGACTGGACAAGCATAAGAAATAATAGGCAAAATAAGTTACTGGTGGGAGTAGTCGACAGGCCCCCAAAGAGTAGCTACTCTGAAGCACAGGTTATAAATCAAGAAATAATGGAGGCTTTTAAGAAAGGTAATCAATAATCATGGGTGATTTTAATCTTCATATTGATTGGACAAATCAAATTGGCAAAGGTAGCCTTGAGGAAGAGTTCATAGAGTGTATGCGGGATGGTTTCTTGGAACAATACATTGTGAAATTAACCAGGGAGCAGATTATTTTAGATCTGGTAATGTGTAACAAGTCTGGATTAATTAATGATCTTGTAGTGAAGGATTATCTTGGGAAGAGTGATTATAGCATGGTAGAATTTCAAATTCAGTTTGAGAGTGAGAAAGCTCGGTCTCAAACTAGTGTCCAAAACTTAAATAAAGGCAATTACGAGGGTATGAAGGCAGATTTGGTTAAAGTGGACTGGGAAAATATTTTAAAGGGTAAGAATGTAGAAAAGCAGTGGCAAACATTTAAAGAGATATTTCATAACTCTCAGCAAAGATTTCTTCCAGTGAGAAAAAAAGATGCTAAGAGAAGGATGAACCATCCGTGGCTAACTAAGGAAGTAAAGGATGGTATCAAATTGAAAACAAAGGCATACAATGTTGCGAAGAACAGTGGAAGGCCAGAGGATTGGGAAATTTTTAGAAACCAGCAAAGGACGTCTAAAAAATGATAAAGACAGAAAAGATAGCATATGAGAGTAAACTAGCAAGAAATATAAAAACAGACAGGAAGCGCTTCTGCAGGTAAAAAGCAAGAGAGCAGCTAAAATAAATGTTGGTCTCTTAGAGGCTGAGACTGGGGAATTAATAATGGGAAACAGGGAAATGGCAGAGAATTTGAACAAATATTTTGTCTCGGTCTTCACGGTAGGGGACACTAAAAACATCCCAATAATTGATAATCATCATTATCATAGGCAGTCCCTCGGAATTGAGGAAGGCTTGCTTCCACTCTTAAAAATGAGTCCTTAGGTGGCTGAACAGTCCAATACGAGAGCCACAGACGCTGTCACAGTTGGGACAGATAGTCATTGAGGGAAAGGGTGGGTGGGACTGGTTTGCCGCATGCTCTTTCCGCTGCCTGCGCTTGATTTCTGCATGCTCTCGACGATGAGACTCGAGATGCTCAGCGCCCTCCCAGATGCACTTCCTCCACTTAGAACGGTCTTTGGCCAGGGACTCCCAGGTGTCAGTGGGGATGTTGCACTTTTTCAGGGAGTCTTTCAGAGTGTCCCTGTAACATTTCCTCTGCCCACCTTTGGCTCGTTTGCCATGAAGGAGTTCCAAGTAGAGCGCTTGTTTTGGAGTCTCGTGTCTGGCATGCGAATGATGAGACCTGCCCAGCGGAGCTGATCAAGTGTGGTCAGTGTTTCAATGCTGGGAATGTTTTCCTGGTTGAGAACACTAATATTGGAGCATTTGTCCTCCCAGGGGATTTGTAGGGTTTTGCGGAGGCATCGTTGGTGGTATTTCTCCAGCGACTTGAGGTGTAATGATTGAATATATTTACGGTGGAGTTAGACAGATTTTTGAATGATAAGGGAGTCAAGGGTTATGGGGAGTAGGCAGGGAAGTGGAGTTGAGGCCAGGATTAGATCAGCCATGATCTTATTGAATGGCGGAGCAGGCTCGAGGGGCCAAGTGGCCTACTCCTGCACCTATTTCTTATGTTCTTATGTTCTTACAAGTATATGAGGAAGAAGGGAATAGAGGGTTATGTGGATAGATTTTGATGAGGAAAGACGGGAGGAGGCTCAAGTGCAGCATAAACGCTGACATGGACTGGTTGGTTTGAATGGGGGGGAAGAGGAAGAAGAGGAGGAGGAAGAAGAGGTGAAAAAAGAGAAGTAAGAAGAGAAGGAAGAAGAAGAAAAAGAAAATAGAAGAACATGAGAAGAAGAAGAAGAAATATATATATTTTTCTACATTGACTATATATTTCCCTATACAGGGATACTGAAAGGGACAGGTAGGCTTGTGGTGACAGTGGTCTTAGGGGAATGATAGCAGGAGAAATAATATAGGGTCCTTAAAAGTCACAGATATGAAGATTGGCTCAAAACGCAAAGATGGAGGAGTAATGTTCTCTGGTATTATTCCAATATTTAGGAAAGGAAGAGGAAACAGAATCCTAGGCTAGAAGGCAATCAACAGGTGGGGTAGACACACCGAGAGAGAAGCAGATAAACAAGAAACTACGATTAGGCAGAGACTTGGGGAATGAAAGAGGTGACAAATCTATAATAAGATGTATATACATGGACATTATAAGTATTAGAAATAAGATGCTGCAACTGCAGGCTGTTGTGGCAGTATGGAATTACAACGAGGTGGGAATTTCAGAAACATGGCTCAATCCAGACTATGGATATAACATTTATGGATACAGGGCTGAATTTTTGCTACCATTCTGCGGCGTTTTTTTGGCCTACTGGGTGACAGTGTGAGCTGTGAGGAGGTGATGCTAAGAGGCTACAGGGTGAGTTAAACAGGTTAGGTGAGTGGGCAAATTCATGGCAGATGCAGTATAATGTAGATAAATGTGAGGTTATCCACTTTGGTGGCAAAAACAGGAAGGCAGAATATTATCTGAATGGTGACAGGTTAGGAAAAGGGGAGGTGCAACGAGACCTGGGTGTCATGGTACATCACTCATTGAAAGTACAGCAGGCAGTAAAGAAAGCAAATGGCATGTTGGCCTTCATAGCTAGAGGAATTGAGTATTGGAGCAGGGAGGTCTTACTGCAGTTGTATAGGGCCTTGGTGAGACCACACCTGGAATATTGTGTTCAGTTTTGGTCTCCTAATCTGAGGAATGACATACTTGCTATTGAGGGAGTGCAGCGAAGGTTCACCAGACTGATTCCAGGGATGGCAGGACTGACATATGAAGAAACATTAGATCGGCTAGGCTTATATTCACTGGAGTTTAGAAGAATGAGTGGGAATCTGATAGAAACATATAAAATTCTGACGGGATTGGATAGTTTAGATGCAGGAAGAATGTTCCCGATGTTGGGGAAGTCCAGAACCAGGGGTCACAGTCTAAGGATAAAGGGTAAGCCATTTAGGACCGAGATGAGGAGAAACTTCTTCACTCAGAGAATTGTGAACCTGTGGAATTCTCGACCGCAGAAAGTTGTTGAGGCTAGTTCATTGGATATATTCAAAAGGGGTTAGATGTGGCCCTTATGGCTAAAGGGATCAAGCGGTATGAAGTGAAAGCAGGAATGGGGTACTGAAGTTGCATGATCAGCCATGATCATATTAAATGGTGGTGCAGGCTCGAAGGGCCGAATGGCTCACTCCTACACCTATTTTCTATGTTTCTATCTTTCTATGTTTCCCACGCTGTTTTTTTTTGGAACAAACTAAAATCTCCAAGTTTCGCCAAACATTCTGTGCCATCCTAAACTACTTTCGGACAATTATTTTAGATCCCGATTTTTCGACGTGACTAGGGGTGCCGCGCAATTTAAGCGAATTTGGCCAAGTAGGTTTTTTTCAAAAATGGCGCAGTGCACCGTTCTCAAAAACCTTACCTGCACTTAAGAAAATCGGCGCAGAGAAGATGTCATTGTTTTAGCGGAGCTGAAGACACAGCACTGGGGGCAGGAGGCCTTTTGGCCCGAGATAGCAGCAGCACCGACAGGGAATGGGGGGAGGGCCATTCGGCCTGGGATAGCAGCGGCAGGGGCCACTCGGCCTGGGATAGCAGCGGCAGGGGCCATTCGGCCTGGGATAGCAGCAGCAGGGGGCGGGGCCACTCGGCCTGGGATAGCAGCAGCAAGGGGCAGGGGGCCACTCGGCCTGGGATAGCAGCAGCAGGGGCGGGGGCCACTCGGCCTGGGATAGCAGCAGCAGGGGCGGGGGCCACTCGGCCTGGGATAGCAGCAGCAGGGGGCGGGGGACATTCGGCCTGGGATAACAGCGTCAGGGGGTGGAGGCCACTTGGCCTGGGATAGCAGCGGCAGGGGGCGGGGGACATTCGGCCTGGGATAACAGCGGCAGGGGGTGGGGGACATTCGGCCTGGGATAACAGCGGCAGGGGGCGGGGGACATTCGGCCTGGGATAACAGCGGCAGGGGGCTGGGGCCACTCGGCCTGGGATAACAGCGGCAGGGGGCGGGGGACATTCGGCCTGGGATAGCAGCAGCAGGGGGCGGGGGCCATTCGGCCTGGGATAACAGCGGCAGGGGGCGGGGGCCACTCGGCCTGGGATAGCAGCAGCAGGGGGCGGGGGGCCACTTGGCCTGGGATAGCAGCAGCAGGGGGATGGGGCCACTCGGCCTGGGATAACAGCAGCAGGGGGCGGGGGGGCCACTCGGCCTGGGATAGCAGCAGCAGGGGACGGAGGACATTCGGCCTGGGATAACAGCGGCAGGGGGCGGGGGCCACTCGGCCTGGGATAGCAGCAGCAGGGGGCGGGGGACATTCGGCCTGGGATAACAGCGGCAGGGGGCGGGGGCCATTCGGCCTGGGATAACAGCGGCAGGGGGCGGGGGCCACTCGGCCTGGGATAGCAGCAGCAGGGGGCGGGGGGCCACTTGGCCTGGGATAGCAGCAGCAGGGGGATGGGGCCACTCGGCCTGGGATAACAGCAGCAGGGGGCGGGGGGCCACTCGGCCTGGGATAGCAGCAGCAGGGGACGGAGGACATTCGGCCTGGGATAACAGCGGCAGGGGGCGGGGGCCACTCGGCCTGGGATAGCAGCAGCAGGGGGCGGGGGGCCACTCGGCCTGGGTTAACAGCATCAGGGGGCGGGGGACATTCGGCCTGGGATAGCAGCGGCAGGGGGCGGGGGACGTTCGGCCTGCGATAACAGCGGCAGGGGGCGGGGAACATTCGACCTGGGATAACAGCGGCAGGGGGCGGGGGCCACTCGGCCTGGGATAGCAGCAGCAGGGGGCAGGGGACCATTCGATCTGGGATAGCAGAAGCAGGGGGCGGGGGCCACTCGGCCTGGGATAGCAGCAGCAGGGGGCGGGGGCCACTCGGCCTGGGATAGCAGCAGCAGGGGGCGGGGGACATTCGGCCTGGCACAGCAGCAGCAGGGGGCGGGGGACACTCGGCCTGGGATAGCAGCAGCAGGGGGCGGGGGTCACTCGGCCTGGGATAGCGGCAGCAGGGGGCGGGGGTCACTCGGCCTGGGATAGCAGCAGCAGGGGGCGGGGGTCACTCGGCCTGGGATAGCGGCAGCAGGGGGCGGGGGACATTCGGCCTGGGATAACAGCGGCAGGGGGCGGGGGACATTCGGCCTGGGATAACAGCGGCAGGGGGCGGGGGACATTCGGCCTGGGATAACAGCGGCAGGGTCGGGGGACATTCGGCCTGGGATAGCAGAAGCAGGGGACGGGGGCCACTTGGCCTGGGATAGCAGCGGCAGGGGGCGGGGGCCACTCGGCCTGGGATAGCAGCAGCAGGGGGCGGGGGACATTCGGCCTGGGATAACAGCGGCAGGGGGCGGGGGCCATTCGGCCTGGGATAACAGCGGCAGGGGGCGGGGGCCACTCGGCCTGGGATAGCAGCAGCAGGGGGCGGGGGGCCACTTGGCCTGGGATAGCAGCAGCAGGGGGATGGGGCCACTCGGCCTGGGATAACAGCAGCAGGGGGCGGGGGGCCACTCGGCCTGGGATAGCAGCAGCAGGGGACGGAGGACATTCGGCCTGGGATAACAGCGGCAGGGGGCGGGGGCCACTCGGCCTGGGATAGCAGCAGCAGGGGGCGGGGGGCCACTCGGCCTGGGTTAACAGCATCAGGGGGCGGGGGACATTCGGCCTGGGATAGCAGCGGCAGGGGGCGGGGGACGTTCGGCCTGCGATAACAGCGGCAGGGGGCGGGGAACATTCGACCTGGGATAACAGCGGCAGGGGGCGGGGGCCACTCGGCCTGGGATAGCAGCAGCAGGGGGCAGGGGACCATTCGATCTGGGATAGCAGAAGCAGGGGGCGGGGGCCACTCGGCCTGGGATAGCAGCAGCAGGGGGCGGGGGCCACTCGGCCTGGGATAGCAGCAGCAGGGGGCTGGGGCCACTCGGCCTGGGATAGTAGCAGCAGAAGGCAGGGCCACTCGGTCTGGGATAGCAGCGGCAGGGGGCGGGGGACATTCGGCCTGGCACAGCAGCAGCAGGGGGCGGGGGACACTCGGCCTGGGATAGCAGCAGCAGGGGGCGGGGGTCACTCGGCCTGGGATAGCGGCAGCAGGGGGCGGGGGTCACTCGGCCTGGGATAGCAGCAGCAGGGGGCGGGGGCCATTCGGCCTGGGATAACAGCGGCAGGGGGCGGGGGCCACTCGGCCTGGGATAGCAGCAGCAGGGGGCGGGGGGCCACTTGGCCTGGGATAGCAGCAGCAGGGGGATGGGGCCACTCGGCCTGGGATAACAGCAGCAGGGGGCGGGGGGGCCACTCGGCCTGGGATAGCAGCAGCAGGGGACGGAGGACATTCGGCCTGGGATAACAGCGGCAGGGGGCGGGGGCCACTCGGCCTGGGATAGCAGCAGCAGGGGGCGGGGGACATTCGGCCTGGGATAACAGCGGCAGGGGGCGGGGGCCATTCGGCCTGGGATAACAGCGGCAGGGGGCGGGGGCCACTCGGCCTGGGATAGCAGCAGCAGGGGGCGGGGGGCCAGTTGGCCTGGGATAGCAGCAGCAGGGGGATGGGGCCACTCGGCCTGGGATAACAGCAGCAGGGGGCGGGGGGCCACTCGGCCTGGGATAGCAGCAGCAGGGGACGGAGGACATTCGGCCTGGGATAACAGCGGCAGGGGGCGGGGGCCACTCGGCCTGGGATAGCAGCAGCAGGGGGCGGGGGGCCACTCGGCCTGGGTTAACAGCATCAGGGGGCGGGGGGCCACTCGGCCTGGGATAGCAGCAGCAGGGGGCTGGGGCCACTCGGCCTGGGATAGCAGCGGCAGGGGGCGGGGGACATTCGGCCTGGCACAGCAGCAGCAGGGGGCGGGGGACACTCGGCCTGGGATAGCAGCAGCAGGGGGCGGGGGTCACTCGGCCTGGGATAGCGGCAGCAGGGGGCGGGGGTCACTCGGCCTGGGATAGCAGCAGCAGGGGGCGGGGGTCACTCGGCCTGGGATAGCGGCAGCAGGGGGCGGGGGACATTCGGCCTGGGATAACAGCGGCAGGGGGCGGGGGACATTCGGCCTGGGATAACAGCGGCAGGGGGCGGGGGACATTCGGCCTGGGATAACAGCGGCAGGGTCGGGGGACATTCGGCCTGGGATAGCAGAAGCAGGGGACGGGGGCCACTTGGCCTGGGATAGCAGCGGCAGGGGGCGGGGGCCACTCGGCCTGGGATAGCAGCAGCAGGGGGCGGGGGACATTCGGCCTGGGATAACAGCGGCAGGGGGCGGGGGCCATTCGGCCTGGGATAACAGCGGCAGGGGGCGGGGGCCACTCGGCCTGGGATAGCAGCAGCAGGGGGCGGGGGGCCACTTGGCCTGGGATAGCAGCAGCAGGGGGATGGGGCCACTCGGCCTGGGATAACAGCAGCAGGGGGCGGGGGGCCACTCGGCCTGGGATAGCAGCAGCAGGGGACGGAGGACATTCGGCCTGGGATAACAGCGGCAGGGGGCGGGGGCCACTCGGCCTGGGATAGCAGCAGCAGGGGGCGGGGGGCCACTCGGCCTGGGTTAACAGCATCAGGGGGCGGGGGACATTCGGCCTGGGATAGCAGCGGCAGGGGGCGGGGGACGTTCGGCCTGCGATAACAGCGGCAGGGGGCGGGGAACATTCGACCTGGGATAACAGCGGCAGGGGGCGGGGGCCACTCGGCCTGGGATAGCAGCAGCAGGGGGCAGGGGACCATTCGATCTGGGATAGCAGAAGCAGGGGGCGGGGGCCACTCGGCCTGGGATAGCAGCAGCAGGGGGCGGGGGCCACTCGGCCTGGGATAGCAGCAGCAGGGGGCTGGGGCCACTCGGCCTGGGATAGTAGCAGCAGAAGGCAGGGCCACTCGGTCTGGGATAGCAGCGGCAGGGGGCGGGGGACATTCGGCCTGGCACAGCAGCAGCAGGGGGCGGGGGACACTCGGCCTGGGATAGCAGCAGCAGGGGGCGGGGGTCACTCGGCCTGGGATAGCGGCAGCAGGGGGCGGGGGTCACTCGGCCTGGGATAGCAGCAGCAGGGGGCGGGGGCCATTCGGCCTGGGATAACAGCGGCAGGGGGCGGGGGCCACTCGGCCTGGGATAGCAGCAGCAGGGGGCGGGGGGCCACTTGGCCTGGGATAGCAGCAGCAGGGGGATGGGGCCACTCGGCCTGGGATAACAGCAGCAGGGGGCGGGGGGGCCACTCGGCCTGGGATAGCAGCAGCAGGGGACGGAGGACATTCGGCCTGGGATAACAGCGGCAGGGGGCGGGGGCCACTCGGCCTGGGATAGCAGCAGCAGGGGGCGGGGGACATTCGGCCTGGGATAACAGCGGCAGGGGGCGGGGGCCATTCGGCCTGGGATAACAGCGGCAGGGGGCGGGGGCCACTCGGACTGGGATAGCAGCAGCAGGGGGCGGGGGGCCACTTGGCCTGGGATAGCAGCAGCAGGGGGATGGGGCCACTCGGCCTGGGATAACAGCAGCAGGGGGCGGGGGGCCACTCGGCCTGGGATAGCAGCAGCAGGGGGCGGGGGCCACTCGGCCTGGGATAGCAGCAGCAGGGGGCTGGGGCCACTCGGCCTGGGATAGTAGCAGCAGAAGGCAGGGCCACTCGGCCTGGGATAACAGCGGCAGGGGGCGGGGGCCACTCGGACTGGGATAGCAGCAGCAGGGGGCGGGGGGCCACTTGGCCTGGGATAGCAGCAGCAGGGGGATGGGGCCACTCGGCCTGGGATAACAGCAGCAGGGGGCGGGGGGGCCACTCGGCCTGGGATAGCAGCAGCAGGGGACGGAGGACATTCGGCCTGGGATAACAGCGGCAGGGGGCGGGGGCCACTCGGCCTGGGATAGCAGCAGCAGGGGGCGGGGGACATTCGGCCTGGGATAACAGCGGCAGGGGGCGGGGGCCATTCGGCCTGGGATAACAGCGGCAGGGGGCGGGGGCCACTCGGCCTGGGATAGCAGCAGCAGGGGGCGGGGGGCCAGTTGGCCTGGGATAGCAGCAGCAGGGGGATGGGGCCACTCGGCCTGGGATAACAGCAGCAGGGGGCGGGGGGCCACTCGGCCTGGGATAGCAGCAGCAGGGGACGGAGGACATTCGGCCTGGGATAACAGCGGCAGGGGGCGGGGGCCACTCGGCCTGGGATAGCAGCAGCAGGGGGCGGGGGGCCACTCGGCCTGGGTTAACAGCATCAGGGGGCGGGGGGCCACTCGGCCTGGGTTAACAGCATCAGGGGGCGGGGGACGTTCGGCCTGCGATAACAGCGGCAGGGGGCGGGGGCCACTCGGCCTGGGATAGCAGCAGCAGGGGGCTGGGGCCACTCGGCCTGGGATAGCAGCAGCAGAAGGCAGGGCCACTCGGCCTGGGATAGCAGCAGCAGGGGACGGAGGACATTCGGCCTGGGATAACAGCGGCAGGGGGCGGGGGCCACTCGGCCTGGGATAGCAGCAGCAGGGGGCGGGGGACATGCGGCCTGGGATAACAGCGGCAGGGGGCGGGGGCCATTCGGCCTGGGATAACAGCGGCAGGGGGCGGGGGCCACTCGGCCTGGGATAGCAGCAGCAGGGGGCGGGGGGCCAGTTGGCCTGGGATAGCAGCAGCAGGGGGATGGGGCCACTCGGCCTGGGATAACAGCAGCAGGGGGCGAGGGGCCACTCGGCCTGGGATAGCAGCAGCAGGGGACGGAGGACATTCGGCCTGGGATAACAGCGGCAGGGGGCGGGGGCCACTCGGCCTGGGATAGTAGCAGCAGAAGGCAGGGCCACTCGGCCTGGGATAACAGCGGCAGGGGGCGGGGGCCACTCGGACTGGGATAGCAGCAGCAGGGGGCGGGGGGCCACTTGGCCTGGGATAGCAGCAGCAGGGGGATGGGGCCACTCGGCCTGGGATAACAGCAGCAGGGGGCGGGGGGGCCACTCGGCCTGGGATAGCAGCAGCAGGGGACGGAGGACATTCGGCCTGGGATAACAGCGGCAGGGGGCGGGGGCCACTCGGCCTGGGATAGCAGCAGCAGGGGGCGGGGGACATTCGGCCTGGGATAACAGCGGCAGGGGGCGGGGGCCATTCGGCCTGGGATAACAGCGGCAGGGGGCGGGGGCCACTCGGCCTGGGATAGCAGCAGCAGGGGGCGGGGGGCCAGTTGGCCTGGGATAGCAGCAGCAGGGGGATGGGGCCACTCGGCCTGGGATAACAGCAGCAGGGGGCGGGGGGCCACTCGGCCTGGGATAGCAGCAGCAGGGGACGGAGGACATTCGGCCTGGGATAACAGCGGCAGGGGGCGGGGGCCACTCGGCCTGGGATAGCAGCAGCAGGGGGCGGGGGCCCACTCGGCCTGGGATAACAGCGGCAGGGGGCGGGGGCCATTCGGCCTGGGTTAACAGCATCAGGGGGCGGGGGACGTTCGGCCTGCGATAACAGCGGCAGGGGGCGGGGGCCACTCGGCCTGGGATAGCAGCAGCAGGGGGCTGGGGCCACTCGGCCTGGGATAGCAGCAGCAGAAGGCAGGGCCACTCGGCCTGGGATAGCAGCAGCAGGGGACGGAGGACATTCGGCCTGGGATAACAGCGGCAGGGGGCGGGGGCCACTCGGCCTGGGATAGCAGCAGCAGGGGGCGGGGGACATGCGGCCTGGGATAACAGCGGCAGGGGGCGGGGGCCATTCGGCCTGGGATAACAGCGGCAGGGGGCGGGGGCCACTCGGCCTGGGATAGCAGCAGCAGGGGGCGGGGGGCCAGTTGGCCTGGGATAGCAGCAGCAGGGGGATGGGGCCACTCGGCCTGGGATAGCAGCAGCAGGGGGCGGGGGGCCACTCGGCCTGGGTTAACAGCATCAGGGGGCGGGGGGCCACTCGGCCTGGGTTAACAGCATCAGGGGGCGGGGGACGTTCGGCCTGCGATAACAGCGGCAGGGGGCGGGGGCCACTCGGCCTGGGATAGCAGCAGCAGGGGGCTGGGGCCACTCGGCCTGGGATAGCAGCAGCAGAAGGCAGGGCCACTCGGTCTGGGATAGCAGCGGCAGGGGGCGGGGGACATTCGGCCTGGCACAGCAGCAGCAGGGGGCGGGGGACACTCGGCCTGGGATAGCAGCAGCAGGGGGCGGGGGTCACTCGGCCTGGGATAGCGGCAGCAGGGGGCGGGGGTCACTCGGCCTGGGATAGCAGCAGCAGGGGGCGGGGGCCATTCGGCCTGGGATAGCAGCAACAGGGGGCGGGGGACATTCGGCCTGGGATAACAGCGGCAGGGGGCGGGGGCCACTCGGACTGGGATAGCAGCAGCAGGGGGCGGGGGCCATTCGGCCTGGGATAACAGCGGCAGGGGGCGGGGGCCACTCGGCCTGGGATAGCAGCAGCAGGGGGCGGGGGGCCACTTGGCCTGGGATAGCAGCAGCAGGGGGATGGGGCCACTCGGCCTGGGATAACAGCAGCAGGGGGCGGGGGGGCCACTCGGCCTGGGATAGCAGCAGCAGGGGACGGAGGACATTCGGCCTGGGATAACAGCGGCAGGGGGCGGGGGCCACTCGGCCTGGGATAGCAGCAGCAGGGGGCGGGGGACATTCGGCCTGGGATAACAGCGGCAGGGGGCGGGGGCCATTCGGCCTGGGATAACAGCGGCAGGGGGCGGGGGCCACTCGGACTGGGATAGCAGCAGCAGGGGGCGGGGGGCCACTTGGCCTGGGATAGCAGCAGCAGGGGGATGGGGCCACTCGGCCTGGGATAGCAGCAGCAGGGGGCGGGGGACATTCGGCCTGGGATAACAGCGGCAGGGGGCGGGGGCCATTCGGCCTGGGATAACAGCGGCAGGGGGCGGGGGCCACTCGGCCTGGGATAGCAGCAGCAGGGGGCGGGGGGCCACTTGGCCTGGGATAGCAGCAGCAGGGGGATGGGGCCACTCGGCCTGGGATAACAGCAGCAGGGGGCGGGGGGCCACTCGGCCTGGGATAGCAGCAGCAGGGGACGGAGGACATTCGGCCTGGGATAACAGCGGCAGGGGGCGGGGGCCACTCGGCCTGGGATAGCAGCAGCAGGGGGCGGGGGGCCACTCGGCCTGGGTTAACAGCATCAGGGGGCGGGGGACATTCGGCCTGGGATAGCAGCGGCAGGGGGCGGGGGACGTTCGGCCTGCGATAACAGCGGCAGGGGGCGGGGAACATTCGACCTGGGATAACAGCGGCAGGGGGCGGGGGCCACTCGGCCTGGGATAGCAGCAGCAGGGGGCAGGGGACCATTCGATCTGGGATAGCAGAAGCAGGGGGCGGGGGCCACTCGGCCTGGGATAGCAGCAGCAGGGGGCGGGGGCCACTCGGCCTGGGATAGCAGCAGCAGGGGGCTGGCGCCACTCGGCCTGGGATAGTAGCAGCAGAAGGCAGGGCCACTCGGTCTGGGATAGCAGCGGCAGGGGGCGGGGGACATTCGGCCTGGCACAGCAGCAGCAGGGGGCGGGGGACACTCGGCCTGGGATAGCAGCAGCAGGGGGCGGGGGTCACTCGGCCTGGGATAGCGGCAGCAGGGGGCGGGGGTCACTCGGCCTGGGATAGCAGCAGCAGGGGGCGGGGGCCATTCGGCCTGGGATAACAGCGGCAGGGGGCGGGGGCCACTCGGCCTGGGATAGCAGCAGCAGGGGGCGGGGGCCACTCGGCCTGGGATAGCAGCAGCAGGGGGCGGGGGACATGCGGCCTGGGATAACAGCGGCAGGGGGCGGGGGCCATTCGGCCTGGGATAACAGCGGCAGGGGGCGGGGGCCACTCGGCCTGGGATAGCAGCAGCAGGGGGCGGGGGGCCAGTTGGCCTGGGATAGCAGCAGCAGGGGGATGGGGCCACTCGGCCTGGGATAACAGCAGCAGGGGGCGAGGGGCCACTCGGCCTGGGATAGCAGCAGCAGGGGGCGGGGGGCCACTCGGCCTGGGATAGCAGCAGCAGGGGACGGAGGACATTCGGCCTGGGATAACAGCGGCAGGGGGCGGGGGCCACTCGGCCTGGGATAGCAGCAGCAGGGGGCGGGGGGCCACTCGGCCTGGGTTAACAGCATCAGGGGGCGGGGGACATTCGGCCTGGGATAGCAGCGGCAGGGGGCGGGGGACGTTCGGCCTGCGATAACAGCGGCAGGGGGCGGGGAACATTCGACCTGGGATAACAGCGGCAGGGGGCGGGGGCCACTCGGCCTGGGATAGCAGCAGCAGGGGGCAGGGGACCATTCGATCTGGGATAGCAGAAGCAGGGGGCGGGGGCCACTCGGCCTGGGATAGCAGCAGCAGGGGGCGGGGGCCACTCGGCCTGGGATAGCAGCAGCAGGGGGCTGGGGCCACTCGGCCTGGGATAGCAGCAGCAGAAGGCAGGGCCACTCGGTCTGGGATAGCAGCGGCAGGGGGCGGGGGACATTCGGCCTGGCACAGCAGCAGCAGGGGGCGGGGGACACTCGGCCTGGGATAGCAGCAGCAGGGGGCGGGGGTCACTCGGCCTGGGATAGCGGCAGCAGGGGGCGGGGGTCACTCGGCCTGGGATAGCAGCAGCAGGGGGCGGGGGTCACTCGGCCTGGGATAGCGGCAGCAGGGGGCTGGGGCCACTTGGCCTGGGATAGCAGCAGCAGGGGGATGGGGCCACTCGGCCTGGGATAACAGCGGCAGGGGGCGGGGGACATTCGGCCTGGGATAACAGCGGCAGGGTCGGGGGACATTCGGCCTGGGATAGCAGAAGCAGGGGACGGGGGCCACTTGGCCTGGGATAGCAGCGGCAGGGGGCGGGGGCCACTCGGCCTGGGATAGCAGCAGCAGGGGTCGGGGGACATTCGGCCTGGGATAACAGCGGCAGGGGGCGGGGGCCATTCGGCCTGGGATAACAGCAGCAGGGGGCGGGGGTCACTCGGCCTGGGATAGCGGCAGCAGGGGGCGGGGGCCACTCGGCCTGGGATAGCAGCAGCAGGGGGCGGGGGACATTCGGCCTGGGATAACAGCGGCAGGGGGCGGGGGCCATTCGGCCTGGGATAACAGCGGCAGGGGGCGGGGGCCACTCGGCCTGGGATAGCAGCAGCAGGGGGCGGGGGGCCACTTGGCCTGGGATAGCAGCAGCAGGGGGATGGGGCCACTCGGCCTGGGATAACAGCAGCAGGGGGCGGGGGGCCACTCGGCCTGGGATAGCAGCAGCAGGGGACGGAGGACATTCGGCCTGGGATAACAGCGGCAGGGGGCGGGGGCCACTCGGCCTGGGATAGCAGCAGCAGGGGGCGGGGGGCCACTCGGCCTGGGTTAACAGCATCAGGGGGCGGGGGGCCACTCGGCCTGGGTTAACAGCATCAGGGGGCGGGGGACGTTCGGCCTGCGATAACAGCGGCAGGGGGCGGGGAACATTCGACCTGGGATAACAGCGGCAGGGGGCGGGGGCCACTCGGCCTGGGATAGCAGCAGCAGGGGGCAGGGGACCATTCGATCTGGGATAGCAGAAGCAGGGGGCGGGGGCCACTCGGCCTGGGATAGCAGCAGCAGGGGGCGGGGGCCACTCGGCCTGGGATAGCAGCAGCAGGGGGCTGGGGCCACTCGGCCTGGGATAGCAGCGGCAGGGGGCGGGGGACATTCGGCCTGGCACAGCAGCAGCAGGGGGCGGGGGACACTCGGCCTGGGATAGCAGCAGCAGGGGGCGGGGGTCACTCGGCCTGGGATAGCGGCAGCAGGGGGACATTCGGCCTGGGATAGCAGAAGCAGGGGACGGGGGCCACTTGGCCTGGGATAGCAGCGGCAGGGGGCGGGGGCCACTCGGCCTGGGATAGCAGCAGCAGGGGGCGGGGGACATTCGGCCTGGGATAACAGCGGCAGGGGGCGGGGGCCATTCGGCCTGGGATAACAGCGGCAGGGGGCGGGGGCCACTCGGCCTGGGATAGCAGCAGCAGGGGGCGGGGGGCCACTTGGCCTGGGCTAGCAGCAGCAGGGGGATGGGGCCACTCGGCCTGGGATAACAGCAGCAGGGGGCGGGGGGCCACTCGGCCTGGGATAGCAGCAGCAGGGGACGGAGGACATTCGGCCTGGGATAACAGCGGCAGGGGGCGGGGGCCACTCGGCCTGGGATAGCAGCAGCAGGGGGCGGGGGGCCACTCGGCCTGGGTTAACAGCATCAGGGGGCGGGGGACATTCGGCCTGGGATAACAGCAGCAGGGGGCGGGGGACATTCGGCCTGGGATAACAGCGGCAGGGTCGGGGGACATTCGGCCTGGGATAGCAGAAGCAGGGGACGGGGGCCACTTGGCCTGGGATAGCAGCGGCAGGGGGCGGGGGCCACTCGGCCTGGGATAGCAGCAGCAGGGGGCGGGGGACATTCGGCCTGGGATAACAGCGGCAGGGGGCGGGGGCCATTCGGCCTGGGATAACAGCGGCAGGGGGCGGGGGCCACTCGGCCTGGGATAGCAGCAGCAGGGGGCGGGGGGCCACTTGGCCTGGGATAGCAGCAGCAGGGGGATGGGGCCACTCGGCCTGGGATAACAGCAGCAGGGGGCGGGGGGCCACTCGGCCTGGGATAGCAGCAGCAGGGGACGGAGGACATTCGGCCTGGGATAACAGCGGCAGGGGGCGGGGGCCACTCGGCCTGGGATAGCAGCAGCAGGGGGCGGGGGGCCACTCGGCCTGGGTTAACAGCATCAGGGGGCGGGGGACATTCGGCCTGGGATAGCAGCGGCAGGGGGCGGGGGACGTTCGGCCTGCGATAACAGCGGCAGGGGGCGGGGAACATTCGACCTGGGATAACAGCGGCAGGGGGCGGGGGCCACTCGGCCTGGGATAGCAGCAGCAGGGGGCAGGGGACCATTCGATCTGGGATAGCAGAAGCAGGGGGCGGGGGCCACTCGGCCTGGGATAGCAGCAGCAGGGGGCGGGGCCACTCGGCCTGGGATAGCAGCAGCAGGGGGCTGGCGCCACTCGGCCTGGGATAGTAGCAGCAGAAGGCAGGGCCACTCGGTCTGGGATAGCAGCGGCAGGGGGCGGGGGACATTCGGCCTGGCACAGCAGCAGCAGGGGGCGGGGGACACTCGGCCTGGGATAGCAGCAGCAGGGGGCGGGGGTCACTCGGCCTGGGATAGCGGCAGCAGGGGGCGGGGGTCACTCGGCCTGGGATAGCAGCAGCAGGGGGCGGGGGCCATTCGGCCTGGGATAACAGCGGCAGGGGGCGGGGGCCACTCGGCCTGGGATAGCAGCAGCAGGGGGCGGGGGGCCACTTGGCCTGGGATAGCAGCAGCAGGGGGATGGGGCCACTCGGCCTGGGATAACAGCAGCAGGGGGCGGGGGGGCCACTCGGCCTGGGATAGCAGCAGCAGGGGACGGAGGACATTCGGCCTGGGATAACAGCGGCAGGGGGCGGGGGCCACTCGGCCTGGGATAGCAGCAGCAGGGGGCGGGGGACATTCGGCCTGGGATAACAGCGGCAGGGGGCGGGGGCCATTCGGCCTGGGATAACAGCGGCAGGGGGCGGGGGCCACTCGGCCTGGGATAGCAGCAGCAGGGGGCGGGGGGCCAGTTGGCCTGGGATAGCAGCAGCAGGGGGATGGGGCCACTCGGCCTGGGATAACAGCAGCAGGGGGCGGGGGGCCACTCGGCCTGGGATAGCAGCAGCAGGGGACGGAGGACATTCGGCCTGGGATAACAGCGGCAGGGGGCGGGGGCCACTCGGCCTGGGATAGCAGCAGCAGGGGGCGGGGGGCCACTCGGCCTGGGTTAACAGCATCAGGGGGCGGGGGGCCACTCGGCCTGGGTTAACAGCATCAGGGGGCGGGGGACGTTCGGCCTGCGATAACAGCGGCAGGGGGCGGGGGCCACTCGGCCTGGGATAGCAGCAGCAGGGGGCTGGGGCCACTCGGCCTGGGATAGCAGCAGCAGAAGGCAGGGCCACTCGGTCTGGGATAGCAGCGGCAGGGGGCGGGGGACATTCGGCCTGGCACAGCAGCAGCAGGGGGCGGGGGACACTCGGCCTGGGATAGCAGCAGCAGGGGGCGGGGGTCACTCGGCCTGGGATAGCGGCAGCAGGGGGCGGGGGTCACTCGGCCTGGGATAGCAGCAGCAGGGGGCGGGGGCCATTCGGCCTGGGATAGCAGCAGCAGGGGGCGGGGGACATTCGGCCTGGGATAACAGCGGCAGGGGGCGGGGGCCACTCGGACTGGGATAGCAGCAGCAGGGGGCGGGGGGCCACTTGGCCTGGGATAGCAGCAGCAGGGGGATGGGGCCACTCGGCCTGGGATAACAGCAGCAGGGGGCGGGGGGGCCACTCGGCCTGGGATAGCAGCAGCAGGGGACGGAGGACATTCGGCCTGGGATAACAGCGGCAGGGGGCGGGGGCCACTCGGCCTGGGATAGCAGCAGCAGGGGGCGGGGGACATTCGGCCTGGGATAACAGCGGCAGGGGGCGGGGGCCATTCGGCCTGGGATAACAGCGGCAGGGGGCGGGGGCCACTCGGCCTGGGATAGCAGCAGCAGGGGGCGGGGGGCCAGTTGGCCTGGGATAGCAGCAGCAGGGGGATGGGGCCACTCGGCCTGGGATAACAGCAGCAGGGGGCGGGGGGCCACTCGGCCTGGGATAGCAGCAGCAGGGGACGGAGGACATTCGGCCTGGGATAACAGCGGCAGGGGGCGGGGGCCACTCGGCCTGGGATAGCAGCAGCAGGGGGCGGGGGGCCACTCGGCCTGGGTTAACAGCATCAGGGGGCGGGGGGCCACTCGGCCTGGGTTAACAGCATCAGGGGGCGGGGGACGTTCGGCCTGCGATAACAGCGGCAGGGGGCGGGGGCCACTCGGCCTGGGATAGCAGCAGCAGGGGGCTGGGGCCACTCGGCCTGGGATAGCAGCAGCAGAAGGCAGGGCCACTCGGCCTGGGATAGCAGCAGCAGGGGACGGAGGACATTCGGCCTGGGATAACAGCGGCAGGGGGCGGGGGCCACTCGGCCTGGGATAGCAGCAGCAGGGGGCGGGGGACATTCGGCCTGGGATAACAGCGGCAGGGGGCGGGGGCCATTCGGCCTGGGATAACAGCGGCAGGGGGCGGGGGCCACTCGGCCTGGGATAGCAGCAGCAGGGGGCGGGGGGCCAGTTGGCCTGGGATAGCAGCAGCAGGGGGATGGGGCCACTCGGCCTGGGATAACAGCAGCAGGGGGCGGGGGGCCACTCGGCCTGGGATAGCAGCAGCAGGGGGCGGGGGCCACTCGGCCTGGGATAGCAGCAGCAGGGGGCTGGGGCCACTCGGCCTGGGATAGCAGCAGCAGAAGGCAGAGCCACTCGGTCTGGGATAGCAGCGGCAGGGGGCGGGGGACATTCGGCCTGGCACAGCAGCAGCAGGGGGCGGGGGACACTCGGCCTGGGATAGCAGCAGCAGGGGGCGGGGGTCACTCGGCCTGGGATAGCGGCAGCAGGGGGCGGGGGTCACTCGGCCTGGGATAGCAGCAGCAGGGGGCGGGGGTCACTCGGCCTGGGATAGCGGCAGCAGGGGGCGGGGGGGGGCATTCGGCCTGGGATAGCAGCAGCAGGGGGCGGGGGCCACTCGGCCTGGGATAGCAGCAGCAGGGGGCGGGGGACATTCGGCCTGGGATAACAGCGGCAGGGGGCGGGGGCCATTCGGCCTGGGATAACAGCGGCAGGGGGCGGGGGCCACTCGGCCTGGGATAGCAGCAGCAGGGGGCGGGGGGCCACTTGGCCTGGGATAGCAGCAGCAGGGGGATGGGGCCACTCGGCCTGGGATAACAGCAGCAGGGGGCGGGGGGCCACTCGGCCTGGGATAGCAGCAGCAGGGGACGGAGGACATTCGGCCTGGGATAACAGCGGCAGGGGGCGGGGGCCACTCGGCCTGGGATAGCAGCAGCAGGGGGCGGGGGGCCACTCGGCCTGGGTTAACAGCATCAGGGGGCGGGGGACATTCGGCCTGGGATAGCAGCGGCAGGGGGCGGGGGACGTTCGGCCTGCGATAACAGCGGCAGGGGGCGGGGAACATTCGACCTGGGATAACAGCGGCAGGGGGCGGGGGCCACTCGGCCTGGGATAGCAGCAGCAGGGGGCAGGGGACCATTCGATCTGGGATAGCAGAAGCAGGGGGCGGGGGCCACTCGGCCTGGGATAGCAGCAGCAGGGGGCGGGGGCCACTCGGCCTGGGATAGCAGCAGCAGGGGGCTGGGGCCACTCGGCCTGGGATAGCAGCAGCAGAAGGCAGGGCCACTCGGTCTGGGATAGCAGCGGCAGGGGGCGGGGGACATTCGGCCTGGCACAGCAGCAGCAGGGGGCGGGGGACACTCGGCCTGGGATAGCAGCAGCAGGGGGCGGGGGTCACTCGGCCTGGGATAGCGGCAGCAGGGGGCGGGGGTCACTCGGCCTGGGATAGCAGCAGCAGGGGGCGGGGGTCACTCGGCCTGGGATAGCGGCAGCAGGGGGCTGGGGCCACTTGGCCTGGGATAGCAGCAGCAGGGGGATGGGGCCACTCGGCCTGGGATAACAGCGGCAGGGGGCGGGGGACATTCGGCCTGGGATAACAGCGGCAGGGTCGGGGGACATTCGGCCTGGGATAGCAGAAGCAGGGGACGGGGGCCACTTGGCCTGGGATAGCAGCGGCAGGGGGCGGGGGCCACTCGGCCTGGGATAGCAGCAGCAGGGGTCGGGGGACATTCGGCCTGGGATAACAGCGGCAGGGGGCGGGGGCCATTCGGCCTGGGATAACAGCAGCAGGGGGCGGGGGTCACTCGGCCTGGGATAGCGGCAGCAGGGGGCGGGGGCCACTCGGCCTGGGATAGCAGCAGCAGGGGGCGGGGGACATTCGGCCTGGGATAACAGCGGCAGGGGGCGGGGGCCATTCGGCCTGGGATAACAGCGGCAGGGGGCGGGGGCCACTCGGCCTGGGATAGCAGCAGCAGGGGGCGGGGGGCCAGTTGGCCTGGGATAGCAGCAGCAGGGGGATGGGGCCACTCGGCCTGGGATAACAGCAGCAGGGGGCGGGGGGCCACTCGGCCTGGGATAGCAGCAGCAGGGGACGGAGGACATTCGGCCTGGGATAACAGCGGCAGGGGGCGGGGGCCACTCGGCCTGGGATAGCAGCAGCAGGGGGCGGGGGGCCACTCGGCCTGGGTTAACAGCATCAGGGGGCGGGGGGCCACTCGGCCTGGGTTAACAGCATCAGGGGGCGGGGGACGTTCGGCCTGCGATAACAGCGGCAGGGGGCGGGGAACATTCGACCTGGGATAACAGCGGCAGGGGGCGGGGGCCACTCGGCCTGGGATAGCAGCAGCAGGGGGCAGGGGACCATTCGATCTGGGATAGCAGAAGCAGGGGGCGGGGGCCACTCGGCCTGGGATAGCAGCAGCAGGGGGCGGGGGCCACTCGGCCTGGGATAGCAGCAGCAGGGGGCTGGGGCCACTCGGCCTGGGATAGCAGCGGCAGGGGGCGGGGGACATTCGGCCTGGCACAGCAGCAGCAGGGGGCGGGGGACACTCGGCCTGGGATAGCAGCAGCAGGGGGCGGGGGTCACTCGGCCTGGGATAGCGGCAGCAGGGGGACATTCGGCCTGGGATAGCAGAAGCAGGGGACGGGGGCCACTTGGCCTGGGATAGCAGCGGCAGGGGGCGGGGGCCACTCGGCCTGGGATAGCAGCAGCAGGGGGCGGGGGACATTCGGCCTGGGATAACAGCGGCAGGGGGCGGGGGCCATTCGGCCTGGGATAACAGCGGCAGGGGGCGGGGGCCACTCGGCCTGGGATAGCAGCAGCAGGGGGCGGGGGGCCACTTGGCCTGGGCTAGCAGCAGCAGGGGGATGGGGCCACTCGGCCTGGGATAACAGCAGCAGGGGGCGGGGGGCCACTCGGCCTGGGATAGCAGCAGCAGGGGACGGAGGACATTCGGCCTGGGATAACAGCGGCAGGGGGCGGGGGCCACTCGGCCTGGGATAGCAGCAGCAGGGGGCGGGGGGCCACTCGGCCTGGGTTAACAGCATCAGGGGGCGGGGGACATTCGGCCTGGGATAACAGCAGCAGGGGGCGGGGGACATTCGGCCTGGGATAACAGCGGCAGGGTCGGGGGACATTCGGCCTGGGATAGCAGAAGCAGGGGACGGGGGCCACTTGGCCTGGGATAGCAGCGGCAGGGGGCGGGGGCCACTCGGCCTGGGATAGCAGCAGCAGGGGGCGGGGGACATTCGGCCTGGGATAACAGCGGCAGGGGGCGGGGGCCATTCGGCCTGGGATAACAGCGGCAGGGGGCGGGGGCCACTCGGCCTGGGATAGCAGCAGCAGGGGGCGGGGGGCCACTTGGCCTGGGATAGCAGCAGCAGGGGGATGGGGCCACTCGGCCTGGGATAACAGCAGCAGGGGGCGGGGGGCCACTCGGCCTGGGATAGCAGCAGCAGGGGACGGAGGACATTCGGCCTGGGATAACAGCGGCAGGGGGCGGGGCCACTCGGCCTGGGATAGCAGCAGCAGAAGGCAGGGCCACTCGGTCTGGGATAGCAGCGGCAGGGGGCGGGGGACATTCGGCCTGGCACAGCAGCAGCAGGGGGCGGGGGACACTCGGCCTGGGATAGCAGCAGCAGGGGGCGGGGGTCACTCGGCCTGGGATAGCGGCAGCAGGGGGCGGGGGTCACTCGGCCTGGGATAGCAGCAGCAGGGGGCGGGGGTCACTCGGCCTGGGATAGCGGCAGCAGGGGGCTGGGGCCACTTGGCCTGGGATAGCAGCAGCAGGGGGATGGGGCCACTCGGCCTGGGATAACAGCGGCAGGGGGCGGGGGACATTCGGCCTGGGATAACAGCGGCAGGGTCGGGGGACATTCGGCCTGGGATAGCAGAAGCAGGGGACGGGGGCCACTTGGCCTGGGATAGCAGCGGCAGGGGGCGGGGGCCACTCGGCCTGGGATAGCAGCAGCAGGGGTCGGGGGACATTCGGCCTGGGATAACAGCGGCAGGGGGCGGGGGCCATTCGGCCTGGGATAACAGCAGCAGGGGGCGGGGGTCACTCGGCCTGGGATAGCGGCAGCAGGGGGCGGGGGCCACTCGGCCTGGGATAGCAGCAGCAGGGGGCGGGGGACATTCGGCCTGGGATAACAGCGGCAGGGGGCGGGGGCCATTCGGCCTGGGATAACAGCGGCAGGGGGCGGGGGCCACTCGGCCTGGGATAGCAGCAGCAGGGGGCGGGGGGCCAGTTGGCCTGGGATAGCAGCAGCAGGGGGATGGGGCCACTCGGCCTGGGATAACAGCAGCAGGGGGCGGGGGGCCACTCGGCCTGGGATAGCAGCAGCAGGGGACGGAGGACATTCGGCCTGGGATAACAGCGGCAGGGGGCGGGGGCCACTCGGCCTGGGATAGCAGCAGCAGGGGGCGGGGGGCCACTCGGCCTGGGTTAACAGCATCAGGGGGCGGGGGGCCACTCGGCCTGGGTTAACAGCATCAGGGGGCGGGGGACGTTCGGCCTGCGATAACAGCGGCAGGGGGCGGGGAACATTCGACCTGGGATAACAGCGGCAGGGGGCGGGGGCCACTCGGCCTGGGATAGCAGCAGCAGGGGGCAGGGGACCATTCGATCTGGGATAGCAGAAGCAGGGGGCGGGGGCCACTCGGCCTGGGATAGCAGCAGCAGGGGGCGGGGGCCACTCGGCCTGGGATAGCAGCAGCAGGGGGCTGGGGCCACTCGGCCTGGGATAGCAGCGGCAGGGGGCGGGGGACATTCGGCCTGGCACAGCAGCAGCAGGGGGCGGGGGACACTCGGCCTGGGATAGCAGCAGCAGGGGGCGGGGGTCACTCGGCCTGGGATAGCGGCAGCAGGGGGACATTCGGCCTGGGATAGCAGAAGCAGGGGACGGGGGCCACTTGGCCTGGGATAGCAGCGGCAGGGGGCGGGGGCCACTCGGCCTGGGATAGCAGCAGCAGGGGGCGGGGGACATTCGGCCTGGGATAACAGCGGCAGGGGGCGGGGGCCATTCGGCCTGGGATAACAGCGGCAGGGGGCGGGGGCCACTCGGCCTGGGATAGCAGCAGCAGGGGGCGGGGGGCCACTTGGCCTGGGCTAGCAGCAGCAGGGGGATGGGGCCACTCGGCCTGGGATAACAGCAGCAGGGGGCGGGGGGCCACTCGGCCTGGGATAGCAGCAGCAGGGGACGGAGGACATTCGGCCTGGGATAACAGCGGCAGGGGGCGGGGGCCACTCGGCCTGGGATAGCAGCAGCAGGGGGCGGGGGGCCACTCGGCCTGGGTTAACAGCATCAGGGGGCGGGGGACATTCGGCCTGGGATAACAGCAGCAGGGGGCGGGGGACATTCGGCCTGGGATAACAGCGGCAGGGTCGGGGGACATTCGGCCTGGGATAGCAGAAGCAGGGGACGGGGGCCACTTGGCCTGGGATAGCAGCGGCAGGGGGCGGGGGCCACTCGGCCTGGGATAGCAGCAGCAGGGGGCGGGGGACATTCGGCCTGGGATAACAGCGGCAGGGGGCGGGGGCCATTCGGCCTGGGATAACAGCGGCAGGGGGCGGGGGCCACTCGGCCTGGGATAGCAGCAGCAGGGGGCGGGGGGCCACTTGGCCTGGGATAGCAGCAGCAGGGGGATGGGGCCACTCGGCCTGGGATAACAGCAGCAGGGGGCGGGGGGCCACTCGGCCTGGGATAGCAGCAGCAGGGGACGGAGGACATTCGGCCTGGGATAACAGCGGCAGGGGGCGGGGCCACTCGGCCTGGGATAGCAGCAGCAGGGGGCGGGGGGCCACTCGGCCTGGGTTAACAGCATCAGGGGGCGGGGGACATTCGGCCTGGGATAGCAGCGGCAGGGGGCGGGGGACGTTCGGCCTGCGATAACAGCGGCAGGGGGCGGGGAACATTCGACCTGGGATAACAGCGGCAGGGGGCGGGGGCCACTCGGCCTGGGATAGCAGCAGCAGGGGGCAGGGGACCATTCGATCTGGGATAGCAGAAGCAGGGGGCGGGGGCCACTCGGCCTGGGATAGCAGCAGCAGGGGGCGGGGGCCACTCGGCCTGGGATAGCAGCAGCAGGGGGCTGGCGCCACTCGGCCTGGGATAGTAGCAGCAGAAGGCAGGGCCACTCGGTCTGGGATAGCAGCGGCAGGGGGCGGGGGACATTCGGCCTGGCACAGCAGCAGCAGGGGGCGGGGGACACTCGGCCTGGGATAGCAGCAGCAGGGGGCGGGGGTCACTCGGCCTGGGATAGCGGCAGCAGGGGGCGGGGGTCACTCGGCCTGGGATAGCAGCAGCAGGGGGCGGGGGCCATTCGGCCTGGGATAACAGCGGCAGGGGGCGGGGGCCACTCGGCCTGGGATAGCAGCAGCAGGGGGCGGGGGGCCACTTGGCCTGGGATAGCAGCAGCAGGGGGATGGGGCCACTCGGCCTGGGATAACAGCAGCAGGGGGCGGGGGGGCCACTCGGCCTGGGATAGCAGCAGCAGGGGACGGAGGACATTCGGCCTGGGATAACAGCGGCAGGGGGCGGGGGCCACTCGGCCTGGGATAGCAGCAGCAGGGGGCGGGGGACATTCGGCCTGGGATAACAGCGGCAGGGGGCGGGGGCCATTCGGCCTGGGATAACAGCGGCAGGGGGCGGGGGCCACTCGGCCTGGGATAGCAGCAGCAGGGGGCGGGGGGCCAGTTGGCCTGGGATAGCAGCAGCAGGGGGATGGGGCCACTCGGCCTGGGATAACAGCAGCAGGGGGCGGGGGGCCACTCGGCCTGGGATAGCAGCAGCAGGGGACGGAGGACATTCGGCCTGGGATAACAGCGGCAGGGGGCGGGGGCCACTCGGCCTGGGATAGCAGCAGCAGGGGGCGGGGGGCCACTCGGCCTGGGTTAACAGCATCAGGGGGCGGGGGGCCACTCGGCCTGGGTTAACAGCATCAGGGGGCGGGGGACGTTCGGCCTGCGATAACAGCGGCAGGGGGCGGGGGCCACTCGGCCTGGGATAGCAGCAGCAGGGGGCTGGGGCCACTCGGCCTGGGATAGCAGCAGCAGAAGGCAGGGCCACTCGGTCTGGGATAGCAGCGGCAGGGGGCGGGGGACATTCGGCCTGGCACAGCAGCAGCAGGGGGCGGGGGACACTCGGCCTGGGATAGCAGCAGCAGGGGGCGGGGGTCACTCGGCCTGGGATAGCGGCAGCAGGGGGCGGGGGTCACTCGGCCTGGGATAGCAGCAGCAGGGGGCGGGGGCCATTCGGCCTGGGATAACAGCGGCAGGGGGCGGGGGCCACTCGGCCTGGGATAGCAGCAGCAGGGGGCGGGGGGCCACTTGGCCTGGGATAGCAGCAGCAGGGGGATGGGGCCACTCGGCCTGGGATAACAGCAGCAGGGGGCGGGGGGGCCACTCGGCCTGGGATAGCAGCAGCAGGGGACGGAGGACATTCGGCCTGGGATAACAGCGGCAGGGGGCGGGGGCCACTCGGCCTGGGATAGCAGCAGCAGGGGGCGGGGGACATTCGGCCTGGGATAACAGCGGCAGGGGGCGGGGGCCATTCGGCCTGGGATAACAGCGGCAGGGGGCGGGGGCCACTCGGACTGGGATAGCAGCAGCAGGGGGCGGGGGTCACTCGGCCTGGGATAGCGGCAGCAGGGGGCGGGGGTCACTCGGCCTGGGATAGCAGCAGCAGGGGGCGGGGGCCATTCGGCCTGGGATAACAGCGGCAGGGGGCGGGGGCCACTCGGCCTGGGATAGCAGCAGCAGGGGGCGGGGGGCCACTTGGCCTGGGATAGCAGCAGCAGGGGGATGGGGCCACTCGGCCTGGGATAACAGCAGCAGGGGGCGGGGGGGCCACTCGGCCTGGGATAGCAGCAGCAGGGGACGGAGGACATTCGGCCTGGGATAACAGCGGCAGGGGGCGGGGGCCACTCGGCCTGGGATAGCAGCAGCAGGGGGCGGGGGACATTCGGCCTGGGATAACAGCGGCAGGGGGCGGGGGCCATTCGGCCTGGGATAACAGCGGCAGGGGGCGGGGGCCACTCGGCCTGGGATAGCAGCAGCAGGGGGCGGGGGGCCAGTTGGCCTGGGATAGCAGCAGCAGGGGGATGGGGCCACTCGGCCTGGGATAACAGCAGCAGGGGGCGGGGGGCCACTCGGCCTGGGATAGCAGCAGCAGGGGACGGAGGACATTCGGCCTGGGATAACAGCGGCAGGGGGCGGGGGCCACTCGGCCTGGGATAGCAGCAGCAGGGGGCGGGGGGCCACTCGGCCTGGGTTAACAGCATCAGGGGGCGGGGGGCCACTCGGCCTGGGTTAACAGCATCAGGGGGCGGGGGACGTTCGGCCTGCGATAACAGCGGCAGGGGGCGGGGGCCACTCGGCCTGGGATAGCAGCAGCAGGGGGCTGGGGCCACTCGGCCTGGGATAGCAGCAGCAGAAGGCAGGGCCACTCGGTCTGGGATAGCAGCGGCAGGGGGCGGGGGACATTCGGCCTGGCACAGCAGCAGCAGGGGGCGGGGGACACTCGGCCTGGGATAGCAGCAGCAGGGGGCGGGGGTCACTCGGCCTGGGATAGCGGCAGCAGGGGGCGGGGGTCACTCGGCCTGGGATAGCAGCAGCAGGGGGCGGGGGCCATTCGGCCTGGGATAACAGCGGCAGGGGGCGGGGGCCACTCGGCCTGGGATAGCAGCAGCAGGGGGCGGGGGGCCACTTGGCCTGGGATAGCAGCAGCAGGGGGATGGGGCCACTCGGCCTGGGATAACAGCAGCAGGGGGCGGGGGGGCCACTCGGCCTGGGATAGCAGCAGCAGGGGACGGAGGACATTCGGCCTGGGATAACAGCGGCAGGGGGCGGGGGCCACTCGGCCTGGGATAGCAGCAGCAGGGGGCGGGGGACATTCGGCCTGGGATAACAGCGGCAGGGGGCGGGGGCCATTCGGCCTGGGATAACAGCGGCAGGGGGCGGGGGCCACTCGGACTGGGATAGCAGCAGCAGGGGGCGGGGGGCCACTTGGCCTGGGATAGCAGCAGCAGGGGGATGGGGCCACTCGGCCTGGGATAACAGCAGCAGGGGGCGGGGGGCCACTCGGCCTGGGATAGCAGCAGCAGGGGACGGAGGACATTCGGCCTGGGATAACAGCGGCAGGGGGCGGGGGCCACTCGGCCTGGGATAGCAGCAGCAGGGGGCGGGGGGCCACTCGGCCTGGGTTAACAGCATCAGGGGGCGGGGGGCCACTCGGCCTGGGTTAACAGCATCAGGGGGCGGGGGACGTTCGGCCTGCGATAACAGCGGCAGGGGGCGGGGAACATTCGACCTGGGATAACAGCGGCAGGGGGCGGGGGCCACTCGGCCTGGGATAGCAGCAGCAGGGGGCAGGGGACCATTCGATCTGGGATAGCAGAAGCAGGGGGCGGGGGCCACTCGGCCTGGGATAGCAGCAGCAGGGGGCGGGGGCCACTCGGCCTGGGATAGCAGCAGCAGGGGGCTGGGGCCACTCGGCCTGGGATAGCAGCAGCAGAAGGCAGAGCCACTCGGTCTGGGATAGCAGCGGCAGGGGGCGGGGGACATTCGGCCTGGCACAGCAGCAGCAGGGGGCGGGGGACACTCGGCCTGGGATAGCAGCAGCAGGGGGCGGGGGTCACTCGGCCTGGGATAGCGGCAGCAGGGGGCGGGGGTCACTCGGCCTGGGATAGCAGCAGCAGGGGGCGGGGGTCACTCGGCCTGGGATAGCGGCAGCAGGGGGCGGGGGGGGGGGGCATTCGGCCTGGGATAGCAGCAGCAGGGGGCGGGGGACATTCGGCCTGGGATAACAGCGGCAGGGGGCGGGGGACATTCGGCCTGGGATAACAGCGGCAGGGTCGGGGGACATTCGGCCTGGGATAGCAGAAGCAGGGGACGGGGGCCACTTGGCCTGGGATAGCAGCGGCAGGGGGCGGGGGCCACTCGGCCTGGGATAGCAGCAGCAGGGGGCGGGGGACATTCGGCCTGGGATAACAGCGGCAGGGGGCGGGGGCCATTCGGCCTGGGATAACAGCGGCAGGGGGCGGGGGCCACTCGGCCTGGGATAGCAGCAGCAGGGGGCGGGGGGCCACTTGGCCTGGGATAGCAGCAGCAGGGGGCGGGGGCCACTCGGACTGGGATAGCAGCAGCAGGGGGCGGGGGGCCACTTGGCCTGGGATAGCAGCAGCAGGGGGATGGGGCCACTCGGCCTGGGATAACAGCAGCAGGGGGCGGGGGGCCACTCGGCCTGGGATAGCAGCAGCAGGGGGCGGGGGCCACTCGGCCTGGGATAGCAGCAGCAGGGGGCTGGGGCCACTCGGCCTGGGATAGTAGCAGCAGAAGGCAGGGCCACTCGGTCTGGGATAGCAGCGGCAGGGGGCGGGGGACATTCGGCCTGGCACAGCAGCAGCAGGGGGCGGGGGACACTCGGCCTGGGATAGCAGCAGCAGGGGGCGGGGGTCACTCGGCCTGGGATAGCGGCAGCAGGGGGCGGGGGTCACTCGGCCTGGGATAGCAGCAGCAGGGGGCGGGGGCCATTCGGCCTGGGATAACAGCGGCAGGGGGCGGGGGCCACTCGGCCTGGGATAGCAGCAGCAGGGGGCGGGGGGCCACTTGGCCTGGGATAGCAGCAGCAGGGGGATGGGGCCACTCGGCCTGGGATAACAGCAGCAGGGGGCGGGGGGGCCACTCGGCCTGGGATAGCAGCAGCAGGGGACGGAGGACATTCGGCCTGGGATAACAGCGGCAGGGGGCGGGGGCCACTCGGCCTGGGATAGCAGCAGCAGGGGGCGGGGGACATTCGGCCTGGGATAACAGCGGCAGGGGGCGGGGGCCATTCGGCCTGGGATAACAGCGGCAGGGGGCGGGGGCCACTCGGCCTGGGATAGCAGCAGCAGGGGGCGGGGGGCCAGTTGGCCTGGGATAGCAGCAGCAGGGGGATGGGGCCACTCGGCCTGGGATAACAGCAGCAGGGGGCGGGGGGCCACTCGGCCTGGGATAGCAGCAGCAGGGGACGGAGGACATTCGGCCTGGGATAACAGCGGCAGGGGGCGGGGGCCACTCGGCCTGGGATAGCAGCAGCAGGGGGCGGGGGGCCACTCGGCCTGGGTTAACAGCATCAGGGGGCGGGGGGCCACTCGGCCTGGGTTAACAGCATCAGGGGGCGGGGGACGTTCGGCCTGCGATAACAGCGGCAGGGGGCGGGGGCCACTCGGCCTGGGATAGCAGCAGCAGGGGGCTGGGGCCACTCGGCCTGGGATAGCAGCAGCAGAAGGCAGGGCCACTCGGTCTGGGATAGCAGCGGCAGGGGGCGGGGGACATTCGGCCTGGCACAGCAGCAGCAGGGGGCGGGGGACACTCGGCCTGGGATAGCAGCAGCAGGGGGCGGGGGTCACTCGGCCTGGGATAGCGGCAGCAGGGGGCGGGGGTCACTCGGCCTGGGATAGCAGCAGCAGGGGGCGGGGGCCATTCGGCCTGGGATAACAGCGGCAGGGGGCGGGGGCCACTCGGCCTGGGATAGCAGCAGCAGGGGGCGGGGGGCCACTTGGCCTGGGATAGCAGCAGCAGGGGGATGGGGCCACTCGGCCTGGGATAACAGCAGCAGGGGGCGGGGGGGCCACTCGGCCTGGGATAGCAGCAGCAGGGGACGGAGGACATTCGGCCTGGGATAACAGCGGCAGGGGGCGGGGGCCACTCGGCCTGGGATAGCAGCAGCAGGGGGCGGGGGACATTCGGCCTGGGATAACAGCGGCAGGGGGCGGGGGCCATTCGGCCTGGGATAACAGCGGCAGGGGGCGGGGGCCACTCGGACTGGGATAGCAGCAGCAGGGGGCGGGGGGCCACTTGGCCTGGGATAGCAGCAGCAGGGGGATGGGGCCACTCGGCCTGGGATAACAGCAGCAGGGGGCGGGGGGCCACTCGGCCTGGGATAGCAGCAGCAGGGGACGGAGGACATTCGGCCTGGGATAACAGCGGCAGGGGGCGGGGGCCACTCGGCCTGGGATAGCAGCAGCAGGGGGCGGGGGGCCACTCGGCCTGGGTTAACAGCATCAGGGGGCGGGGGGCCACTCGGCCTGGGTTAACAGCATCAGGGGGCGGGGGACGTTCGGCCTGCGATAACAGCGGCAGGGGGCGGGGAACATTCGACCTGGGATAACAGCGGCAGGGGGCGGGGGCCACTCGGCCTGGGATAGCAGCAGCAGGGGGCAGGGGACCATTCGATCTGGGATAGCAGAAGCAGGGGGCGGGGGCCACTCGGCCTGGGATAGCAGCAGCAGGGGGCGGGGGCCACTCGGCCTGGGATAGCAGCAGCAGGGGGCTGGGGCCACTCGGCCTGGGATAGCAGCAGCAGAAGGCAGAGCCACTCGGTCTGGGATAGCAGCGGCAGGGGGCGGGGGACATTCGGCCTGGCACAGCAGCAGCAGGGGGCGGGGGACACTCGGCCTGGGATAGCAGCAGCAGGGGGCGGGGGTCACTCGGCCTGGGATAGCGGCAGCAGGGGGCGGGGGTCACTCGGCCTGGGATAGCAGCAGCAGGGGGCGGGGGTCACTCGGCCTGGGATAGCGGCAGCAGGGGGCGGGGGGGGGGGCATTCGGCCTGGGATAGCAGCAGCAGGGGGCGGGGGACATTCGGCCTGGGATAACAGCGGCAGGGGGCGGGGGACATTCGGCCTGGGATAACAGCGGCAGGGTCGGGGGACATTCGGCCTGGGATAGCAGAAGCAGGGGACGGGGGCCACTTGGCCTGGGATAGCAGCGGCAGGGGGCGGGGGCCACTCGGCCTGGGATAGCAGCAGCAGGGGGCGGGGGACATTCGGCCTGGGATAACAGCGGCAGGGGGCGGGGGCCATTCGGCCTGGGATAACAGCGGCAGGGGGCGGGGGCCACTCGGCCTGGGATAGCAGCAGCAGGGGGCGGGGGGCCACTTGGCCTGGGATAGCAGCAGCAGGGGGATGGGGCCACTCGGCCTGGGATAACAGCAGCAGGGGGCGGGGGGCCACTCGGCCTGGGATAGCAGCAGCAGGGGACGGAGGACATTCGGCCTGGGATAACAGCGGCAGGGGGCGGGGGCCACTCGGCCTGGGATAGCAGCAGCAGGGGGCGGGGGGCCACTCGGCCTGGGTTAACAGCATCAGGGGGCGGGGGACATTCGGCCTGGGATAGCAGCGGCAGGGGGCGGGGGACGTTCGGCCTGCGATAACAGCGGCAGGGGGCGGGGAACATTCGACCTGGGATAACAGCGGCAGGGGGCGGGGGCCACTCGGCCTGGGATAGCAGCAGCAGGGGGCAGGGGACCATTCGATCTGGGATAGCAGAAGCAGGGGGCGGGGGCCACTCGGCCTGGGATAGCAGCAGCAGGGGGCGGGGGCCACTCGGCCTGGGATAGCAGCAGCAGGGGGCTGGGGCCACTCGGCCTGGGATAGCAGCAGCAGAAGGCAGGGCCACTCGGTCTGGGATAGCAGCGGCAGGGGGCGGGGGACATTCGGCCTGGCACAGCAGCAGCAGGGGGCGGGGGACACTCGGCCTGGGATAGCAGCAGCAGGGGGCGGGGGTCACTCGGCCTGGGATAGCGGCAGCAGGGGGCGGGGGTCACTCGGCCTGGGATAGCAGCAGCAGGGGGCGGGGGTCACTCGGCCTGGGATAGCGGCAGCAGGGGGCTGGGGCCACTCGGCCTGGGATAACAGCGGCAGGGGGCGGGGGACATTCGGCCTGGGATAACAGCGGCAGGGGGCGGGGGACATTCGGCCTGGGATAACAGCGGCAGGGTCGGGGGACATTCGGCCTGGGATAGCAGAAGCAGGGGACGGGGGCCACTTGGCCTGGGATAGCAGCGGCAGGGGGCGGGGGCCACTCGGCCTGGGATAGCAGCAGCAGGGGGCGGGGGACATTCGGCCTGGGATAACAGCGGCAGGGGGCGGGGGCCATTCGGCCTGGGATAACAGCGGCAGGGGGCGGGGGCCACTCGGCCTGGGATAGCAGCAGCAGGGGGCGGGGGGCCACTTGGCCTGGGATAGCAGCAGCAGGGGGATGGGGCCACTCGGCCTGGGATAACAGCAGCAGGGGGCGGGGGGCCACTCGGCCTGGGATAGCAGCAGCAGGGGACGGAGGACATTCGGCCTGGGATAACAGCGGCAGGGGGCGGGGGCCACTCGGCCTGGGATAGCAGCAGCAGGGGGCGGGGGGCCACTCGGCCTGGGTTAACAGCATCAGGGGGCGGGGGACATTCGGCCTGGGATAGCAGCGGCAGGGGGCGGGGGACGTTCGGCCTGCGATAACAGCGGCAGGGGGCGGGGAACATTCGACCTGGGATAACAGCGGCAGGGGGCGGGGGCCACTCGGCCTGGGATAGCAGCAGCAGGGGGCAGGGGACCATTCGATCTGGGATAGCAGAAGCAGGGGGCGGGGGCCACTCGGCCTGGGATAGCAGCAGCAGGGGGCGGGGGCCACTCGGCCTGGGATAGCAGCAGCAGGGGGCTGGGGCCACTCGGCCTGGGATAGCAGCAGCAGAAGGCAGGGCCACTCGGTCTGGGATAGCAGCGGCAGGGGGCGGGGGACATTCGGCCTGGCACAGCAGCAGCAGGGGGCGGGGGACACTCGGCCTGGGATAGCAGCAGCAGGGGGCGGGGGTCACTCGGCCTTGGATAGCGGCAGCAGGGGGCGGGGGTCACTCGGCCTGGGATAGCAGCAGCAGGGGGCGGGGGTCACTCGGCCTGGGATAGCGGCAGCAGGGGGCGGGGGACATTCGGCCTGGGATAACAGCGGCAGGGGGCGGGGGACATTCGGCCTGGGATAACAGCGGCAGGGGGCGGGGGACATTCGGCCTGGGATAACAGCGGCAGGGTCGGGGGACATTCGGCCTGGGATAGCAGAAGCAGGGGACGGGGGCCACTTGGCCTGGGATAGCAGCGGCAGGGGGCGGGGGCCACTCGGCCTGGGATAGCAGCAGCAGGGGGCGGGGGACATTCGGCCTGGGATAACAGCGGCAGGGGGCGGGGGCCATTCGGCCTGGGATAACAGCGGCAGGGGGCGGGGGCCACTCGGCCTGGGATAGCAGCAGCAGGGGGCGGGGGGCCACTTGGCCTGGGATAGCAGCAGCAGGGGGATGGGGCCACTCGGCCTGGGATAACAGCAGCAGGGGGCGGGGGGCCACTCGGCCTGGGATAGCAGCAGCAGGGGACGGAGGACATTCGGCCTGGGATAACAGCGGCAGGGGGCGGGGGCCACTCGGCCTGGGATAGCAGCAGCAGGGGGCGGGGGGCCACTCGGCCTGGGTTAACAGCATCAGGGGGCGGGGGACATTCGGCCTGGGATAGCAGCGGCAGGGGGCGGGGGACGTTCGGCCTGCGATAACAGCGGCAGGGGGCGGGGAACATTCGACCTGGGATAACAGCGGCAGGGGGCGGGGGCCACTCGGCCTGGGATAGCAGCAGCAGGGGGCAGGGGACCATTCGATCTGGGATAGCAGAAGCAGGGGGCGGGGGCCACTCGGCCTGGGATAGCAGCAGCAGGGGGCGGGGGCCACTCGGCCTGGGATAGCAGCAGCAGGGGGCTGGGGCCACTCGGCCATGGGATAGTAGCAGCAGAAGGCAGGGCCACTCGGTCTGGGATAGCAGCGGCAGGGGGCGGGGGACATTCGGCCTGGCACAGCAGCAGCAGGGGGCGGGGGACACTCGGCCTGGGATAGCAGCAGCAGGGGGCGGGGGTCACTCGGCCTGGGATAGCGGCAGCAGGGGGCGGGGGTCACTCGGCCTGGGATAGCAGCAGCAGGGGGCGGGGGCCATTCGGCCTGGGATAACAGCGGCAGGGGGCGGGGGCCACTCGGCCTGGGATAGCAGCAGCAGGGGGCGGGGGGCCACTTGGCCTGGGATAGCAGCAGCAGGGGGATGGGGCCACTCGGCCTGGGATAACAGCAGCAGGGGGCGGGGGGGCCACTCGGCCTGGGATAGCAGCAGCAGGGGACGGAGGACATTCGGCCTGGGATAACAGCGGCAGGGGGCGGGGGCCACTCGGCCTGGGATAGCAGCAGCAGGGGGCGGGGGACATTCGGCCTGGGATAACAGCGGCAGGGGGCGGGGGCCATTCGGCCTGGGATAACAGCGGCAGGGGACGGGGGCCACTTGGCCTGGGATAGCAGCGGCAGGGGGCGGGGGCCACTCGGCCTGGGATAGCAGCAGCAGGGGGCGGGGGACATTCGGCCTGGGATAACAGCGGCAGGGGGCGGGGGCCATTCGGCCTGGGATAACAGCGGCAGGGGGCGGGGGCCACTCGGCCTGGGATAGCAGCAGCAGGGGGCGGGGGGCCACTTGGCCTGGGATAGCAGCAGCAGGGGGATGGGGCCACTCGGCCTGGGATAACAGCAGCAGGGGGCGGGGGGCCACTCGGCCTGGGATAGCAGCAGCAGGGGACGGAGGACATTCGGCCTGGGATAACAGCGGCAGGGGGCGGGGGCCACTCGGCCTGGGATAGCAGCAGCAGGGGGCGGGGGGCCACTCGGCCTGGGTTAACAGCATCAGGGGGCGGGGGACATTCGGCCTGGGATAGCAGCGGCAGGGGGCGGGGGACGTTCGGCCTGCGATAACAGCGGCAGGGGGCGGGGAACATTCGACCTGGGATAACAGCGGCAGGGGGCGGGGGCCACTCGGCCTGGGATAGCAGCAGCAGGGGGCAGGGGACCATTCGATCTGGGATAGCAGCGGCACCGGGCTCTACAAAAAAGCAGTAACAGTAATGTACGATTGTGTGTGTAATTACGTTCATTTTATTAGAACGTTTTCAATTTAAGATTTTTTCATCTTAAATTAAAGAAATAAATATTGCAGAATATGAAAGTTTGTCACTACAATCTTCCAATAAACAGAAGTGAAGAGAGCTTGACAATGGTAATATGTACCTGCATCTTTCTTGCTGTATCTATGTTTCACGTTGCAGCCTCAGCCCTTCAGTGTGTCCCTCGTTACTCTGGCAATCTGTTTTTGGCACAGACCTTAAGCTTAAGGACAATTTGCATCACTCCAAAATGAAAGGTTATGGCGGCGAAACTTGGAACTTTTTTTTGGCAGTCGGTCACTAAAAAAACGGACGTTCAGAAACAACAGATTTGGCAAAAAATGAGGTTGTGTAACCCTATATGTTGCAACAGCTGTAAGGTGAAAGAAATTAACACCAATTTTAACTCTCACACAAATTAGGTGGAAGGGGCAGAGTGGGCAGCAATCTCCTGTGATGTGGCAAGCATGAGGCCTGGTGATTTAACTTCTTGGCCTAATTTCAATATTTCAATGTGATTGACGTGCTGGCCATCCAATTCCATTAGGAATTAGCCAGCCCACCCACATAATGTGTGCAATTTTCGCCAGGCCTCCTGAACCTTATTTAAAGTATGCGCTTCTCAAAGCAAAGTTGCCTTCCCTGCTTTCATTTTGGGCTGGAAACTATTGTGGCAGGACAGATGAGTCAGAGGGATAATCCCTGGTTTTCGGGTGCCTGCCCAGAGGTCCTTGTGGGGGAGATTAGAGCAAAGAGGGAGGTAATGTTCCCAACATTCCCAACAAGAGGGAGGTAATCTTGCCTCCGCAAGGTCCTGCAAATCCACTGGGAGGATAGACGCACCAACGTCAGTGTTCTCGACCAGGCCAACATCCCCAGCATCGAAGCACTGAGCACACTCGACCAGCTCCGTTGGGTGGGCCACATCATCCACATGCCCGACATGAGACTCCCAAAGCTGAACTCCTACATGGCAAATGAGCCCCAGGTGGACAGAGGAAATGTTTCAAGGACACCCTCAAAGCCTCCTTGATAAAGTGCAACATCCCCACCTTCACCTGGGAATCCCTGGCCCAGGACTGCCCTAAGTGGAGGAAGAGCATCCGGGAGCATGCTGAGCACCTCGAGTCTAGTCGCCGAGAGCATGCAGAAACCAAACGTAGACAGCAGAAGGAGCGTGCGGAAAATCAGGCTCCCCACCCACCCTTTCCTACAACGACTGTCTGTCCCACCTGCGACAGAGACTATAATTCCCTTATTGGACTATTCAGTTAGCTGAGAACTCACTTTTAGAGTGGAAGCAAGTCTTCCTCTATTTTGAGGGACTGCCTATAATGATGATGAATGTTGCCAAGCAGTCAAAGGAACATCTCCAAAGGCCACTATGAAGCAGGCTTGGACAGAGGTGGCTGATGAGATCAGTACCACCGGTATCATCCGCAGAATCTGGGTTCAATGTAGAAAGGAGGTTCAAGAGCAGCAAGGGTGAGTAAAAATCCTAATCTCTCCACCTCTCTCACTAGCACCCGATAACAATCCTGTCAATGCCTCTCAATAATTTAATTCCTTCCATCTCCTGGGCCACAATCACATCGCTCTGCAATCTCTCGCTGCTCCTTCGCCCTGACCTCACTGCTCCTGCTGTACCTGCACACGCTCCAATCAGCGACTTGGATTATGGTGACGTCCAATCCAGTCATCTTCTTCATAGCCGTCGACCTCCCGGACCAGCTCACGCTCTTCCTCCTTTTAAGGCCCCGACCTGCTGCTGATGGTCTCTGGAAGGTGATGTTCTGGTGCTCTCATGGTAACACGTGTGCAGGCAATGACGTCCTAGACACGAGGAAAGCCAACAATGCTGCATATCCAGAGCTCTTTCATGTTGATTGTGACGTCAATGGAGAAGGTGATGTACTGCTCAGCCCTGACAAACAGAACGCGGTTGACCAGCTTAACAGAGCTGTAGACTGCAGACTGGGAGATGAGACCAACATCCTTTGTAGCAGACTTATAGGAGACAGTGGCAATAAGTTAAGGGCTCACAGCCATTGGCAAAGCATGACACCCTGGATCAAAAGTCTTGTTGAAGGAAGGGGAGAAGGGGTGAGGGCAAAAGCATGGATTAGACTCAGTCAAGGGTCCTATGAACCATGGTGGAGGGAAATCCCCACTGAGGAAAAAAAGAGGACATTTCAGAAGCTCTGGTGTGGAAGATGGCATCATCAGAGCAGATGCGACATAGACAGAGAAAGCCGAATATATACAAATTACACCAAGGTTGGAAGTTCAGTTGGGGGCAGTAGAGCATTTCTGTGACAGGTGGAAGTCCTGACCCGACTGAGATACCATCAGTGGGTAAATCTAGGCTTAGGTATTAAAAGTTAAAGTATTTTACCTGATCTCCCCACTCATTGATAACTGGCATGTTGATATCATCAACGAATATCGTCATTTTCCGTCCACTTGGTGGTCCATATGTACTTCCTACACGCTTTTCCACGTAACTTTCAACAGTTCTCTGCAAAGATATGTACTTACTGTTATACTTGTAGCACCTATGCATAGAGTACTTTTAAACATCCGCACATAATTACGCAATAGTAGTTTCAATGTTAAAAAAAGACATATCTGCATAACTTCACATGAAATGTAGGGGTTGAATAACGTTGAGGTTCTCCTGATCATCCGCTGTAACTTCAGCAGAAGATCCATAGAATCCTGTGTCCATTTGCATGCAAAATTGCTGTCACTTTGGAACCGAGCCCATTACCTCTCCCTTTTCTTCTCTTTTGTCCTCAATTGGACCATTCTCTCCTGTTTCTTCCCCTTACTGTTAAACCAGTCATGGCACCTTTAATTTCTCCCCTCTTAAGTATTTTGCCCGATCGCAGACCACTTCCTTGTTACCCATCAATAATCACATCCCTTACCCCCATCCTTTCCAGAGCCGGAATAAGAACTCTTGAAGCCCTAAGCACCAGGAAGAATATGGGCCTCTCCTCACCCCACCATATATTAAAATACAAATGTTTAGCAAAATGCATGAAGAACTAGACCCATAGAATGGTTCCACACTGTATTAATAATCAAGCATATCATATCACAATATTCTGTGTTTAAATGAAACTGCTCAATTTTGTATTTAGCTTTTTACAAATTTACTGCCTCTATCTCGTCTCCTTCTGACAGTATTTTTAAACGGTAGAATATTTTGATCCAGCAGTTGATAATCTTATGCTTTACTGGGGGCCCCATATTTGCATGAATTCACCCATGTTCCTACTGCAATTCCTTTTGTGTCTGCCCCTGGAAAAATATCATCTCCAAATCATTTACAACTGACTCAAACTCACAACTGCCTAACCTTTGGCTCTCCAGTTGTTATGATACTTCTGCATCTGTCAATCTGCTCAATTACTCCCGTATTTCCATCTTTGATACTCTTGTTCCCAGTAAAACTCTTACTTGCTCCCATTCTGGTTGTTCTTCGGGGTATATCTTTGCTCCCTCAAGTCCAAGGGGAGAATTAAGAATATCTGGAACACAACTGATTTAGCCACCCATCACCAGATCTGCCTGGAGCACATAAAGTGCTAGTTGGCCTCACTCTCCTCTGTCAAAACTGCCCACTACTCCAGGATCATTCTGGATAGCTTCTTTTTTCCACCACCACGCATCTCCTTAAACCCTCCACCCATACCTCCATCAACAAATGTGAGAAACCTGTGGACTTCTTTATCCCTGAGACCATCAATTCAGCTGCCTCTGCTCTTCCCCCTTCTCTTTTCACAACAATCCAAATCTCCTTGACCGACCTTTTGCAGCCTTTAATTCAATTGCCCATAACATCCTCCTTCAACACCTCTTCTCTGATGTTCTGCTCAGTGGGATTGCCCTTCTTTGCATCTACTCTTATCTATCCAATCATAGGCAATGTATCTAAGGCAATAGCTTTTCTTCCCGCCCCCACACCTTAACCGCTCAAGTCACCCAAGGATCTATCCACGGCCCCCTTCTCTTCCTGAACTACGTACTGCTCCTCGATAACATCATTCAAAGAAATTGACTGAGAAATTCCTGAGATGCTTCTGCTCTGCCACCATAACTTCCCTGGTTGTGTGGTGGAAACTCCGTTAATGAGTATAAACAGAGTTTCCACTGCACTTCCAGCACAGTTACAATGGTGGAGAGGGAGCAGTTCTGAGGATTTTTTTGGCCTTAGCTTCCAATCATACACTACACATCCAGCTCTACCTCTCCACCACCTGTCTCGACCCCTCCACTGGCTCTCAGATTGCTTGTCCAACATCAAGTCTTGGAGGAGCTATAATTTACTCCAGTTAAACACTGGGAAGACTGAAAACATCACCTCCACTGCCTGACCACTGTCTCAGGTTGAACCAAACTGTTCACAACCTTGGTGCCTTATTGGCCCTAAGCTGAGCTATCGACCCCATATTCTCTCCATTACAAAACCCGCATATGTCCACTTCCATAATATCCCCACCTCCACCCTGCTTCAGCCCATCTGCTGCTGAAACCCTTATCCATGTCATTGTCACCTCAAGACTTTACTGTTCCAATGCTTTCATAGCTTGTCCCCCATCCTTTACCCTTTGTAAACTACAGTTAAACCAATTTAGTACCAAGTCCCACTCACCCATCATTCCTGTCCTTGTTGACATACATAACCTCCTGGTCCTCCAATGCCCCAAATTTAAAATGATCATCCTCATGTTTAAATACCTACTTGGCCTTGCCTCTTCATGTATAGTGATGGAAGGTGTCGTAAACAGTGTTATCAAACTGCACTTACTCACCAATGCCCAATGTGGGTTCCACCCTGGACTATTTGGCTCTAGACCTCATTCCATCCTTGGCACAAACATGGAAAAAAGAACTGAACTCCAGAGTTGAGGTGAGAGTGACTGCCCTTGACATCAAGATAGCATTTGAATGGGAATCAGGGGGAAAACTACCTACTGTGGAATCATACCTAGCCCCAGGACGTTGCTGCAGGAGTTCCTCAGGGCAGTGTCCGAGTGTAGGATTGTAAAATTTGTGGGAAACCCCACCCCCAGTGTTTGGACTCATTGGAAAGGGAATTTAATTTGGAACTGTCAACCAGAAAGTTTGGGATCCTAAAGTGCTCATGGAAGAAACTACGAGCTTCTATCAAATTTGGGATTTTTACAAGGCAGATTGGGTCCGTGTGGGAAGGGCTAAAAACTAAAGGATAACTATCCTTCAAAAGAAACCAGTTTGGGTATTGAAGTTGTCTGGGTATTGAAGCTAAACAAATTGTCTGGGGAATTGTGTAACCTCGAAAACACTTCTCCCTGGGAGACAGTAGCATAGCAACAATCAACCCAGAAATAGCCAGCCATTAATCTCAGCAGGAAACCCATCCAGCACATGTATAATGTTAATGGCCCATCCAGCCCGCATGGAAAGCTAGGCCTGGGCAGACATTGCAAATACCAAAGCTAATTTTTTCCGATCGAGAAACAAATTCAAAAGATCAACACATGGTTACCATTAATAGGCCCGCCAAAATATGCCAGAGATATCGAGCCTGCCAAAATTAAAACAAAGAATCGGAGCTCATTTGGCGCCTAGGTCAGAACAGCTCCAAAAGTATAACTGGGGCCTGGTTTTAAACGAAAGGGAGCGAGAAGGCATTCATCTATTCGAAAAGAGGAAGGACGGAGAAAGACCACCGCAACAGTTTATGCAGCTCTTCTGAGCACCAACATCTCCAACCTCGGCGACACTCCTGGGCCACACTGTCCTGCTACCGAAAGAAGGAAGAAGATCATCACGGCAGAAAGCAGCTCCCAGTAACTTCGGACATCGCCAGCGTGGCAACAACTGACCACAGACAATGTGGTAACATCAAAAGCACCACAATCGACCAATTCCAAAACCAAGTCTCCTCAAGAAGAAACCAAAGATTTGAAAGTTTCCACTCTACGATCTAGTCCTAGCTACCAACAGGTGAAACATTACCTAAAGAGACTTTAAAACCTATTGCTGACGGAAGAAAGTGGGTACTCACCCCATAAGTCCAATACTTTCCCTACTGCATCAGCGGACACCACCCAACTAAAGACTACGCAGTCAGAAGTCCTCTACGACGTTCGGGGTACGGTAAGCAGAACCTACAGAGTCCAGCGAACCCCAAAATTGCGAACCACCGCCAACGGATAATAAAGGATTGATGAGCATGATCCCTGTTTGCCCTGGAGTTTAACCTAGTCAGAGTTAGGCATTGGGAGGTGGGAGGTGTATTATTTTCTGTAACCCCTTTTGAATGTGTGATGAAGTGTTCTTTATTCTAGTCATTTCAAGCTTGACATTGTACTTTTCTTGTCTGCAATAAAATCGAAGTTCTTTGCACCAAAACCAGTTGCCTCTTGCACTTTGTCACATCCCCAAATAAATCCAAAGTCTAGAACCCAGGTAGTGGGAGCGATTCGAACTGCTCAGAAGGTCAGAGGTGAACCTGACCCCACAGACCACCCCCTACACTAGGTCCAACCATCTTCAGCTGCTTCATCAATCGCCATTCCTCAATCATAAGGTCAGAAGTGGGGATATTCGCTGACGATTGCAGTGTTCAGTCCCATTCGCAACTCCTCAGATAATGAAGCAGTCCGTGCCCAATGCTGCAAGACCTGGATGACATTCAGACTTGGGTTGATAAATGGCAAGTAACTTTCGTGCCACATAGGTGCCAGGCAATGACTATCTCCAACAAGAGAGAGTCTAACCACCTCCCATGACATTTAATGGCATTACCATCGCCGAATCCCCCACCATCAACATCCTGGGGGTCACCATTGGTCAGAAACTTAACTGGACCAGCCACATAAATACTGTGACTACAAGAGCAGGTCAGAGGCTGGGTATTCTGCGGCTAGTGTCTCACCTCCTGACTCCCCAAAGCCTTTCAACCATCTACAAGGCACAAGTAAGGATGAGTGCAGCTCCAACAATGCTCGAGAAGCTCGACACCATCCAGGACAAAGCAGCCTGCTTGATTGTCACCCCATCCACCACCTTAAAAATTCACTCCCTCCACCACCAGCGCACCACCTACAGGATGCACTGTAGAAACTCGCCAAGGCTTCTTCAACAGCACCTCCCAAACCCCACGATCTCTACCACCTAGAAAGACAAGGGCAGCAGGTGCATGGGAACACTATCGACTCCAAGTTCCCCCCCCAAGTCACACAGCATCCTGACTGGAAATATATCGCCAGTCCTTCATTGTTACTGGTCAAAATTCTGGAACTCCCTCCCTAACAGCACTGTGGAAATACCTTCACCACACGGACTGCGCGATTCAAGAAGGCGGCTCACCTTCTCAAGGACAATTAGAGATGGGTTATAAATGCTGGCCTTGCCAGTGACACCTACATTCCATGCAACATTCCCTATAAGGTATGTGGCCGTGCACCTGTCTGCGGGTGTTGTGCAGTCTGGGAATGGCTTTTTCAATGTAAAGTTTTGTGCGTAAAATTTTGAATGGGCCACGCGTCAAAAAAAAGTAAAACCGACCATTGATCCCATGAATAAAAAAAAATCTCTGCACTTTCTCCAGCCACCAATCCCCCAGAATTCTCTGTCCTTCCAACTCTAACCTTATGCATTGCCACTCTCTTTATCCCAGTATTGGCAGCCGTGTCTTTAGGCTTGACACCCTTGAATTCCCTCCTCTACCTCTCTGCCTCTCCACCTCCCTCCCATCCTTTAAGACCCCCCTTAAAACCACTGCTTTTACCCTCCTAATATCTCTTTCTTTGATTGGAAAAGATTTATGTCCCTATGAACGACCTTGGCACATTTTCCTACGTTAAAGTTGCTATTTCACTGCAAATTGTTGTTGTTGCTGTGGCTACAGCGCACGATCGGGAGAAACCCCAAATAAATTCAATCTCTAGCCTGTGAAAAGTGTGTGATGTGTTTAAATTATCTGAATGTGGTAAAAACTCCACTTGATACACATCATAATCATACATTGGGAATTTTTTGAGAATGTAACTAATAGAGTGGACAAGGGAGAACCAGTGGATGTGGTGTATTTGAACTTTCAAAAGGCTTTTGACAAGGTCTCACACAAGAGATTGGTGTGCAAAATCAAAGCACATGGTATTGGGGGTAATATACTGATGTGGATAGAGAACTGGTTGGCAGATAGGAAGCGGGATAAACGGGTCCTTTTCAGAATGGCAGTCAGTGACTAGTGGAGCGCCACAGGGCTCAGTGCTGGAACCCCAGCTCTTTACAATATGATTTGGATGAAGGAATTGAGTGTAATATCTCCAAGTTTGCAGACGACACTAAGCTGGGTGGCGGTGTGAGCTGTGAGGGGGACGCTAAGAGGCTGCAGGGTGACTTGGACAGGTTGAGTGAGTGGGCAAATGCATGGCAGATGCAGTATAATGTGGATAAATGTGAGGTTATCCACTTTGGTGGCAAAAACAGGAAGGCAGAATATTATCTCAATGGCGACAGATTAGGAAAAGGGGAGGTGCAACGAAACCTGGGTGTCATGGTACATCAGTCATTGAAAGTTGGCATGCAGGTACAGCAGGTGATGAAGGCGGCAAATGGCATATTGGCCTTCATAGCTAGGGGAGTTGAGTATAGGAGCAGGGAGGTCTTACTGCAGTTGTACAGGGCCTTGGTGAGGCCTCACCTGGAGTTGTGTTCAGTTTTGGTCTCCTAATCTGAGGAAGGACGTTCTTGAGGGAGTGCAGTGAAGGTTCACCAGACTGATTCTTGGGATGGCAGGATTGACATATGAGGAGAGACTGGATCGACTGGGCCTGTATTCAATGGAGTTTAGAAGAATGAGAGGGGATCTCATAAAATTCTGACAGGACTGGACAGGCTAGATGCGGGAAGAATGTTCCCGATGTTGGGGAAGTCCAGAATCAGGGGTCATAGCCAAAGGATAAGGGGTAAGCCATTTAGGACCGAGATGAGGAAAACTTCTTCACTCAGAGAATTGTGAACCTGTGGAATTCTCTATCACAGAGAGTTGTTGATGCCAGTTCATTGGATATGTTCAAGCGAGAGTTAGATATGGCCTTTACGGCTAAAGGGATCAAGGGGTATGGAGAGAAAACAGGAAAGGGGTACTGAGGTGAATGATCAGCCATAATCTTATTGAATGGTGATGCAGGCTCGAAGGGCCAAATGGCCTACTCCTGCACCTTATTTTCTATGTTTCTATGTCTATGTTTCTATGTAATTGTGCACTTGTGCCCTCTGATTTTCTGATTATTTAGTTGACAGAAAATCATTGGTCGAGAGGGTGTAATTTACCAACATTCACTCCTGCACAACAAATTTTTTTCCCTTTGTTTCAGTAAGTAAATGTATGCCTGGAGAATGTGACTGTTCTTCGATGTAAATTGAATTTTAAAACTATAAAAGAAAGACTTGCATTTATATAGAGCCTTTAATGACCATCGGATGTCTCTAAACACCTTACAGCACCCTAGATGTCAAGAAATATATAGCGTAGGATAAAGGAAAAAAGGGAGGCTTATGACAGATAACGAAGGCTAAATACTGAAGAAACCCTTGAGGAGTATAGAAAGTGGAGGGGTGAAACTAAAAAGGAAATTAGGAAAGCAAACAGAGAACATGAAAACAATTGGCAAGTAAAATCAATGAAAATCCAGAGATATTTTGTAAATACATTCAGAGCAAGAGGATAAATAAAGAAAGAATAGGGCCTATTAGAGACCTTAAAGGTAATCTGTGTGTGGAGGCGGAAGAAGTGGGTATGGTTCTTAATGAATACTTTGCATCTGTTTTCACAAAAGAGATGGTTGATGCAGACATTGAAATCAGGGAGGAGGAGTGTGAAATATTAGATGAAATAAACATATTGCGAGAGGAAATATTAAGGGATTTAGCAGTTTTGAAAGTGGATAACTCTCCAAACCTGGATGAAATGTATCCCAGACTTTTAAGAGAAGCAAAAGAGGAAATAGCAGAGGCTCTGACCATCATTTTCCAATCCTCTCTTGTTACACATGTGGTGCTGGAGGACTGCTAATGTTGTACCTTTGTTTAAAAAGGGAGAAAGGGATAGACCGAGTAATTACAGGCCAGTCAGCCTCACCTCGGTAGTGGGAAAGTTATTGCAGAAAATCCTGAGGAACAGGATAAATCTTCATGTTGGGATCAATTATTAAAGATGAAATAGCAGCGCATTTGGAAAGCAGTGACAGGATCGGTCCAAGTCAGCATGGATTTATGAAGGGGAAATCATGCTTGACAAATCTTCTGGAATTTTTTGAGGATGTAACTAGTGGAGTGGACAAGGAAGAACCAGTGGATGTGGTATATTTGGACTTTCAAAAGGCTTTTGACAAGGTCCCACAGAAGAGATTGGTGTGCAAAATCAAAGCACATGTTATTGGGGGTAATATACTGACGTGGATAGAGAACTAGTTGGCAGACAGGAAGCAGAGAGTCGGGATAAATGGGTCCTTTTCAGAATGGTAATCAGTGACTAGTGGAGTGCCGCAGGGCTCAGTGCTGGAACCCCAGCTCTTTATAAGATACATCAATGATTTCAATGAAGGAATTGCGTGTAATATCTCCAAGTTTGCGGATGACACTAAATTGGGTGGCGGTGTGAGCTGTGAGGGGGATGCTAAAAGGCTGCAGGGTGACTTGGACAGGTTAGGTGAGTGGGCAAATGCATGGCAGATGCAGTATAATGTGGATAAATGTGAGGTTATCCACTTTGGGGGCAAAAATGCGAAGACAGAATATTGTCTGAACGGCGGCAGATTAGGAAAAGGGGAGGTGCAATGAGACCTGGGTGTCATGGTTCATCAGTCATTGAAAGATGGCATGCAGATAGAGCAGGCGGTGAAGAAGGCAAATGGTATGTTGGCCTTCATAGCTGGGGGATTTGAGTATAGGAGCAGGGAGGTCTTACTGCAGTTGTACAGGGCCTTGGTGAGGCCTCACCTGGAATATTGTGTTCAGTGTTGGTCTCTTAATCTGAGGAAGGACGTTCTTGCTATTGAGGGAATGCAGCGAAGGTTCACCAGACTGATTCCTGGGATGGCAGGACTGACATATGAGGAGAGATTGGATCAACTGGGCCTTTATACATTGGAGTTTAGAAGGATGAGAGGGGATCTCATAGAAACGTATAAGGTTCTGACGGGACGGGACTGATTAGATGCGGGTAGAATGTTTCCGATGTTGGGGAAGTCCAGAACCAGGGGACACAGTCTTAGGATAAGGGGTAGGCCATTTAGGACTGAGATGAGGAGAAACTTCTTCACTCAGAGAGTTTTAACCTGTGGAATTCCCTGCCGCAGAGAGTTGTTGATGCCAGTTCATTGGGTAGATTCAAGAGGGAGTTAGATATAGCCCTTACGGCTAAAGAGATCAAGGGCATAGAGTGAAAGCAGGAAAGGGATACTGAGGGAATGATCAGCCGTGATCTTATTGAATGATGGTGCAGGCTCGAAGGGCCGAATGGCCTACTCCTGCACCTATTTTCTATGTTTCTATGTTTCAATTTGGAAAGACACGGATTAATCAAGGACTGTCAGCATGGATTTGTTAAGGGTAGGTCATGCCTGACCAACTTGATTGAATTTTTTGAGGAGGCAACATGGAGGGTCGATGAGGGTAGTGCATTTAATGTAGTGTATATGGATTTTAGCAAGGCTTTCGATAAGGTCCCACATGGCAGACTGGTCACGAAAGTAAAAACCTATAGGATCCAAGGCAAAGTCGCAAGTTGGATTCAAATTGGGTTCTGCAGGGCTTAGTACTAGGGGTTCAATTTTACCCAAGCAAAACCTGTCAAAGGCTCCTGTACTTCTTGAATATGGGTAGAGACTGATATAAGGAAATGGTCGGAGATTGACTTAACTTTTTTTTAAATTCTGTCTGCTGGGTGGGGCATATGCAGCTGGTCACATTTACAATTGCAATTCCATTGAATATGGTGTATTGCCAGAGTTACGCCCGTATTTCTAGGGCAGAAATACACCAGAAAAATTTTGCCAACGTTTCCCTAATGTATAAGTTAAATTTGGCGTCGCGCAGCATGTCCAGTTGTCTCAGGGGGGTGGAGCCTGCTGTTTGCACGAAAAAACAATGCCGCATCTTCTGCGCATACGCGACAAAAAACTGAAGTTTTTGACGTTATTTCAATGTCGCGCATGCGCAGTACAGCTCCGCGTTGGCAATTGGCTATTTATAAAGAGCCAGTTGTGTGTGTGAGAAGGAGTGTTGTGTGAGAGCATTGGAAAAATCAGATCTGCAGCAATACAAGATGCAACGCGGTGCAAGGACCAAGAATATCTTACAGGATGAAGTGGAGGCACTAGTTACTGTGATTGAGGCCAGATGGCAGGAACTGGACACCAGCAAAGGTCACATAAAAGTTCCACCCAAAGAAATGAAGAAACGCTGGAACCAAGTTGCAGAAGATTACTGTGCAATGGTGACCATCACGAGATCTGGAGGCCAGTGTAAAAAGAAGTGGCAGGACCTTGGTCAAGTAGTTAGTGTCAGTAATATTTTCATTTATTCAATGGAATTGCAATTGTAAATGTGACCAACTGCATATGCCCCACCCAGCAGACAGAATTAAAAAAAAGATAAGTCAATCTCCGACCATTTCCTTATATCAGTCTCTACCCATATTCAAGAAGTGCAGGAGCCTTTGACAGGTTTTGTGACCGTGATGTCTACAAATGTCCAGGGAATGGAGGAGTCCACCTCCAACTTGAGCACCACCATGTCGCAGGCGATGGTGACTGTAGGCTCTTCCATGGATAGGATGGCCACCCGCATGGAGCAGCTAAAGAGCCACTCAAAGGAGCACATGGTATCTATGGCTATCTATAGAGAATAGATGGCAGATGCTCATAGCCACCTCTCCATGAGGACCCAAGTCAATGTAGACTTGGGTCCTCATGGTCCCACTGCTGTGCAGCAAGGTGCTCTCCATCTCCTTGCTAGCAGGGAAGTGTGGGTGGCCCAAGAGAGCGATGACGGTGAGAGGGGACATGGAAGTGGGGGCTCCTCTCAAAGTGCTCACCTTCTCCCCCATCACCTAACCTCAGTCAGAGCCCCAGATGCCTCCTAGAATCACGATGACCGAGTCTGCCACTGCAGAGTCGCAGGAGGAGCAGACTTTGGCGGGGCCATCACAGGCTCCAAGACCCAGAGAACGCCCACCAAATGTGTCTATGCAGTCACAGCAGGGAAGTAAATAGTCTGCCTCTACCTCTGCTTAACCCACAGGGGTTGCACCTCGTAGAAGCACGCGCAAGAAAAAGATGACACACAAGTAGATGCACAAGGGTAAGCACTTGGGTGTTTTAATAACTGTGTGAAGTTTCTGTTAATCTGATGTCACAGATAAAAATTATTATTTTCACCACTTTCCGAGCATGGCCAATTCTGTCTGCAACCTTGGAAAGTGGCTTAGTGAGTTGGAATGAACGGTGAGACATAGCATTACCTCCAGCAATGGTGGTCAGTATGAAATGAATGGCCTGGTCATTGTAGGGATATTTTATGGTGTTGCTGTGGGTGTTGGGAGCCTGGAGCAGCATATGGCAGCCATATGGGTGCATTAAATTAAGTAAATCTGGCCGTGATGAGCCCATCACTGGCCTCCTGCGCAACAATGTGCTTGTGTGCTGGTGCTATCTGGACCGCAAGTTCCTCCTGCTCCTCTTCGTCTTCCAGCTGCTACTCCTCCTGCTTCTCCTCCTTTGAAGAGCCTGTGCGCTCAGTGCCTCGCTCCTTATGCAGCACTAATCCTCACTGCTGCACTATGTTGTCCTGGTACAGCAGACCGCGACGATTCTGGAGACCCTGGCTGGTGCGAACTGAAGGGCTCCTCCAGAACTGTCAAGGCATCTGAAGCGCATTTTCAGCATGCCTATCGTCTACTCTAATGGTGGTAATGTGGCTTTCATTATATCTCTCCTGAACCTCAGTACATGAGGCCACCTTCAGTGGATAGACCTTATCTCCAAGCAGCCAGCTGGAAAGTTTGTTTGGAGATGCGAAGATCTGAGGGAGGGTGGACTGGCGCAGGATGAAGAGTCATGGTAACTGCCAGGGAATTTGGCACACCCATGCATGATGATCTTCCTATGGTTGCAGATGAGCTGCACATTGAGGGAGTGGAAGCCCTTGCGGTTGATGTTGGGGTACTCTGATGGCCACATGTAAGCAGTTGATGATGCCCTGTACCCGTGAGAAGCCAGCCAGAGTGGCAAAGCCGATGCCCGCTCAGTAACACTGGCTTCATCAGTGGCAAAGTTGATATAATTGGCTAACTTGTCAAACTGGACATCGGTGTGATGCATCTGTGGGTGGCAAATGTCTGCTGCAGATCCCTGGAAGGAGCCTGAGGTAAAGAAGTTGAGGCACTGGTAACTTTGACACTGGTAAGGCATGGCCACCCATTCCTCTGGACTGCAGATCTTGAGGCAGTAAGAGTGGTAGCATAGTGGTTATGTTACTGGACTAGTTATCCAGAGTCCTGGACTAATGATCTGGAGACATGAGTTCAAATCCCACCACAAATTTAAATTCAATTAAAAATAAATTTGGAATAAAAAGCTAACATCAGTAAAGTTGACTGTGAAACTACAGGATTGTCATAAAAACCCAACTAGTTCACTAATGTTCTCTTGGAAAGGAAATCTGCCATCCTTCCTTGGTCTGGCCTATCTGTGACTCCTGACCCACAGTAATGTGGTTAACTCTGAAATGGCCTTGTGTCAAGAAGGTGGCTCACCACCACCTTCTCGAGGGCAATTAGGGATAGGCAATAAATGTTGGCCTTGCTGGCAATGTCCACATCCCGTGAATGAATAATTTTAAAATGTCTGCGACGACCCGATGCGATATCATGAGCCTCCTTTGACACTGCTGCTCAGTCATGTTGAGGAAGCTGATCCTCTGCCTGTATACATTGTGTTGGAAGAATTTTGCCTCTGGCACAGTGCAGCTCTGCACTGATGCCCTCTGTCCTGTGCAGCATCAGGTGGTTGTGGAGATGGGAGGTTGTATTGTTGGTGCTGCTGGTCTGCGATTTTAAAATTCTCATCCTTGTTTTCAAATCCCTCCATGGCCTTGCCCTCCTTATCTCTGTAATCTCCTCCAGCTCTATAATCCCTCTGTGCTCCACCTATTCTGGCCTTTTAAATGCTCCACTATTGGCAGTCATGCCTTCAGCATGCCGAGGTCCTGTGCTCTGGAATTCTCTCCCTAAATTGCTCCGCCTCTCCACTTCTCTTTCCTTCTTTAAGATGCTCCTTAAAACCTACCTCTTCAACCAAGATTTTGGTCATCTGTCCTAACATCTCCTTATATGGCTTGCGGTCAAATATAGATTTTTTTTAAAAAAGCAAAATACTGCTAATGCTGGAATCTGGAATAAAAACAGAAAATGCTGGAAATCTCAGCAGGTCAGGCAGTATCTGTGGAGAGGAAGCTTCCCTCTCTACAGATGTTGCCTGACCTGCTGAGATTTCCAGCATTCTAGATTTTTTTTAAATATTATGTGAAATGCTTGGGATGGTTTATTACAAAAAGGCACTATAGAAATATAAGTTGTTGTTGGAGTGGTGAACATACAGATGTCGAAATTTAAAAATAGATAAAAGAGTTTCATGGAATCTTTACATTCCATCTTAACACTGACAGAAGTACATGTGGCCCAGAAGTAAAAAAATGAGAACTCCTATCTACTATATAATCGGTATCAGGTGTGAGATCCATCAAGCTCACTTTTCGTGCAGCATAAAACTGCATGTTACCTGGAACATGCAGGGTTCTGTGGCAGATGAAAAATTCAAACTCTTCGACAGATGTTCTTCAGGATCATATTTCTTCAAATATGCTTTAAGCATGACTGTTTTTGCTGTCCCCTGTTCTCCAGTCAGAAGTACTGCCTGTCACAATATCAAAAAATATATTCATTATAAATAAAAAGGGTTTGTAGCCATTAAACAATATAAACAACTTTGTTAAATCGATTTCATTATTTTTTTTACTATATTATAAAACTATTCCACGCTTATATAAATAAATTTGCCAAGAAGTTTCCCTAACCAGCCGAGCTGATAAAGATTCATATAACTGAGCAACTCTAGAATATCCTAGGTTTTATTCCCAGGGCTGATTTATTTTCAGTTGGTGGTTTAGTAGAGGGACAGGACTTCCACTTGTCTACGTGACTCTACCACTAACTTGACAGTTTTTCCTCCGGGGTCCTAATTATGTATGTACTCCTCATTGGTTTACAATCGATGGAAGGGATGGAAATAATGCTGGTGATTTTCGCCAAATAATTTAGGTGCCAAAGAGATAAAGAAGTGACCAAGGTCGGGTCTTAAGCTATTACACTGATTTAGCCTGCATGTAGCGCAAGATGCCATCTTGGTAAATGAGTTGAAGCCAGCACTTGGAACAGCCGCCCAGAGGCTTGTTAAACAGCTGATTGCCACTTAAAATGCTTGCTAGCGCTCATTAAAGAGGCTGTACAGCCTTTTGGTCGCTGGCGCTTCAATAAGAGCTAACAGAGCTCGATGTGATATCGTCCGTTTTGTGTCCCTGTCTAAGTCAAATTGTATCCTCCCAAGTGTCTGCTTAGGCAAGGTCAAATTAAGGTAATCAGCAATCAAAGAAACACTTCCATTTATATCATGCCTTTACGACCACTGAACATTTCAAAGCGTTTTACAGCCAATGAAGTGCATTGTGGATTGTAGTCACTGTTGTAATGTGGGAAACACATTATAACATGTGGGAACTAACATTGTGTGCTAAATCCAGACTTTCAAACAGGCCTGTCTTATTAGCACTGCACCCATTTAGCACCTGATCTCAGCATCTGACCAAAATAGTCCCCACAGTGCTGGTGCAGTGTTTAAAAATGCTCACATGTATCTTTTGACAGCAGGGGCCACAAGTGGCAGAATAGGTCTAAAAATGCAGCAGCCTCAGGAGGTTCAGCAGCAGTAAGGGCTCTCCAATTATCAAATACATCCGTAGATGTTTTACTGGCTGAAGTAAGGCTAGAAGGGAGTTACTGTTGGGACTGAGCACAGGCAACCCTATAAGGAATATGACACTGTGGAAGGAGGCTACTGAAGCTGTCAGTACAACCTCCATTACCCGAAGAACTGCTGCACAGTGCAGTGTGAACTCAATGAGCTTATAAGGGTGGCTTACTTCACCTTCTTATGCTCTTTCTGTGTCATCACCAGTGTCAGGGAGACTCAAAAATGCTACGAGGAACCTCTGGAAACAGCGTGGGGAATTTTAACCTGCAGGAGCACGTAGGTTTAGGAGCGGGTGAGGGTTTTTTCTTATTCATTCCTGGGATGTGGGCATCCCTGGCAAGGCCAGCATTTATTGACCATCCCTTGGAGGGGAACATAGAGTAGTGGTGTTCCTATGCGCCTGTTGCCCTCGTCCTTCTAGGTGGTAGAGGTTCAGGAGGGTTTGGGAGGTGTTTTAAAGAGTTGCTGCAGTGCATCTTGTTGATGGTACACACTGCAGCCACAGTGCACCTGTGGTAGAGCGAGTGAATGTTTAAGGTGCTGGATGGGTGGCAATTCAGCGGCGGCTTAGTCCTGGATGGTGTTGAGCTTCACTCAACCAGGCAAATGGAGACTATTCCTTCACACTCCTGACTTGTGCCTTGTAGATGGTGGAAAGGCTTTGGGGAATCGTGAGGTGGTACAGTTGTACAGGGCCTTGGTGAGGTCACACCCTGAATACTGTGTACAGTTTTGGTCTCCAAAATGAGGAAGGACATTCTTGCTATTGAGGGAGTGCAGCGAATGTTCACCAGACTGATTCCCGGGATGGCGGGACTGACATATCAAGAAAGACTGGATCAACTGGGCTTGTATTCACTGGAGTTCAGAAGAATGAGAGGGGATCTCATAGAAACGTTTAAAATTCTGAAGGGTTTCGACAGGTTAGATGCAGGAAGAATGTTCCCAATGTTGGGGAAGTCCAGAACCAGGGGTCACAGTCTAAGGATAAGGGGTAAGCCATTTAGGACCGAGATGAGGAGAAACTTCTTCACCCAGAGAGTGGTGAACCTGTGGAATGCTCTCCCACAGGAAGTTGTTGAGACCAATTCACTAAATATATTCAAAAAGGAGTTAGATGTAGTCCTTACTACTAGGGGGATCAAGGGGTATGGCGAGAAAGCAGGAATGGGGTACTGAAGTTGCATGTTCAACCATGAACTCATTGAATGGTGATGCAGGCTCGAAGGGCCGAATGGCCTACTCCTGCATCTATTTTCTACGTTTCTATGTTTCTATGGATCTGGAGCCGGGTGGTCCTGGCGGAACCCAAATTGAGCATCAATGAGCAGGTTATTGGTGAATAAATGTTGCTTGATAGTACTGTGAATGATACCGTCCATCACTATTCTGATGATTGAGAGTAGACTCATGGGCCGGTAATTAGCTTTTATGGAAAGGACATACCTGCCAATTTTCCACTTTGTCGGGTTGATGCCAGAGTTGTAACTGTACTGGAACAGCATAGCTAGAGGCACTCTTCATAATAGATATGAAAGTCCCCCACCCAGAGTACAATCTGTTCCCTTGCTACCCTCAGTGCTTCTTCCAAGTGGTATTCAATATGGAGGAGTACGGATTCATCAGCTGAGGGAGGGCTAAAACTGGTGAAATTGACAACGTGGCAGGAAGCCGGCTCCAAGCCACTGGTTTACACTTTTCGCTGCAGTGAGTTAGGCTACATGCGAGCTAGGCTACATGCGAGCATACACCTCGGGAGAAGTGGTTTCACAGAATTATAGAATCATAGAATGGTTACAGCACGGTAGAAGGCCATTCGGCCCATCAAGCCCGTGCTGACTCTCAGCTCGACCCACTCCCCTGCCCTTTCCCCGTAGTCCTGCAAAATGTTTTCCTTCATATACTTATCCAACTCCCTTTTGAAACATATGAGTGATTCCACTTAAGATATGCTAATTGCTCAATTAGACCGATATAAACAGGGTTTTTTTTTACTATGTTAGATCCACGAGTTCCAGGGGCTTCCTGGAACTCGCCACTGAAGGCAAGGCGAGAACACAGTAGCAATTGAAAGGGCTGAAACCATGTCAGGGAAATAATCATGTTTGACAAATTGAAATCACGTTTGACAAATTTGCTGGAGTTCTTCGAGGATGTAATGAGCAGGCTGGATAAAGGGGAACCAGTGGATGTGGTGTATTTGGATTTCCAGAAGGCACTCGATAAGGTGCCACATAAAAGGTTACTGCACAAAATAAAAGTTCACGGGGTTGGGGGTAATATATTAGCATGGATAGAGGATTGGCTAACTAACAGAAAACAGAGTCGGGATAAATGGATCATTTTCTGGTTGGCAAACAGTAAATAGTGGAGTGCCGCAGGGATCGGTGCCAGGTCCTCAATTATTTACAATCTATATTAATGACTTGGATGAAGGGTCCGAGTGTAACATAACCAAGTTTGTTGATGATACAAAGCTTGGTGGGAAAGCAAATTGTGTGGAGGACACAAAAAAATCTGCAAAGGGATATAGAGAGGCTAAGTGGGTGGGCAAAAATTTGGCAGATGGAGTATAATGTGGGAAAATGGGAGATTATCCACTTTGACATAAAAAAAATAGAAAAGCAGCTTATAATTTAATGGAGAAAAATTTCAAGGACCTGGGGGTCCTTGTGCATGAAATACAAAAGTTAGTTTGCAGGTACAGCAAGTAATCAGGAAGGCAAATGGAATGTTGGCCTTTATTGCAAGGGGGATCGAGTATAAGAACATAAGAACATAAGAATTAGGAACAGGAGTAGGCCATCTAGCCCCTCGAGCCTGCTCCGCCATTCAATAAGATCATGGCTGATCTGGTCGTGGACTCAGCTCCACTTACCCGCCCTCTCCCCGTAACCCTTAATTCCCTTATTGGTTAAAAATCTATCTATCTTTGACTTGAAAACATTCAATGAGCCAGCCTCAACTGCTTCCTTGGGCAGAGAATTCCACAGATTCACAACCCTCTGGGAGAAGAAATTCTTTCTCAACTCGGTTTTAAATTGGCTCCTCCGTATTTTGAGGCTGTGCCCCCTAGTTCTAATCTCCCCCACCAATGGAAACAACCTCTCTGCCTCTATCTTGTCTATCCCTTTCATGATTTTAAATGTTTCTAGAAGATCACCCCTCATCCTTCTGAACTCCAAGGAGTAAAGACCCAGTCTACTCAATCTATCATCATAAGGTAACCCCCCTCATTTCTCGAATCAGCCAAGTGAATCGTCTCTGTACCCCCTCCAAAGCTAGTATATCCTTCCTTAAGTAAGGTGACCAAAACTGCACGCAGTACTCCAGGTGCGGCCTTACCAATACCTTATACAGTTGCAGCAAAACCTCCCTGCTTTTGTACTCCATCCCTCTCGCAATGAAGGCCAACATTCCATTTGCCTTCCTGATTACCTGTTGCACCTGCAAACTAACCTTTTGGGATTCATGCACAAGGACCCCCAGGTCCCTCTGCACCGCAGCATGTTGTAATTTCTCCCCATTCAAATAATATTCCCTTTTACTGTTTTTTTTCCCAAGGTGGATGACCTCACACTTTCCGACATTGTATTCCATCTGCCAAACCTTAGCCCATTCGCTTAACCTATCCAAATCTCCTTGCAGCCTCTCTGAGTCCTCTACACAACCCGCTTTCCCACTAATCTTAGTGTCATCTGCAAATTTTGTTGCACTACACTCTGTCCCCTCCTCCAGGTCATCTATGTATATTGTAAACAGTTGTGGTCCCAGCACTGATCCCTGTGGCACACCACTAACCACTGATTTCCAACCGGAAAAGGACCCATTTATCCCGACTCTCTGCTTTCTGTTCGCCAGCCAATTCTCTATCCATGCTAATACATTTCCTCTGACTCCGCGTACCTTTATCTTCTGCAGTAACCTTTTGTGTGGCACCTTATCAAATGCCTTTTGGAAATCTAAATACACCACATCCATCGGTACACCTCTATCCACCATGCTCGTTATATCCTCAAAGAATTCCAGTAAGTTAGTTAAACATGATTTCCCCTTCATGAATCCATGCTGCGTCTGCTTGATTGCACTATTCCTATCCAGATGTCCCGCTATTTCTTCCTTAATGATAGTTTCAAGCATTTTCCCCACTACAGATGTTAAACTAACCGGCCTATAGTTACCTGCCTTTTGCCTGCCCCCTTTTTTAAACAGAGGCGTTACATTAGCTGCTCTCCAATCCGCTGGTACCTCCCCAGAGTCCAGAGAATTTTGGAGTATAAAAGCAGAGAAGTCCTGCTGCAACTGTACAATGTATTGGTGAGGTCACACCTGGAATACTGCGTACAGTTTTGGTCTCTGTATTTAAGAAAGGATATACTTGCATTGGAGCCTGTTCAGAGAAGGTTCACGAGGTTGATTCTGGAGATGAGGGGGTTGACTTATGTAGATAGGTTGAGTAGATTGGGTCTATACTCATTGGAGTTCAGAAGAATGAGAGGTGATCTTATCAATACATATAAAATGAGAGGGTTCAACAAGATGGATGCAGAGAGAATATTTACACTCATAGGAGAAACTAAAACTAGGGGGGAAAGTCTCAGAATAAGGTGTTGTCCATTTAAAACTGAGATAAGGAGGAATTTCTTCTCTCAGAGGTTGTAAATCTGTGGAATTCTCTACCCCAGAGATCTGTGGAGGCTGGGTCATTGAATATATTTAAGGCAGACATAGACAGACTTTTAAGCAATAAGGGAATAAAGGGTTAGGGGATTGGGCAGGGAAGTGGAACTGAGTCCATGATCAGATCAGCCATGATCTTTTTATGGGGTCAAATGGCCTACTCCTGCTTCTCTTTCTTGTGTTCTTGTGTTCTTGTGTATTCAGTACTCACAACTGCTTTCTTACCTGCTTGTGGGAAAGGGTTTGTTCACAGGAGTTGTACCGAGAGGTTACTCTACACACTTTGGTGGTGTCTTCAACACTTTGGAGGTTTGGAGGTCTGACCTAATAGATCAGCATGTGTGCTGCTTACGCTGCCGTCCATTGGATCTCAGATGAGGATGAAGATCACCAGCATCAGTACCAACAACAACAGCAGCAGAAGCACCACCAGCAGCACCAGTAGCAGCAAGACCAGCAGCAGGATCAGCAATAGGTTGCAGCTTGCAGAGATGTAGCTCCACAGGAGAGAGGTGCAGCTTGCAGGAGGGCACACAGGGTCTACAGGCAGAGGATAAGGTTCCTCGACATGTCTGGATTCTAGTGTGTCAGGAGGCTCAGGTTGTCATGTCAGATGGTGGCAGACATTTGCAGCCTACTGGAACAAGAGTTGGGGGAGAAATTCGGTATCGCCCCATTTGGGGCGTTAACTTTTGGAATTGTGATGTTGAAGAAATTCAACATGAGTACAGGCTTCAACCGGGCCCACATACCAGCATCTGAACCTCAGTCTGTGCACATTGGGCAAAGCACCACACCCCCATCACTCACACACCAAGTATCTGCACCTACTCAAACTCACATTCACATCTCATGCCTTGCCTACAATCATAGCTATTCAATGTCGGCAGAGGTAACAGGTCGTGGCCATAAAAGGAGTGGCGAGCGGCAGCCATGGGCAGCGTGGAGGCCCCGACCTGCGAGGAAACATCAGTGGCAAATCGGGGCCATAAAAGGAGCGGCGAGCAGCGGCCATGGGTAGCGTGGAGGCATGCCACTACAAGGTACAGCACGAACAGGAGAGCGACGGCTGTGAAGAGTGACGTCATCAAGATCCAGGTCGATGATTGGAGCGTGGGCAGATACAGCAGGAGCAGCGAGGTCGGGGCGAAGGAGCAGCGAGAGACTGTGGAGGGACGTGATCAGGGCCTAGGAGAGGCGCGAGGAGAGGGCCAGGGGTCTAGGGGCAGCACGGACCAGCCCGCACTGTGATACGTGTGCACACTAGGTCCGTGCAGCAGAGGTTGTCTCCAGTTGTCTTGGGTAATCCTTGCCACTGGACGAAGACCTAGCTCTGTCAAGCTGGTATGCAACGGCCAGCCCATGTTAAAAAAAATCACGTACAGGCATCTTCCACCCTTCAGGATGTAGTTCGGGTCCTTCATTGAAACACCCGTGAACTCGTCCTTTTTTTGGCGTGGAAGCAAGTCATCCTCATTTCGAGGGACCGCCTATGATGATATCTCCCGAATACATAGCTGGACTCTGACTCACACACATTCATTTCTTTTGCAGGCCAAGATGGCCCACATTAAGAGGGTATAGCAGAGAACGGCGGCGGGGTGATGCGCATCTCCAGCAGCTCTCAGACCTGGAGGAGTGAGTGCTGTGACGCATTAGGTAGCAGGTGGTGGGCGCGCTGGCTGTCGGTGACGTGGACCCCATTGGGAACAACAATATCTTCATCCCCTCACCTCTTCTCATCCCACTTCCCCCTCACACCACAACCCTTTATCACTTTCTAGCTCCAGATACTGTCTGCATTCCTTGCTCCATTCCTGCCCCCAGCTTATCACGAGTCTTGTGCCATTATGCTTTCAGATAATCAGCAACCAGATGGGCAGCTGTCCCTGAGCTCCCCACTGAGAGTGAGGAAGGAGAAGAGGAGGAGGAGCAAAGCACCGCATCATAGCATCTCTCACCTACAGGAACCATCTCAGATACTGGCACTATGCGATCTTCAGAGGCAAGTTTAGTAGAGGGTTATGCACTGGGAGATGCACTGGGAATGAGCGAGCTGTAGCAAGGCCAAGGGGAAAGGGTACATTGGGAGCCAGGACTCTGATGAGGACATTGATGCGGAGGCATTCACAAGAAGGATGATGGCCATGTTTCCCTTTCTTAATCATTTTTTTTAGTCATTCTTTGTTGGCTTCTAAACGCTTCCCAATCTTCTGTCCTCCCAGTAGTTCTGGCCACATTGTATGCCCTTGTTTTTAATCGGATACCGTCCTTTGTCTCTTTAGTTCTTCTGTTTCTCCCTGCTCATTGGGAATGTTATGAAGTCCATTCTGCGAGTGTAGAAAGCCTGTGTGATGTCGCAAATGCAGCGATATGAGAGATGCTGTATATGATCCCTGATGCAACTGGAAGGAGCCGGAGGCATAGAAGGTCAGTGCCACACTGATCTTCAGTGCAATGGGCAGATCAGTCCTGGTGCAAACGTGAGGCTGCAGGTTTGCCTGTAGGAAATGGTACAGAAACATAGAAACATAGAAAATAGGTGCAGGAGTAGGCCATTCGGCCCTTCGAGCCTGCACAGCCATTCAATGAGTTCATGGCTGAACATGCAACTTCAGTACCCCATTCCTGCTTTCTCGCCATACCCCTTGATCCCCCTAGTAGTAAGGACTACATCTAACTCCTTTTTGAATATATTTAGTGAATTGGCCTCAACAACTTCCTGTGGTAGAGAATTCCACAGGTTCACCACTCTCTGGGTGAAGAAATTTCTCCTCATCTCGGTCTTAAATGGCTTACCCCTTATCCTTAGACTGTGACCCCTGGTTCTGGACTTCCCCAACATTGGGAACATTCTTCCTGCATCTAACCTGTCGAAACCCTTCAGAATTTTAAACGTTTCTACGAGATCCCCTCTCATTCTTCTGAACTCCAGTGAATACAAGCCCAGTTGATCCAGTCTTTCTTGATATGTGAGTCCCGCCATCCCGGGAATCAGTCTGGTGAACCTTCGTTGCACTCCCTCAATAGCAAGAATGTCCTTCCTCAAGTGAGGAGACCAAAACTGTACACAATACTCCAGGTGTGGCCTCACCAAGGCCCTGTACAACTGTAGTAACACCTCCCTGCCCCTGTACTCAAATCCCCTCGCTATGAAGGTCAACATGCCATTTGCTTTCTTAATCGCCTGCTGCACCTGCATGCCAACCTTCAATGACTGATGTACCATGACACCCAGGTCTCATTGCACCTCCCCTTTTCCTAATCTGTCACCATTCAGATAATAGTCTGTCCCTCTGTTTTTACCACCAAAGTGGATAACCTCACATTTATTCACATTATACTTCATCTGCCATGCATTTGCTCACTCATCTAACCTATCCAAGTCACTCAGCCAAGTCACCTAACCTGTCCAAGTATCTCTGTCAGCACCTCTTTTCGGCAGCGCAGTCTTCTGTCACAGAGCTTCTCCGACAGGTCGAGGTATGAGCGTTGCTGCCGGTAAACCTGTGGGGAGTAATGCCTTTTGCCCCCATATTTACGGGTCCTCCTCATTCATGGCCCGACGTGGCCAACAGCCTTTTTATCTTGACATCGCCTAACAAGAGCATGTAGAAGGCGATGCTGTCGAGCTAGTAATCCACCCATTAAATTGTTAAACTCAAGATAAATCTACCACTCCAAAGTCAGATGTTCATGCACCCTGCTCTGACGAAATCTTGTACTCAATGTGACCTCCGATGAATGTTCTTCCTCCTCCCTGTAAATAGCCTGAAGGTATCGCCTGCAGAAGATGAGACCGCCTGGTTTCTCCGGTGTGGATGATAAATGAGACGGCCACACCTAATTTTGCAAGACGGGCGTTACACTCGGACTAATGTCATGATCTGACTGAAAGTACGCAGTGAGGTGGTAGCGTTCTGCACCGCCGGTAAACCGGAAGCAAATTTCACGCAGGGCGCAGCAAGCTGCGCGGTCGTGTGGTAAGCAATTCGAGACACTTTACTGCCCCTCCAGGGCTTTAACTGAGGCGCTATTCAACCAAATTTCTCCCCCTTAAGCTTACAATATGGTATGCAGGAACACGCTCCTTATGAGTCAGAGGTATGCGCCCATTATATTGGTATAGACAACTATGTTGACGTCATAAATACCATGAATTATTTAAAGAATTGAATGTTATGCAAATTAATTACTTACGCTTCTTGCACTATCCATTTTCAATTTTTGTCTCTCTGGAAAGTTCCCTTAGTCTAAATAGAGCTAGATATTGCTGGTGTTGTACTGTTGTTGAGCTGACAATTGTGGCATCCTATCCTCCTGCCCTAACTCCTATGCACTTGTGGCTGGTGATTCGCCACATGAAGACACCTTGGGGATGCTAACGGATGTCACAAAAAGGGGCAATCTTCTCTCTAAAGTACACCTACTGCCAGTCTCTGAGCTGGTGCTCACAAGGGTGAAATTGTGATGCGGCATCTTTAGGAAGGCTGGCCTCGACTTCCTCGAATGGCAGAGGGGCTTTCACATTTTCAGCACCGGAAATGAAAGAGAGGAACAAGGGTTAGCAGTGAGTTTGAAAGAGAGCAGAGAGAGAGTGGCTGATTAAACCATCTTCAGTTTGTCATGCAGTGTGTAGGGTGAGATAGAAGTCAAAAAGGAAAAAGATGATAAGATGTGAAGAAACCCTGAACTACATCTCCTCCAGTGTTATCAGTTGCCACGTCCACGACTCCCTCCCTGCCTTTGATGGGAAGGATGTCCTGTTTGAGGGGGTGAGGGGTGTACCGGGCAGTTCTTGGTGGCAGCAGGATGTGGGTAACCTTCTCTTATAAGAAAAAAGCAAGTCTGTTAGTGAGAAATTTGTGAGGTGTTTAGAGAATGTGCCTGTTACACCAGTCATGGTGAATAGTTGGTATACAGTGTGTCAGATGTGAGTTGTAGGGAAGTGAAGGTGGAAATAGTGCTGAGTGTGAGGAGAAGGAAGTGTAGTGAAGTGTGGTGCAGAGATTGTAGGATAGTGAAGCGGGGGAGAGGAGTATTGTGAGTATTGCAAGTAGCGAGCCTGCAGGTGGTGAAGGTGTGAGTAGAGTGAGAGAGCAGTATTCCTACCTTAACAACTCTATTGAGGTCATTGAACTTTATATGGCATTGCAGCGATGTCCTGGGTGCTAAGCTGTTGGCATTGACATGCTCTGCGACCTCTTCCCATTGTCTCCTGAGTTGATGTCCCCTCAAGAGAAAATGATGTCCACTGCCTGGACCAGGGCCTCCAAAGTAGCATCAGAGAACCTTGTAGCCGTCTCAGTGTTGTTGCATCCAGTTGTCTGTTCAGCATTGTTTTCTGCCTTCTGCAGCTACAGTGCAACTCCCCTGTCCGCTATCTAAACCCCCTGATAGGCATACAGGCAATGAGTACCACAGATTGCATTGGCTGTTGTTTGCGTGATTATGATCAGCAGGCAGCATGAAATGTGTTGCCAGAGTCAACACTAACAGGGGCATGCAGTGAGCGTCACGCTCCTTGCCCGCCCATTTCCAGACACAATTGGGTTCTAGGCTATATAATTTTACACGTATCAAACGCAACAACAAAGCTCCTTTATTATGCACTTACCTTATTTTGTTTAGCTATGATATCCACAAGAAAGTTGGTCCTAACATTGTCGACATTTGGTACTAGGATTGAAGTGTAGTCTGGCTCACTATCAGTCGGATAGACATATTCTTGAACCCGACTGTGCCAGTGCTCCCAATCACCTGAATCGAAAAGCAAACACAGCAGACTACTGTTCAAACAAGAAAGGTATTCTGCAGTTTGGTCCTAATGTTGAATTATCTCTGGCAATTGTCTGATTTCTCTTAAAATATATATAAAATCATTCCTAGATTTACTGTTTTAAAAAAATAAAATGGGTCTCTTCCAAGCTTTTAACTTGTCTGGTGTGATGCTGAGTATTTGTTTTAAAGTAAAAGAGGAAATAGCAGAGGCCTTGACCATCATTTTCCAGTCCTCTTTGGATCTGGGCATGATGCCGGAGGATTGGAGGACTGCTAATGTAGTACCCTTGTTTAAGAAGGGAGAAAGGGATAGGCCAAGTAATTACAGGCCTGTCAACCTAACCACAGTGGTGGAAAATTATTGGAAAAAATCCTGAAAGACAGGATAAATCTACATTTGGAAAGGCAAGGATTAATTAAGGACAGTCAGCATGGATTTGTTAAGGGAAGATCGTGTTTGAATTTTTTGAGGAGGTAACCAAGAGGGTCGATGAGGGTAGTCCGTACGATGTCGTATATATGGACTTTAGCAAGGCTTTTGATAAGGTCCCACATGGTAGACTGGTCATGAAGGTTAAAGCCCATGGGATCCAGGGTAAAGTGGCAAGTTGAATCTAAAATTGGCTTGGAGGTAAGAAACAAAGGGTAATGATTGATGGATGTTTTTGTGACTGGAAGGATGTTTCCAGTGGGGTTCCGCAGGGCTCAGTACTGGGTCCCTTGCTTTTTGTGGTATATATATCAATGATTTAGATTTGAATATAGGGAGTTTGATTCAGAAGTTTGCAGACGACACTAAAATTGGCTGTGTAGTTGATAATGAAGAGGAAAGTCATGGGCTGCAGGAGAATATCAATCTACTGGTCAGGTGGGCAGAGCAGTGGCAAATGGAATTTCATTCAGAGAAGTGTGAGGTGATGCACTTTGGGAGGGCTAATAAGGAAAGGGTATACATATTAAGCAGTAGGCCATTTAATAGTGTAGATGAACAAAGGGACTTTGGAGTGTTTGTCCACAGATCCCAGAAAGTAGCAGGCCAGGTGAATAAGGTGGCTAAGAAGGCATAAGGAATGTTTGTCTTTATTGGCTGAGGCATAGAATATGAGCAGGGAGGTTATGCTTAAATTATACAATACTTTGGTTAGGCCACAGCTGGAGTACTGTGTGCAGTTCTGGTCGCTGTATTAAATAGGAAGGACGTGATTGCACTAGAGAGAGTGCAGAGGAGATTTACTAGGATGCTGCCTGGAATGGAGAATCTTAGTTATGAGGACAGATTGGATAGGCTGGGTTTGTTCTCATTGGAACAGAGGAGGTTGAGAGGAGATCTCATTGAGGTGTACAAAATATTGAGGGGCCTGGACATAGTGGATAGTAAGGGCCTATTTCCATTGGTGGAGGGGTCTATTATGAGGGGGCATAGTTTTTAGGTGGTTGGTGGAAGGTTTAGAGGGGATTTGATGGGGGGTTTCTTTACGCAGAGTGTTGTGAGATCTGGAACTTGCTGCCTGGAAGAGTGGTGGATGCAGAATCCCTCACCACTTTTAAGAGATGATTGGATGGGCACTTGAAGTGCAGTAACCTGCAGGGTTACGGACCTAGAGCTGGTAATTGGGATTAGTCTGGATGACCTTTTGTTGGACGGCGCAGATATAATGGTAAGTACTGCAGGGAATAGAATATGGCCAGGGTGATCTACTGGACTAGTTTCAATCGCCTGGATGAGTCGGAGAGGAATTTTCCAAGATTTTTTCTCCCTAAATTGGCCTGGTTTATCTGGTTTTTGCCTCTCCCAGGAGATCACATGGCTCCGGTTGGGGTGGAGTGTAGAATGTTTCAGTATAAGAGGTGTCGCAGTTGTGTGAGGCGGACTGGTTGGGCTGCGTGCTCTTTGCCTTTCCGTCATTGTTCATAGTATTCTTTAGGGCTGCTGACCAAGGGCCGTGCGGCTCTTTGTCGGCCGGCGCGAACACGAAGGGCTGAAATGGCCTCCTTCTGCGCTGTAAGTTTCTATGTTTCTAAGTTTTAGTGCCCAAACAATTCAATAAATGTGGAATGTGCCAATGTAAATAGGAGGTTGGGCTAATGATGAGGAAAAATGCATCCAGATTCAGAAGAATTTAGATCTTTTTAGATATCTGGACTATTAAATGACAGATGCAATTCAATGTGGAACAATAAATTGGTATGGAAGAAAGGAACCAAACATGTGCCAAATATAACTGCTTCTGGAGTATGTGCACAGCTCTGGTCACTTAATCATAGAAATAATATTATTGCTATTTAGAGGTCACAGAGGCAAGCAAATGAGATTTAAAGATTATGAAGAAAATTGACAAAATTGATCACAATGGTTCACAAATAAGACACAAGGAAATAATTACATTCCAGAAGTGACAATAGTGCAAGTCAAAAGGAGGTGACGATGAGAGAAATTAGAAATGAGTAAATTAGGACTAAGAAAGGAAGTCCAGTGGAGCTTTTTCACTCAAAGGGTAATGAGCTGTGGAATAATTTACCAGGAAAGGGCATTAAATCAAGTAGTATAAATTGGTTCAAGCAACAATTAGGTGCACAGAAGAAGGGAAATATAGTAGGAGGGCAGGTAGAAGGTAAGGAAGGGTTTATTGGCCTTATCTTGTTGTTAATCATTCTGTTATTTTTGGATCAGCTTGAGAAACAAGAGGGAAGTGTTCACATTGTTATTTGATGATAAATGTAGGAAAAGTTTAAATTGGCCAGCTGGGCTGCAAAATACTATTTGGCACTTGAACTAAATTTGTTATTGAGAGATGGATGGCAAGAAATCTAGATTTAATTGGAAGGAAAGAAAATCTTGACAAAGATTATACACGCAGAAGAAAAATGTGCAGTGGTCAAAGCTTGATAACAGGAAATGAACTAAAAATTCCTAGCAACGATTTTCCTCATATCGTATGGAGGAAGAGAGAGCCATCATAAATAACACCAAACTGTGTTAACGGGTCAGTGCTCTTATTCCTAGTAATATGTTGAAGATAACTTTAACAAAGAAAAATGTTAGTAAAAGCAGACATACCTTAAAGGCCTTCCTTCGACCTGTGCCAGAGGTGATTGGCTAAAGCTCAGTTTTGGAGTGTGAAGGAAGACTGGATATAGCAGGTTCATGCAAACAACGCTAGTGCAACAATGCTAACAATGCACTGTAGTGGCTCTATAATTCTGTGAAACCATATACTGTACAGTAATAAATTCATCTTATACCTAAAGCAAAGACCTAGTAATAACTTTCTATCACTTTCATGTTTAGGCACAGTGTGGAAAATACATTACATAGGATATATGGCACAGAAACAGGCCATTTGGTTCAACCAGTCCATTCCAGCGTTTATGCTCCACTCGAGCCTCCTCCCATCTTTCCTCATCTAAATCTATCCACACCCCTCTATTCCCTTCTCCCTCCTTTGCTTGTCTAGCCTCTCCTTAAATGTATCTATACTATTCGCTTCAACCAATGTAATACTTCACAATTATCCCTGTTGAACTTCATTTGTCAATTATATGCCCATTCCGCAAATTTATTAATGTCCTCCTGTAATTTTTTGCAGTCCACCTCAGTATTGACAATCTCTTCCGGTCCCCTCCCCCATTTTGGTATTATCCGCAAATTTAGAAATTGTGTTTTTGATTCCAAAGTCTAAATCGTTTATATAAATTGTGAACAACCGTGGTGCCAGCACTGATCCTTGTGGAACACGACTACCCATCTCCTGCCACTGTGAATAGCTATCCTTTACCCCTACTCTCTGTTTTCTGTCTTCAAGCCAGCGAGCTATCCATTCTGCTACTTGTCCCCTGACTCTGACCTTGTTCATCAGCCTATTATGTGGTACCTTATCGAAGGGCTTTTGAAAATCTAGATAAATTACATCTACCGCGTTACCACTATACTCTCTCTGTCACCTCTTCAAAAAATTCAATGAGGTTGGTCAAGCAAGACTTGTCTGGTAATTTTCATCTGACTACAACACTTACATAAGAACATAAGAAATAGGAGCAGGAGTAGGCCATTCGGCCTCTCGAGCCTGCTCCCACATTTAATAAGATCATGGCTGATCTGATTTTAGGCTCAGCGCCACTTCTCTGCCCGCTTCCCATAACCCTTCACTCCCTTATCATTCAAAAATCTGTCTATCTCCACCTTAAATATATTCAATGACCCAGCCTCTACAGCTCTCTGGGGCAGAAAATTCCACAGATTTAGAACCCTCTGAGAAAGTAACAGTGTGTTATTAGTGTTCAAGACTCCTGGACTATGAAATCAGAAAACCATCCTGAATAAAGCGACACACTGTTTCACTACTTTGTTGCTCATTAATAAGGTGCAGTTCTGAGCCATGGTATCTAAAACATAATTTAATTGCTCATACCTGTCTGATTAACAAGAAACTCAAAAATGGTCTGGGCACGATCAAAAGGGATCTCAGGTAGGTCAAGGTTGCTGTCGTGATTTCGGAGGAAGTGCTCAAGTTTAATTCTGCTGTCTAGCTCCAACAGGGCACCAACGCTCCACATCAACGCAAATACAAAGAGCCGCCCAAGTTGTATTATATCAGAAATTCCTCTATCCTCCCTTGAAGGAATCAAACCATCTAGCAGGGTAATGGACTAAAGGAAGAGAAAAGTATGCATTGTTCGTGAATGTCTCTCTATGACTTGGATATTTCCTCTAAAGGAATCATTAAAACTGTTTTAAGTATTTTTTAACTGTACCTTAACATCCGCACTCACATATATTGTGCAGGGGAATTGAAGACTATAGATTCACAATTTAATACTCCACGTGGAGAGCTCCTAACCCTATAACTGCACCCTCACCCTACACCCTCAAAGCCTCCTTGATAAAATGCAACATCCCCACCAACACCTGGGAGTCTCTGGCCAAAGACTGCCCTAAGTGGAGGAAGAGCATCTGGGAGGGTGCTGAGCACCTCGAGTCTCATCACCGAGAGCATGCAGAAAACAAGTGCAGGCAGTGGAAGAAGCGTGCAGCAAACCAGACTCCCCACCCACCCTTTCCTTCAACGACTGTCTGTCCCACCTGTGACAGAGACTGTAATTCTCATATTGGACTGTTCAGTCATCTAAGAACTCACTTTTCGAGGGACTGCCTATGATGATGATAAGCTGTCAGGGGTCGGTGTGATCTGAAGGTCGGAGCTACTTTAGTGAGAAGGAGCACAAGCCATTTCAGCTTGCTACCAAGAACTTATCAGAGACTGGTTGCAGAAGGAAAGTGGCAGTCGCCTGGTTGGGAGTTAGTAGCATTCTTGTTCTTCGTTTTACAGCATAATATGTGGTGCTCGGTTGGGGAAGTGAGTCTAATTTTTTTAATTATTCATTCTTGGGATATGTGTGTCACTGGCAAGGCCAGAATTTGTTGCCCATCCCTTATTGCCCTTGAGCGGGCCTTATTCTTGAACTGCTACTGTCCATGTGGTAAAGTTGTTCCCACACTGCTGTTAGGTTGCGAGATTCAGGATTTTCACAGAATCATAGAATAGAAGGATGATGAAGGAATGGTGATATATGACCAAGTGAGTATCGTGTGTGACTTGGAGGGAAACTTGGGTTGGTTGTTTAAGCAGACAGTGCTGGTCAAGCAGGCTGCTTTGTCCTCAATTATGTTAAGTTTTTCAAATGATTGTATGATCATACAAAATTGAATGGACAGGAAATGACAAGCAGGTCCATCAAGCCTGCTCCAGGACAACAATTTTGAGCTTTATTGAAACTGCACCCATTCTGCCATGTGCCTTATAGGTGATAGAAAAACTTTTGGAATCAGGTGGTGAGTCTCTCACCACAGAATACCCAGTCTCTGTCCTGCTCTACGAGCCACGACCTTTATGTGGCTAGTCCAGTTGAGTTTCTGGTCAATGCTGACCTCCCAGGTGGGGGACCCGGCAATAGTAATGCCATTGAACGTCAAGGGGAGGTAGTTAGGCTCTCTTTTGTTCGAGATGGTCATAGCCTGGTACTTGTGTAGCGTGAATGAAACTTGCCACGTACCAGCCTAAGTCTGGACTGCTTCATTATGTGAGGAATTGTGAATGGAGCTGAACACTGCCGTCATCAGCAAAAAGGCAGACTTCTGACCTTACGATGGTCATGATGAAGCAGCTGAAGATAATTGGGCCTAGGATGCTGCCTTGAGAGACTCCTACAGCAATATCTTTGGGCTGAGATGATTGGCCTCCAACAACCACAACCATCTTTCTTTGTACCAGGTAGGACTCCAGCCACTGTAGTGTTTATCCTCGAATCCGCATTGACTACAGTTTTACTACAGCTCAAGGGGAGTCAGACTCACCTTACCTCTGGAATTGAGCTCTCGTTTGAGCCAAGGTATAATGAGGAGGAGTTCGAGATGGACAAATGCTTCAGCCTTGTATTTTGGCCACATATTCTGGACTCTGCCATTGTTGAGGATGGGGGATGTTCATGGATTCCCCCTCCTCCCATTAGTTGCTTAATTTCCCCCCACCATTTATGACTGGATGGGGCAGGAATTTAGTGCTTTGACCTAATTTGTGGGATCACCTATCTCTGACTATACGCTGCTACTTCTGCTGTTTAACATACATGTCATCCTGTGTTGTAGCTTCACCAGATATTTTGAGGTATGCCTGATGCTGCTCCCGCATTCTCTTTGTTGAACCAGAATTGGTCATCTGGCTTGATGGTGATGAAGGAGTGAGGGGTATGTTGGGTCATAAGGTTATAGATCGTGGTGAAATACAATTCTGGTACTGCTGACAGCTGACAGTGCATCATGGATGCTCAGTTTGAGCTGCTAGATCTGTTCTTAATCTATACCTCTTAGCACGGGTGGTAGCGCTGCATGACATGATTGAGGGTGTCCTCAGTGTGAAGACGGGACTTGGTCTCCACTAGGATTATGTGGTGATCACTCCTACCAATGCTGTCATGGAGAGACACAAGAATAATGGTGAAGATGAGGTAAAATTATTCCTCATGCTGATTCTTTCACCACCTTCTGCAAGCCCAGTCTGGCAGCTATGTCCTTCAGGACTTGTCTAACTTGGTCAAGCCAGTCTTGCTGATGGACATTGAAGTTCCCCACCCAGAGTATATTCGTGCACTTACCCTTATTTGATCTAAAGCCATGAGACTTCAGAGGGTCCAGAGTCAATGTTGAAGACTCTCAGGGTTACTCCCTGTCTGTATAGCACTGTGAAGCACCCTCTTGTGGATCTGTCCTGCCGGTGGGACAGAACCTACCCAGAGATGATACTGGAAAAATCTAGGATGTTTAAATACAAATAGACATACAAAGCTGACATTACAGTAGAGAGGTTTCCAACCTGCGCGATGTAGTTACACTCCAGCAGCTCCATCATTGGGTTGAGATTTAATTTCATGTATTCGTAACTATCTTCAAAGGCTCTGTCATACAAGTCTTTGAGAATCTCAGCCTCCCAAGGAAGACGCCTGTTTAACCAAGCCTGAAAGTCAAAGCATAGAAGCTTTCAGAATAATGTGGGTAAAGGGACAATTCATGAAAAGTAAAAAAAGTTTTGAAATCTAGACAGGAGACACTAATAGACTATGGGCCAAAATTAGTGGAAGTTTTGCCCACAGCCACCGAGGTGCTGCTGGAAATGTCGTTTTTTGGGGGGGATTCCTCCGGAACCACCTATCTGCCGTCCACGTTCCGCCCGGCGGGAGATTGGTCGAGGAGGGTTCTGCCGGCGTAACGTCATGCCGTCTGCCCATGCCGGATGCTGAAAATCGTCCATTTTGGTGAGGGATGCTGGCCTCAGATCGACCTGATGCCCGCCAGAAGGACCCGCTGGCAAAAAGTAGGTCTGAGATGGCTGTGAATCGGACGGCTGGGAGAAGGGTTCCGAGTGCTGCAGCGCTGCATTGTGGCTATGGTGCAGATGCTGCAGCATTATGAGTGGGACTGCTAGAAAAAATTTGCTGGATGTTGCTTTAGTTTATTGATCATGCTTATGTTTAATTGGTATGTGATAAAAGCGACTAAAATGTGTCTAAGCTGATGGAAAGTTATTTTTACCTTGCTGAAACATCGTCTTTTGGAACCACAATGGCCAAGGCCAAATAATTATCAATAACTGAAAAGTATGCAGCATCTCACATTTTGTACAGCGAAGCTCATTAATTAATTCTGTGTCACAGTCCTTCTAAAAGTTCTCAGGGAAGCACTAGATATAACATAGCAGGTCAGAGCACAGACTTAGAATGATCTACTATAAACCTGAGACAGCTGCAGACTCTCACAACATTTGTATGGGAAGAAAAACACAGAAACATAAAAACATAGAAAACAGGTGCAGGAGTAGGCCATTCGGCCCTTCGAGCCTGCACCGCCATTCAATGAGTTCATGGCTGAACATGCAACTTCAGTACCCCATTCCTGCTTTCTCGCCATACCCCTTGATCCCCCTAGTAGTAAGGACTACATCTAACTCCTTTTTGAATATATTTAGTGAATTGGCCTCAACAACTTTCTGTGGTAGAGAATTCCACAGGTTTACCACTCTCTGGGTGAAGAAGTTTCTCCTCATCTCGGTCCTAAATGGCTTACCCCTTATCATTAGACTGTGACCCCTGGTTCTGGACTTCCCCAACATTGGGAACATTCTTCCTGCATCTAACCTGTCTAAACCCTTCAGAATTTTAAACGTTTCTATGAGGTCCCCTCTCATTCTTCTGAACTCCAGTGAATACAAGCCCAGTTGATCCACTCTTTCTTGATAGGTCAGCCCCGCCATCCCGGGAATCAGTCTGGTGAACCTTCACTGCACTCCCTCAATAACAAGAATGTCCTTCCTCAAGTTAGGAGACCAAAACTGTACACAATACTCCAGGTGTGGCCTCACCAAGGCCCTGTACAACTGTAGTAACACCTCCCTGCCCCTGTACTCAAATCCCCTCGCTATGAAGGCCAACATGCCATCTGCTTTCTTAACCGCCTGCTGTACCTGCATGCCAACCTTCAATGACTGATGTACCATGACACCCAGGTCTCTTTGCACCTCCCCTTTTCCTAATCTGTCACCATTCAGATAATAGTCTGTCTCTCTGTTTTTACCACCAAAGTGGATAACCTCACATTTATCCACATTATACTTCATCTGCCATGCATTTGCCCACTCACCTAACCTATCCAAGTCACTCTGCAGCCTCATAGAATCCTCCTCGCAGCTCACACTGCCACCCAACTTAGTGTCATCCGCAAATTTAGAGATACAACATTTAATCCCCTCGTCTAAATCATTAATGTACAATGTAAACAACTTGGGCCCCAGCACAGAAACTTGCGGTACCCCACTAGTCACTGCCTGCCATTCTGAAAAGTACCCATTTACTCCTACTCTTTGCTTCCTGTCTGACAATCAGTTCTCAATCCCCGTCAGCACACTGCCCCCAATCCCATGTGCTTTAACTTTGCACATTAATCTCCTGTGTGGGACCTTGTCGAAAGCCTTCTGAAAGTCCAAATATACCACATCAACTGGTTCTCACTTGTCCACTCTACTGGAAACATCCTCAAAAAATTCCAGAAGATTTGTCAAGCATGATTTCCCTTTCACAAATCCATGCTGACTTGGACCTATCATGTCACCGCTTTCCAAATGCGCTGCTATGACATCCTTAATAATTGATTCCATCATTTTACCCACTACTGAGGTCAGGCTGACCGGTCTATAATTCCCTGTTTTCTCTCTCCCTCCTTTTTTAAAAAGTGGGGTTACATTGGCTACCCTCCACTCCATAGGAACTGATCCAGAGTCAATGGAATGTTGGAAAATGACTGTCAATGCATCCACTGTTTCGAAGGCCACCTCCTTAAGTACTCTGGGATGCAAACCATCAGGCTCTGGGGATTTATCGGCCTTCAATCCCATCAATTTCCCCAAAAGGTATAAAGTTACAGCTATTCGACTTTAGAGGCAGTGCTATTATAGAGGAAACTGAGGAAGGACTACAGTCAATAGAACACAGCAAGAGACAAGTGCCACGGTGACTCAGTGGCTGACCGTTGAGGTTTCAATGAATACTGTCACTATCGCCATGTTTTATTTCTTTGTACTGAAAGAAAACTACTTCATAAAATCTGCTCTGCTTAATCACAAAATACCTGTACCCAGCATGCTTTGTTGTGGACATAACTCTAAATTTGAGAGATGTAATAAATCTGACAGATTGAATAACCCTCACAGCACATAAAGAGTAATGTGATGGCCCTTAACCCGCACAGAAAGAGTTCAGATATGTTTCTCCTTATGACTCCGTTGAAGGGAAGGTGTGGTAGAGGAAGCGGCAATGAGTAGTGAAAGATGGTCAAGGCTCAGTGGAGATGCCCTCCAAGAGTTTTGAGAGCATTTAATGTGGAATATATTGAGGCACATATTGTGACTGCGCAGATGGTATGGGATTATGTCAGGCTGAATAAGCGAGTTAGAAAATGCAAAGAAATGGCGCATCGCTGCAACTGATAGTCAGAAGAGCATTACATGAGGTATGGAACATGGGAAAATATATTAATGTACTGCATTGTAATTAATTACTGTTATGTCTTGGATAAAGAGTCAGACTAGATACTGTTAATACGAATTATTTTTCCCTCAATCTGTTTCAGCGAATACACTGACGTGAACACCTCTTGCCTTTTCTGTAAAAGACCTTTATTGAAGATTCTCTGGCTGGGACTTGTCAAGACAAAGGGACACTCTCAATCAGAGCCTGTTTACCTTCCCCTGGACAAGTTCCTTTTCAGCACGAAAAGCACAGTAGATATATATTTTCAAAACAGAACACATTTGATTAGCACTTGGGCTATCCAATCCCTTTCTGCCTCCCCCTCGAGTACGTCCAATGGGAGGCAAGAAAGTCTCCCAGTTAGGGCTGGTGTCAGGTAGGTTAGTTATAGCTTTGCTACACTGTCTTCCCTTATCAGTAAAGAACCCAATTAGTTTCTCTTCCTCCTTATCAGTAGAAGCTATTACTTTTCCCTTCCTATCTAGGATTGCTTTCTTTCTTTGTGCTGCCTTGGGCTTTCTCATGACCCGTGTCTAACCTCAACTTCATCTCTTGGTAACCCCTTTTTTTTCTGTTGATTCTGCAGTTGTCTGCATCTTGACCATTTCTTTAGCTATTTTCCCATGATTCCCTATCTCCATCTTTTTGCCACATTCTCTAGCCATCTACCACTTTCGCAATCCTTTTACACATTCTCATTACTGCAAGCTCAAAGTAAGTGTGACATCGTCCTTTATTGCAGATCTCAGAGTGCCTCTCCAGCCTGTGAGACCTCCTTATATGTAGGTGCTCCCAAGGGATTGTGGGATCTCTTGGGACTCCAGGGATGAGCCCTCTGGTGGTTAGACATGGTAATTACAGGTTTACATACATAACAACACTCCCCCCACCCACCCCGCCAGAGTCAATAGTGTAACTATTTACAATGTGAGTCAATCTGGGGCCTTCCTTTCCCTGGTTGATCATCTCAGTGCAAATGCTGGTGTCGGTGAGTCATTTGCTGGCCTTGCTAGACTGCTGGGTGTGGTGGGTCTTGCTGGGCTGCTGGGTGTGGTGGGCCTTGCTGGGCTGCTGGGTGTGGTGGGTCTTGCTGGACTGCTGGGTGTGGTGGGCCTTGCTGGGCTGCTGGGTGTGGTGGGTCTTGCTGGACTGCTGGGTGTGGTGGGCCTTGCTGGGCTGCTGGGTGTGGTGGGCCTTGCTGGGCTGCTGGGTGTGGTGGGTCTTGCTGGGCTGCTGGGTGTGGTGGGTCTTGCTGGGCTGCTGGGTGTGGTGGGCCTTGCTGGGCTGCTGGGTGTGGTGGGTCTTGCTGGGCTGCTGGGTGTGGTGGGCCTTGCTGGGCTGCTGGGTGTGGTGGGCCTTGCTGGGCTGCTGGGTGTGGTGGGTCTTGCTGGGCTGCTGGGTGTGGTGGGTCTTGCTGGGCTGCTGGGTGTGGTGGGCCTTGCTGGACTGCTGGGTGTGGTGGGCCTTGCTGGGCTGCTGGGTGTGGTGGGCCTTGCTGGGCTGCTGGGTGTGGTGGGTCTTGCTGGGCTGCTGGGTGTGGTGGGCCTTGCTGGGCTGCTGGGTGTGGTGGGCCTTGCTGGGCTGCTGGGTGTGGTGGGCCTTGCTGGGCTGCTGGGTGTGGTGGACCTTGCTGGGCTGCTGGGTGTGGTGGGTCTTGCTGGGCTGCTGGGTGTGGTGGGCCTTGCTGGACTGCTGGGTGTGGTGGGTCTTGCTGGGCTGCTGGGTGTGGTGGGCCTTGCTGGGCTGCTGGTTGTGGTGGGTCTTGCTGGGCTGCTGGGTGTGGTGGGCCTTGCTGGACTGCTGGGTGTGGTGGGCCTTGCTGGACTGCTGGGTGTGGTGGGCCTTGCTGGGCTGCTGTGGGTGATGGGTTCTGCTTTATGGTCAACTGGGTCGGTTGCCACTTGTGTGTGTGTTGGTGGGTCGAAAAAGGTAGTCTATTGTGGGTTGTTCTGGATAGTCTGTAAATTTGAGTTTGATTTGGTCCAAGTGTTTTCTGCAGGTGAGTCCATTTGCGAGTTTGACCACAAACACCCTAATCCCCTCTTTGGCCAAAACAGTGCCAGCAATCCATTTGGGACCTTGTCCATAGTTCAACACAAATACAGGATCATTTACTTCAATTTCACGTGACACATTTGCGCGATCATGATATGCATTCTGTTGAAGCCGCCTGATCTCTACCTGTTTGTGTAGATGTGGACTAACGAGAGCCTTGTTTTAAGTGCCCTTTTCATGAGCAGTTCAGCGGGAGGGACCCCGGTGAGCGAGTGGGGTCTTGTGCGGTAACTAAGCAGGACTCGGGAAAAGCGAGTCTGCAGTGAGCCTTCAGGTACCCTTTTCAAGCTCTGCTTGATTGCTTGAACTGCTCATTCTGCCTGACCGTTGGACGTTGGCTCAAACGGGGCAGACGTGACAAGTTTGACCCTATTGCTGCTCATGAATTCCTTGAATTCGGCACTGGTAAAGCAGGGCCCATTGTCACTTACAAGGACATCAGGCAGGCCATGCGTGGCAAACATGGTCCGTGGGCTTTCAATGGTGGCAGCGGATGTGCTTGCCGACGTTATCACACATTCAATCCATTTGGAGTATGCATCTACAACCACTAAAAACATTTTTCCAAGAATGGGCCTGCATAGTCGACATGAACCCTAGACTACGGTTTGGAGGGCTAAGACCATAAACTTAGTGGCACCTCCCTGGGTGCATTGTTTAACCGCGTAACATGTATTACATTTGTGCACACAGGACTCGAAGTCGACATCGATACCGGGCCACCACACGTGGGATCTGGCTATCGCTTTCATCATTACAATGCCTGGGTGGGTACTGTGGAGATCACTAATGAAAGTGTGCCTGCCCTTTTTTGGCACAACTACCCGATTACCCCATAGGAGGCAGTCTGCCTGTATAGACATTTCATCTTTGTGCCACTGGTATGGCTTTATTTCTTCCTTCATTTCTAACGGGACACTAGACCAACTCCCGTGGGGCGCACAGTTTTTTTTACTAAGGACAGTAAGGGGTCCTGGCTCGTCCTAATCTGTCGGGCGGTAACAGGTGATTGCTCACTCTCGAAAGCTTCCATTACTATAACGAAATCTGCGGGCTGTGCCATATCCACCCACCTGGTGGGCAATGGTAGCCTACTGAGAGCATCGGCACAGTTTTCTGTGCCTGGCCTGTGGTGGATGGCATAGTTGTGTGCGGACAATGTGAGCACCCATCTCTGGATGCGGGCCGATGCATTCGTATTTATCCCTTTATTTTCAGAAAAGAGGGATATAAGCGGCTTATGGTCGGGTTTCCAATTCAAATTTGAGCCCGAACAGAGAGTGCTGTATTTTCTTTACACCGTACACACACACACTACGCTTCTTTTTCGATCATACTGTAGACCCTCGGCCTTAGACAGACTTCTGGGTGCAGAAGTAACTGGTTGCAATTTCCCAAATTCATTAGCTTGTTGCAATACACACCCAACCCCGTACGACAACGCATCACGTTAGTACCAAACGTTTACATGGATCGTACAACACAAGCAATTTGTTTGAACATAACAGCTTCCGAGCTTTCTCAAAGGCATTTTCTTGGCATTTACCCCATACCCATTCATCTCCCTTACGCAGTAAAGAGTGCAGGGGTTCTAACAATGTGCTAAGACCGGTAAGAGGTTACCAAAATACTTCAGGAATCCTAGAAATGACCGCAGCTCCATCACATTCTGTGGTCTCGGTGCATTCTTGATTGCCTCCGTCTTCGAATCGGTGGGCCTGATGCCATCCGCCGCAATTCTTCTCCTCAGGAACTCCACTTCAGGCACCAGAAAAATGCACTTCGAGCGCTTTAGCCTGAGCCACATATGATTGAGCCGAGTAAGAACCTCCTCCAGGTTCTGCAGGTGCTCGACAGTGTCCCGACCTGTAACCAAGATGTCATCCTGGAAGACCATGGTGCACGGGACAGATTTCAGCAAGCTTTCCATGTTCCTCTGGAATATCGCTGTGGCCGATCGAATCCCAAATGGGCATCCCTTGTAAACGAAAGGACCTTTGTGCATGTTGATGCAGGTGAGGCCTTTCGAAGATTCCTCCAGCTCCTGCGTCATGTAGGCTATGGTCAAGTCCAGTTTCGTGAACGTTTTCCCTCCCGCCAGCGTCACAAATAGGTCGTCTGCCTTTGGTAGTGGGTATTGATCCTGCAGCGAGAAACAATTGATAGTTATGTTGTAATCACCACAGATTCTGACGGTGCTGTCTCCCTTGAGGACTGGAACAATCAGACTGGCCCACTCATTGAATTTGATCGGCGAAATGATGCCCTCTCACTGCAGCCTGCACAGCTCGATCTCCACCCTCTCTCTCTCTCATCATGAAAGGTACTGTTCTCACCTTGTGATGGATGGGTCGTGCTCCCGGAATCAAATGGATCTGCACTCTTGCTCCTTAGAATTTCCCGATGCCTGGCTCGAACAGCGAGGGGAACTTGCTTAGAACCTGGGCACATGAGGTGTCATCGACGGACGAAAGCGCTCAGACGTCATCCCAGTTCCAGCGTATCTTTCCCAGCCAGCTCCTGCCGAACAGCGTGGGGCCATCGCCGGTACCACCCAGAGTGGTAAATCGTGCACCGCTCCATTGTAGGAGACCTTTACAATAGCACTGCCAATTATAGGAATCAGTTCCTTTGTGCACTTTCTAAGTTTGGTATGAATGGGCTGGCCTTGAAGCCTTGTTGCACCACAACTTATTGAAAATCTTTTTACTCATTATGGACTGGCTCCATGGACACCGGGAGTCCATTTAATTCAACCTTCAGCATTATCGGGGGTCACTTTGTGGTAAATGTGTGCACCCCATATACCTCTGCCTCCTCGGTCTGAGGCTCTGGTTCGTCATGATCCACCGTGGATCTGTCCTCCTCTGCAACATGGTGGTTTGCAGGATTAGCAGGGTTTGCAGCTTGCCTGCACATATGTTGTAGGTGTCCCATTGTTCCACAGCCCTTGCAAATGTATCCTTTGAAGCGGCATGAATGGAATCGATGATCACCCCCGCAGCGCCAACAAGGTGTTAATTGCCTTGTATTCACCACCCTTGATGGCGGACTCCGAGTCATCTGCGGACGTGCAGCTACAGGCGTGTAAGTCCTGCCATGTACATTTCGATTCGAAAACAACGTTACTTTGTTCATAGTACTTGCAGCAGCACTCGTGTGCTGGGAAATTTGTTTGGTATTGTCACTGGTGGAGATAAACGCCTGGGCTATCGCTATGGCTTTACTCAAGGTTGGGGTCTCTACAGTCAAAAGTTTGCGAAGTATTACTTCATGGCCAATGTCAAGTACAAAGAAGTCCCTGAGCATATGCTCCAAGTGTCCTTCAAATGCATAATGTCCTGCAAGGCACCTTAGCTCGGCGACGTAGCTCGCCACTTCCTGGCCTTCAGACCTCTTGTACATGTAGAACCAATACCTCGTCATCAGAACGCTTTCCTTCGGGTTTAGATCCCGGACCAGTATGTACAACTCATCGTACGACTTGTCTGTAGGGTTTGCTGGAACGAGCAGGTTTTTCATGAGGCCATACGTTGATGCCCCGTAAACGGTGAGGAGGATCGCCCTTCGTTTGGCAGCATTCGCTTCTCCTTTCAGCTCATTGGCCACGAAGTATTGGTCAAGTCGCTCCACGAAGGTTTCCCAATCATCTCCCTCCGAAAATTTCTCCAGGATGCCCACAGTTCTCTGCATTGTTGTGTTGGGGTTCGTTATCTGTATCTCGTCGCCAATTGTTCTATCTTGGATAAAGAGTCAGACTAGATACTGCAAGCTCAAAGTAAGTGTGACCGTAGTCCTTTATTACAGATCTCAGAGTGCCTCTCCAGCCTGAGAGGCCTCCTTATATACAGGTGCTCCCAAGTGATCCCTTGGGTCTCCAGAGGATAAGCCATCTGGTGGTCAAACATGGTAATTACAGGTTTACATACATAACAATTACCATGTCATCTCAGGGGTGGCACTCCGCCATGTTTGGCCTCGGAAAAAGTGGGTTGATGTGCAAGCCTTAAAGTCTGCCCTGCAAGTAGGTAAGGTGAGTGTCATTGAATGACAGCCTTCCTGCATTGGTGATCCTTCCTTGTCGTGTTGCGATGACAGGACCCATTATACAGTGCAGCCATATATGGATAGGAAGATATTCCTGATAAAGCAGATGACCTGAGGGACAGATGTGTGTTTCTCACAAGGCACCACACATGGCGTTAAAATGAAACACTGACCAAGAGAGGGTCAACAATGTGAATGTATGCACAATAACAAAGGTTACATAACATTATTACATTTAGGAACATTTCCATCACCAACACCCTCCCCTCTACCCGGCACCACCACCTTTCTTCTCCCCTGGCTTGAAGCGATGCCCAAGCTCCTCTTCCTTGCCCTGCCTACACCATGGCATCCTGCTCCCATGCCCTTCACTGCCTCTGGTTAACGAGCTTGTGCAGGAGGGCAGCGGGATCTCTGCAAACGAGTGCGTCTTGGTGAGAAGGCAGGAGGTGCGACCGAAGCCTTTGGGATCTGCTGCTCCTCCGGACCTGTCTGCCTTGAAGGTGTGGGGTCAGGGGCTTGCACGATGTGTTCAGAAGCCATCTCTTGCCTCATTGCCTTAACGGTCTCAGTTGTGCGCTCGAACACAGTGATGAGCCGGTCCATCCTGTCATCATGCTGCTGGGTGAAGGTGGCGATGCTGCCAGCGATCCCAGTCATGATCTGGAGCATATCACGACCTATCTGCTCGTCCGTGATAGCTGGACCATCTCCTAAATAGTAGAGAGTCGTCCTGCATCCTCAGTTGGTTTCTCGCTCCTGGTGGGTTCAGGCACTTTGCTTGCCTTTGCGCCACAGCCTCTGCGTTTGGTAGAGCTGGCCAGTGTGGAGTCCGTCAGCATGGATTTATGAAAGGGAAATCATGCTCGACAAATCTTGTAGAATTTTTTGAGGATGTAACTAGTAGAGTGGACAAGGGAGAACCAGTGGATGTGGTGTATTTGGACTTTCAAAAGGCTTTTGACAAGGTCTCACACAAGAGATTAGTGTGCAAAATTAAAGCACATGGTATTGGGGGTAATGTACTGACGTGGATAGAGAACTGGTTGGCAGACAGGAAGCAAAGAGTAGGAATAAACGGGTCCTTTTTAGAATGGCAGGCAGTGACTAGTGGGGTTCAGTGCTTGCCACAAGGTTCAGTGCTTGGACCCCAGCTATTTACAAGATACATTAATGATTTAGATGACGGAATTGAGTGTAATATCTCCAAGTTTGCAGATGACACTAAGCTGGGTGGCAGTGTGAGCTGTGAGGAGGATGCTAAGAGGTTGCAGGGTGATTTGGACAGGTTTGGTGAGTGGGCAAATGCATGGCAGATGCAGTATAATGTGGATAATTGTGAGGTTATCCACTTTGGTGGCAAAAACAGGAAGGTAGAATATTATCTGAATGGTGACAGATTAGTAAAAGGGGAAGTGCAACGAGACCTGGGTGTCATGGTACATCAGTCATTGAAAGTTGGCATGCAGGTACAGAAGAAGGCAAATGGCATGTTGGCCTTCATAGCAAGAGGATTTCAGTATAGGAGCAGGGAAGTCTTACTGTAGTTGTACAGGGCCTTGGTGAGGCCACACCTTGAATATTGTGTGCAGTTTTGGTCTCCTAATCTGAGGAAGGACATTCTTGCTATTGAGGGAGTGCAGCAAAGGTTCACCAGACTGATTCCAGGGATGGCAGGACTGACATATGAACAAATACTGGATTGACTAGGCTTATATTGACTGGAATTTAGAAGAATGAGAGGGGATTTCATGGAAACATATCAAATTCTGACGGGATTGGACAGGTTTGATGCAGGACGAATGTTCCCGATGTTGGGGAAGTCCAGAACCAGGGGTCACAGTCAAAGGATAAGGGATAAGCCATTTAGGACCGAGAGGAGGAGAAACTTCTTCACTCAGAGAATTGTGAACCTGTGGAATTCTCTACCACAGAAAGTTGTTGAGGCCAGTTCGTTAGATACATTCAAAAGGGAGTTAGATGTGGCCCTTACAGCTAAAAGGGATCAAGGGCTATGGAGAGAAAGCAGGAATGGGGTACTGAAGTTGCATGATCAGCCATGATCATATTGAATGGTAGTGCAGGCTTGAAGGCCAGAATGGCCTACTCCTGCACCTATATTCTATGTGTCTATGTTTCAACTACAGTAGGCACATCACCCAAACACATTGCACCACACTCACTCACACACACACTTCCCTTTCTCTTGCAAGCCAAGGTTGCACATAATCGCTGGGAATAACGGCAGACAGGCGGGGGGCAAGCTGCCATACATGCCTTGAACGAACTGAAAGAGAGAGTGCTCGACATCATTGAGAACAAGTCACTGAGGCCATGGAAATGGACAAAGATGAAGCCATGGGACAACGAGGGTATGCTTATTCCTAATCCTTCTTCTCACACCCTCATCCCACAATCTTCTCACTTACAAGCTGATGCTGTGTGCATGCATATCTTGTTTTCTCCCCCTCCCCTCACCATAACCTGACTCTTGTACCTTTCTGCTTTTAGATAACTAAGACCAAGCAGCAGCACAACCTGACCCCCAAGCGATGGAGGAGAGTGAGCAAGAGAGGAGCGTACATCGTCAATGTATCTGACACTGGCAAACACCAGCTCAGAAACTGGCACTGAGTGTAATTTAGAGGCTAGCGTAGGTGCAGGATCTGCACAGGGTGAGGCACCGGTCAAAGGTGGGCTGCACCAAGGCCAGGGGGAAAGGGTAGCTTGGGGGCCAGATCTTCAGAGGGCGAGTTCATGCGCGAGTTCTGCTGCACCCGACTTGGATCAAGACCTCGATGGGGCCGCATTCAGAAGAAGGGTGAGGGGCATGCACACTGAATTGCAAGGTGCAATGGCAAACCTGCCAGAGAGCCTCTTGGCAATGTCAAAAGAGCATGGAGGTGTCTGTCTCTAACATTGCATGGGGCTTTGCGCAGAGCTTGGAAAGGACAGAGCTTGGAGCCAAGGATTTCCTGGCTAGAAATGATAGAAACCTCCAGGAGAGACCGTGTCGACCCGATGCTGTGTGTGATGGATGATGCCGCGGCTGCCATTGCAGGATCGGCGGAAGTGTCTCAATGTCTTAGTGCTGCAGCAGAAGCTCAGACCGTTGTCTTGCAGTCTCAGCTTGCTGCCACGTGAGATCAGACTGTTCTCATGTAGTCTCAGCTTGCTGCCACTCAGGCTTAGACTGCTGCCATCAAACCTTGTCGAAAGGGGCTTGGAGGATTTTGCAGCAGGCCAGCAATCAGTCCTCCACAAGATTGCTAGGAATGCTGAGGTGCTGCCCTGGGGGAGTGGCAGTGGGTCAGTGGAACAGGACCCTGCCATCCTCTCTCAGGATAACAGCATTCCTGTTCCCACAACTGCCACTCCACCATTGCCCTTGCCTGTCAGCCAGCCAGCCCAGACAGCTGCTGCCCATGCTGAGGTGCTGCAGTCGATAGCCGGGCCTTCTAGGTCCAGAGCTGCTCAAGGTTGTCCTGCAAGTCCCTTGGAAACTCAGCAGCCTTGCACCAACCACTGGGGGAGCACTTCATAGGAGCACTAGAGCAGGAAAGGGCACCCTAACGACAGGCACTAAGGGATTGCAGAGGTTGATTACTTGATATAGTATGTGTGGATTGATTATTGATAAATTTTATAATTTTGTTTGGAATCCTTGTTTTGTGGTGGCTCTCATTTCAGCTTTGTGCCCAGGAGGACGCTGTGATAGTCTGTGACAGAGGGATGATATGATGAGTATGTGATTGATGAAGATGTGGTGAGGAACGGGGATCTGGGGTTTCATTCATTGGAATCGGAGTCTGATGAGTCGTTCACAGACAGCCCGTGCCGAAAGGGGACTTGAAGCCTGCCTCCTCTCTTCCTTCTTGTCCTCCTCCTCTGCCTTCTCTGTCTCTCCCTCTTTGAGGTGATGGTGCAATCCCTGGTGGCAAGGACTGTGCCATCATGATGGCCAAGTTGTGACACATGCAGCAGACCACCACGAAATCGGACACCCATTCTGCCAAGTACTGGAGGGCCCTTCCCGAGCGGTCAAGGCAACAGGACCATTGCTCCAACAGCCCGATGGTCTGCTTGATGATGTTCCTGGTGGCAGCATGGTTGTCCTTATGTGAGTACTGGGCACGAGTGGTGGGTTGTGGAGGGGAGTCATGAGCTAGGTGGAGAGCGGATAGCCCTTCTGTCCGCAGCAACCCTGGGGTTTGACATGGTGGTTGGAAGCTTGCTGGCACAACGGACTGACACAGGATGAAGGCATCATGACTGCTGCCGGACCATCAGGAAACGTTGGGCCTGGTCGCACAACAATTGTACATTAAGTGAGTGGTAGCCTTTGCAATTACGGAGATCCTGTGGGCGCAGTCGATGGCATGCTGCACCATGGGGCAGCCCGCTATCCTGGCAAAGCCACATGTGCGCTCCTCCTGCTTCTCTCTGCTCAGAGAAGAAAACATAGTCCCTTCTCCTGCTGTAAAGAGCCTCTGTGAGCTCCTGGATGCAGCGATGGATGGCGAACTGCGAGATGTTAGTGATGTCTCCTGCTGCAGACTGGAAGGATCTGTTGGCGAATAAATTGAGGGCCATAGTGATGGTGAGGGCCACTGGGAGAGCCGTGTTTGCCCTTCTTTCAGGCTGCAGGTCTGATTGCAGGAGGTGGCAGACTCCTTGAAGCGGAGCCTCCTAATACATCCACTTAAGCGAGGAGCAGTGTAAGAAAGTGCTCTCTGAAGACACTTGGTGGATAAGGCCCTCCTGTCATTCCTCCTCCTCCCTCTGCTCATATCTTATCCTCTCCTTTGCTGCCTTCACTCCTTTCTAATTTTCGTGAGTGCGGACATCGGCAGTGCAGTTTCCCAGCCGAAAATTCCCGAACCCCAGGAAACCCATGCTGGAGGCATTCATTTCAAATCACTGCCAAAATCTCTGGAAATGACCATGATTTAAATGTTTAACTCACTGCTCCCCCTCTCCAGAGCAGGTTACTCAGATGCACCAAACCTAATGTAGTTAAATCGGAAGTAGGCACGTTTGTGGCGGGTTGGGGTCGGCTTTTGCGTTTTTAACAGATATACGACACAGAAACAGGCCATTCAGCCCAACCAGTGAAATTTATGCTCTATTCAAGCCTTACAATTTAACCCCCCACCGTCGATCCTCTCCTGCCCGCCGTGAGTGGTTAAAATTCTCCCCATCTGTTTCTCTCTCCACAGATGCTGCCGAAACTACTGAGTGTTTCCAGCATTTCCTGTTTTTACCTCAAATGTACTTCTGTGTCATTGTTCACAACATGGAGCATAACTTTTGGTTGCTCTTTCCCTCCTTCTAGAAGTTGTTTCACCTAATTTATACTAACACTCTTCTCCCTAAGCTTCAAAGATACTTATTGAGCATGAAAAGTGTCTTCTTTATATGGACTGAGGCTCTTACCTTCAAAATTGGCTTCCAGCTGAGAGCAGAAGAGCTGATATAGACCATCCCCATTCTGGACACCGTGGCTGGAGATGCATTCTCAATGTTGTGTACCTCAAACAATAGTTTACAGGAAGGAGCCATGGGAATACGATCGCCATTAGCCAAAGTTAATGTCTTGTTGTCATCCAGTACGGAATTTAAATTTTCTATCCAAATAGCATCCACTGGGCCATCTAGAATTATCCAGATATTCTCACCTAGAAACCACACAAAGATATCAATGATCAATAAGTGGATTCTGATATTATTCATTTGCACAGTAAACCATTACACATTAATTAGATTTTAGATCATTTCAGACTTCAACCTCAACATTTTCCCACCCAATTCCCATATTCCTTGATTTCCCTAGAGTCCAAAAATCTATCTATCTCAGCCTTGAATATAGGAATATAGGAACATATAAACAACTAACAGGAGGAGGAGTCTCCATGAATGTCCCCATCCTCCATGATGATGGAGCCCAGCATGCCAGTGCAAAAGATTAGGTTGAAGTGTGTTTACAACCATCAGAAGTGCCGAGTAGATGATCTTTATTGGCCTCCTCCTGAGGTCCCCACCATCACAGAAGCCAATCATCAGCGAAAAGAACAGAAATCCAATGAAGTGAAAGTGACTGCCCTTGACATCAAGGCAGCATTTGACTGAGTGTAGCATCAAGGAGCCCTAGTAAAATCGAAGTCAATGGGAATAAGGGGGAAAACTTTCCCTTGGCTGGAGTCATACCTAACACAAAGAAGATGGTTGTGGCGGTTGGAGGTCAATCAGCACAGTCCCAGGACATCACTGCAGGAGTTCCTCAGGGCAGTGTCCTAGGCCCAACCATCTTCAGCTGCTTCATCATGACCTTCCTTCATCATAAGGTCAGAAGGGGGGATGTTGGCTGATGATTGTTGATTTGCAACTCCTCAGATAATGAAGCAGTCCGTGCCCACATGCAGCAAGACCTGGATGACATTCAGGCTTGGGCTGATAAGTGGTAAGTAACATTCGCGCCACACAAGTGCCAGGCAATAACTATCTCCAAGAAGCGAGAGTCTAACCACTACCGCTTGATATTCAATGGCATTACCATCGCTGAATCCCCTACCATCAACATCCTGGGGGGCACCATGGATCAGAAACTTAATTGGACCAGCCACATAAATACCGTGGCTACAAGAGCAGGTCAGGGGCTGGGTATTCTGTGGTGAGTGTCTCACCTTCTGACTCCCCAAAGTCTTTCCACCATCTACAAGGCACAAGTCAGGAGTGTGATGGAATACTCTCCTCTTTCCTGAATGAGTGCAGCTCCAACAACATTCAAGAAGCTTGACACCATCCAGAGCAAAGCAGCCACTTGATTGGCACCCCATCCCCCACCTTAACATTCACTCCCTCCACCACCGACATACTGTGGCTGCAGTGTGTACCATCTACAAGATGCACTGCAGCAACTCGCTACAGCTTCTTCGGCAGCACCTCCCAAACCCGTGAGCTCTACCACCTAGAAGGACAAGGTCAGCAGGCGCATGGGAACACCACCACCTCCACCTTCCACTCCAAGTCACACACCATCCTGGAAGTATATCGCCGTTCCTTCATCATCACTGGGTCAAAATCCTGGAACTCCCTCCCTAACAGCACTGTGGGAGTACCTCCACCACAAGGACTGCAGCGGTTCAAGAAGGCGGCTCACCACCAACTTCGCAAGGGCAAGTTGGGATGTGCAACAAATGCTGGTCTTGCCAGTGATGCCCACGTCCTATGAACGACTATTTAAAAAAAATTGTAATAAACGGGTAGTAAGAGGAGAGGTAGGGCCAATTAGGGATCAAAGAGGAGGAGACCTATGCATTGAGGCAGAGGGTATGGCTGAGGTACTAAATGAGTACTTTACATCTGTCTTTACCATGGAAGAAGATACTGCCAAAGACATGGTGAAAGAGGAGGTAGCAGAGATACTGGATGAGATAAAAATTGATAGAGGAGGTACTACAAAGGTTGATAAATCACTAGGACTGGATGGGATGCTGAGGGAAGTTCGGGAAATCGCGAAGGAACTGTCCCAAATCTTCCAATCCTCCTTTGATACCAGGTTGACTATGGATAGGCAATGGCAGACATTTAAAGATCACATGGTTGAACTTCAACAATTGTAAAAATAAAACGGGGAAGGTGGTTCAACCGTGGCTAACAAGAGAAATTAGGGATAGTGTTAAATCCAAGGAAGAGGCATATAAATTGGACAGAAAAAGCAGCAAACCTGAGGACTGGGAGAAATTTAAAATTCAACAGCGGAGGACAATGGGTTTAATTAGGAGAGAGGGAATAGAATATGAGAGTAAGCTTTCTGGGAACATAAAAACTGACTGCAAAAGCTTCTATAAAATATGTGAAGAGAAAAAGATTAGTGAAGACAAATATAGGTAGGTTGCAGTCAGAATCAAGTGAATTTATAATGGGCAACAAAAAAATGGCAGACCAATTGGACAAATACTTTGGTTCTGTCTTCACTATGGAAGACACAAATAACCTTCTGGAAATATTAGGGGACTGAGAGTCTAGCGAGAAGGAGGAACTGAAGGAAATCCTTATTAGTCAGGAAATTGTGTTAGGGAAATTGATGGGATTGAAGGCTGATAAATCCCCAGGGCCTGATAGTCTGCATCCCAGAGTGGCTCTAGAAATAGTGGATGCATTGGTGGTCATTTTCCAACATTCTATAGATTCTGGATCAGTTCCTATGGATTGGAGGGTAGCTAATGTAACCCTACTTTTTAAAAAGGGAGAGAAAAAAAAACAGGGAATTATAGACCGGTTAGCCTGACATCAGTAGTGGGGAAAATATTGGAATCAATTATTAAAGATGTAATAGCAGCGCATTTGGAAAGTAGTGACAGGATCGGTCCAATTCAGCATGGATTTATGAAAGGGAAATCATGCTTGACAAAGCTTCTAGAATTTTTTGAGGATGTAACTAGTAGAGTGGACAAGGGAGAACCAGTGGATGTGGTGTATTTGGACTTTCAAAAGGCTTTTGACAAGGTCTCACAAAAGAGATTAGTGTGCAAAATTACAGCACAAGGTATTGGGGATAATGTAATGGATAGAGAACTGGTTGGCAGACAGGAAGCAAAGAGTAGGAATAAACGAGTCCTTTTTAGAATGGCAGGCAGTGACTAGTGGGGTACCCGAAGGTTCAGTGCTGAGACCCCAGCTATTTACAACATACAATATACATTAATGATTTCGACGAAGGAATTGAATATGTTGTCATCATCCAGTACGGAATTTAGATTTTCTATCCAAATAGCATCCACTGGGCCATCTAGAATTATCCAGATATTCTCACATAGAAACCACACAAAGATATCAATGATCAATAAATGGATTTTGATATTATTCATTTGCACAGTAAACCATTACACATTAATTAGATTTTAGATCATTTCAGAATCAGAGAGGGGGAGACACCTCCCACAAAGCAAAAACCATGGCTGATCTTCAACCTCAACACTTTCCCACATTACTTGATTTCCCTAGAATCCAAAAATCTATCCATCTCAGCCTTGAATATAGGAATATTGGAATATAGGAACATATAAACAACTAACGGGAGGAAGAGTCTCCATGAATGTCCCCATCCTCAATGATGGCGGAGCCCAGCATGTCAGTGCAAAAGATTAGGTTGAAGCGTTTAAAACCATCTTCAACCAGAAGTGACGAGTAGATGATCTATATCGGCCTCCTCCGGAGGTCCCCACCATCACAGAAGCCAATCATCAGCGAAAAGAGCTGAAATCCAGAGGTGAAGTGAGAGTGACTGCCCTTGACACCAAGGCAGCATTTGACCGAGTGCAGCATCGAGGAGCCCTTGTAAAATTGAAGTCAATGGGAATCAGGGGGAAAACTCTCCACTGGCTGGAATCATACCTAACTCAAAAGAAGAGGGTTGTGGTTGTTGGAGGTCAATCAGCACAGCCCCAGGACATCACTGCAGGAGTTCCTCAGGGCAGTATCTCTGGCCCAACCATCTTCAGCTGCTTCATCATGACCTTCCATCATCATAAGGTCAGAAGTGGGGATGTTCGCTAATTGCACAGTGTTCACTGTCATTTACAACTCCTCAGATAATGAAGCAATCCGTGCCTGCATGCAGCAAGCCCTGGCCGACATTCAGGCTTGGGCTGATAAGTGGCAAGTAACATTCGCGTCACACAAGTGCCAGATGATGACTATCTCCAACAAGCGAGAGTCTAACCACTACCATTTGTCATTCAACAGCATTACTATCGCTGAATCCCTCACCTTCCACATCTTGGGGGTCACCATTGACCAGAAGCTTAACTGGACCAGCCACATAGCCCATCAATGACCAGATTTATTGAATTCAATGACAGCTTTGTTAATTTTGAATTTGAACTCAACCTGTGTGTTGCTAGTCTAGTACTATAACCACTACACTTCTGCAGTCAACTTAGAATAAACAACTTCCATTCCTCATATATCCAAAAATCCACTTCCAAACAGTATGACTAACTGCCAATGTCAACTTGACACTGAACCAATAATTTATTCCTTGCCCCTTCAACCTGTACATGAAGTATCTTTTTAATGAGGAGATTTATGTTCCTGCAAGTCTACTGAAATCTACAATGCCACCCAACCTGTCCGACCCAAAAATGAAACGATTGAAACTGTTGAGTCTGATTCCAATAGATAGTAAATTGTTGTTACAGATTTTTAAGATTTTACATTTTAAATGTTTTCATTTTTTTCTTAATTTTGCTTTGTCTGTTTTTTCTCTTCCTATATCTGATTTGACTATAATTCACCCTATTTTCTTCACCGTTGTTACTGTTTCTTTCCTAATCCTTAAATCTCATTGGTTAAGGAGATAGACTGTTGGTCCTGTTGTTCATTAAAGTCTCAGATGCCCTATTGTACAAGCTGCCTGATTTTCATTTCATTGAAAATTATCCATCTCATTGTTTGCACAAAAATGCAAACAGCTTATCTGACTGACTTTCATAATTGCAGTTACCTTTTTTTGACTTGATAGATTTCCTCCAAAGTGTTGAGAAGATTCCATCAGTCCAGTCATTAGTTGCAGGATCCAGTCGCCCAAACATCTGTGGAGCAGTGATCGCCTTAGGATTCATGCGCATCTCCCTATGAGGGGTTCCACATTCAGTCAGTGATTGCATCAGGATACGAATGACGCAAGTCTTGCCGGAGCCACTAGGTCCCAATGTCATCAGTCCATGACGAACTCTGGCTGTTTCAAACAGCTGAAAATAGATAGAACGCAGGATTTTAAAACTCCAATGTGGAAATACTGGATAAATGGGGTTTTCATCCTTGAAAGGAGGCCTTTGAGAGGTGATCTGATAGAGGTACATAAGATAGGTTACATAAGAACATAAGAAATAGGAGCAGGAGTAGGCCATACGGCCCCTCGAGCCTGCTCCGCCATTTAATACAATCATGCCTGATACGATCATGGACTTAGGTCCACTTCCCTGCCCATTCCCCATAACCCTTTATTCCCTTATTGGTTAAGAAACTGTCCATCTCTGTCTTAAATTTATTCAATGTCCCAGCTTCCACAGTTCTCTGAGGCAGCAAATTCCACAGATTTACAACCCTCAGAAGAAATTCCTCCTCATCTCAGTTTTAAATGGGTGGCCCCTTATTCTAAGAGTATGTCCTCTAGTTCTAGTCTCCCCTATCAGTGGAAACATCCTCTTTGCATTCACCTTGTCAAGCCCCCTCAATCTTATACGTTTCGATTCTTCTGAATTCCAATGAGTAGAGGTCCAACCTACTCAATCTTTCCTTATAAGTCAACCCCCTCATCTCCAGAATCAACCTAGTGAACCTTCTCTGAACTGCCTCCAAAGCAAGTATATCCTTTCGTAAATATGGAAACCAAAACTGCATGCAGTATTCCAGGTGTGGCCTCACCAATACCCTATATATCAGTAGCAAGACTTCCCTGCTTTTGTACTCCATCCCCTTTGCAATAAAGGCCAAGATTCCATTGACTTTTCTGATCACTTGCTGTACCAGCATACTAACCTTTTGGTAAAGGTAAATTCAGAATGCTAATTTAAACGAACTGAGAGAGTAGGACAAGGGGACGCAGGATCAAAAGATAAATTTAGGACTGATATTCGGAAGTTCTTCAATACAAAAGATTGAGCAACACTTGGAATGGATTTCTCAATAGATAACCCTGCAAATTAACAATTAGATGTTGCAGTGGGGACTTTAGGATCTTTCTGGATGGATGGATTAAGTTGAGCTAAATGGCCTTTGAACTCTGAAATTATCCTCTGCTCTTCAATTGTGTGGACAGGAGAACTGGCTTCACTGTGTAGATTGACTTGGCAAAAGCAATTACTCCATCAAAATGAGGTATGGCAACCCTAAATCAGATCTCTGCATTGCATTGGTGATTTTGTAAATAAGTGAAACTGCAGTCTTACATTTTTTTTCAGTTTTGTTATTATACATTCAGAAACCTCACTATAACTTTGATATTTTTGCTCTAAAATAAGTCTGCATTGTTTATATTCAGAGAATACTGTGCTGCATTTTTCTAAATTTGTGAAATTATAGTGTTTGATAATCATCCATAAGAAATATTAAAACAATATTAAAGATATACATGATAAATGATATATGCTGTACGTGTAGAGTTATATCGCACTGTCTTTACCTGAACCAGTTTGAGATTCCAGGGCGGGTGGTTAACTAATCCTTCTATTTCCACCTGGTTAGATACAGCTGCCTGCAGCTCTGTGTAGGTGTTACTGTCCAACTGTATACCTGGGAACAGATCACTGATCAGGCTTAGGAAAAGGGGCTCATCTTCATCCACCTGTTAATTAAATGCAAATCAATTATGACTTGTCTTTTCTCATGCTGCAAAATATTAGAGCCTCGAAATTCTGGTGGAACAATGGCTCTATCAGAAGTGCAGCAGGACAGGACTTGCACCTGCCAGTTTGATAAGCTGCTGACCGCACATTGGAATTATCAGAGGTGAGCAGACTCTGCAAATCCATGACCTGCCATGACCTGACGCGATAGCCTGAGCTTCCTGAGGCATTGGTGTTCAATCATGTCGAGGAAGCTGATACTCTGCCTATATATCCTGTGTTGGGGGTATCGTCTCCTGCGAGGTGTAGCCTTGTGATCATCCCCTCTCTCCAGTAGCTGTTGCTGCTGCTGGTGTTGTTGCTGCCGGGGCTCACCTTGGTCCGATTCTGAGGTCCAAGGTGAAACAGCATAATCTGTACCCATGCTGATCTGATAGATGCCAGACAAAGTGGAGATCAGAGGCACAATCCTCCAATGTAGTGAGAGTAACTTCCGAAGTTGTAGAAATCACCTGCAAACTCTCAGCGTAAATGGTGTCACAAGTTACTTTCCCCTTGACAAGGAAGCAGGTGCAAGGTGTGAGTATTTATTTGAATTTTTTTTACTTTCAATTGTTCAACTCCCAAAATGGCCGCTCTGCTCTCACCTTGCTTTCATTAGCGAGGCTCAACAAGCCTGTGAATCCCGTGGACAGCCTGCGAAAGCTGCACATCAGGTTAAAAAGGCTGGCAATAGCTTTTTAATAAGCTCTCAACCAATTTAATTAGCTCACCCACCTCTCCCGAGCATGCTGACTAACACGTCGAGTTAAAGACGGAAGCCAACGGGTTGAAACCAGCTTCCCAATGCACTGTCAATTTCAGCGCTTTTATCTGCCCACCTGCTCGCAAACCCAAGCACTCTGCAAAGTAACCATTCAGCCAATGTTTCCTGTACGAGGGCACCTAAATCTCTCTAAACACCAACATTTAATAATTTCTCACCATTTAAAAAATAATCTGCTTTTCTATTCTTCCGACCAATGTGAATAACCTTACATTTTCCCACATTATACTCTATCTGCCACCTTACTGCCCATTCACTTAACCTGTCTATATCCTCTTACTGTCGTCCTCACAGTTTACTTTCCCACCTAGCTTTGTATCACCAGCAAACTTAGATACTGCAACAGTGACCCCAGTTTATTCTGCTGCAGAATAGGGCTCTGCCTCATGGTCCTGCAGCCAGCATACGAAGCCTGTAGATGTCCAGCTAAACACTGCCATGGGGGCGGCATCAAGGATACTCAAGTGCACTCCAACTGAGTGGCTCCCGGTGCTATTCCACATTGCCCCACTAGCCATTCACTGCAATGCCCCCATGCCCTGGGAAATGGAAAAATTAATGAGCAACAATCACCTTTCCATTCAGGAATACTTGAAAAACCCACGACAGTACTTAATGTCATGCTGGTCATTCTGGGAAACAGCTGCCAATATTCACGCAGCTGGTATCGAGCCACTTTCTATATGAACGGAATCGTGGGATGCATGCAACATAAAGAACCAACACCTCATCACTGACCCAACTGCGTCTGCTGTGACTCAGTTGGTAGAACTCTCGCCTCTGAGTCAGAAGGTTGTGGGTTCAAGTCTCCATCCAGCATTGCTATACTTGAGTCGGTGATCTGTGTACATCGGGAACATTCTGAAGTGGCCTTCAAGGGAGAGGGTCACATGTTTTAACAATGTGGCCCTGGAGACATTGGTGGGGGCACTTGGGGCAAGGAGGGAGTTGCGGTTCCCTCTATTGGGAAGGAGGTCATCTCCGCAGGTTTACAGGGCCATGTGGCAAGAGGTGGCCCAGGAGGTGTCAGCCAGCACAGTGGTGCAGAGAAGCCTGACCTGGTGCAGGAAGAAATTCAACGACCTCTGTCAGGTGGTGAAGGTGAGTACATGCTTCCACATCAACCTCTGAACCTCTGTTTGTGGACACTGTGCAAACCATCACTCAACCACCAAGCATCTGCAGATACTCACAGTCACATCCTCATCTCATGCCTTGCCTACGTTCACAGCCATTCAACCACGGCAGGCATATCTTCCACATACATAACTGGACTCTTACTCATGCGGGATTGTTTCTGAGAAAGTATGTTACAGAACCTACAAGGGAGCAAGCTATCTTAGATCTGGTCCTGTGTAATGAGACAGGAATAATAAACGATCTCCTAGTAAAAGATCCTCTTGGAATGAGTGATCACAGTATGGTTGAATTTGTAATACAGATTGAGGGTGAGGAAGTAGTGTCTCAAACGAGTGTACTATGCTTAAACAAAGGGGACTACAGTGGGATGAGGGCAGAGTTGGCTAAAGTAGACTGGAAACACAGACTAAACGGTGGCACAATTGAGGAACAGTGGAGGACTTTTAAGGAGCTCTTTCATAGTGCACAACAAAAGTATATTCCAGTGAAAAAGAAGGGCGGTAAGAGAAGGGGATAACCAGCCATGGATAACCAAGGAAATAAAGGAGAGTATCAAATTAAAAACCAATGCGTATAAGGTAGCCAAGGTTAGTGGGAAAATAGAAGATTGGGAAAATTTTAAACGACAGCAATGACTAAGAAAGCAATAAAGAAAGGAAAGATAGATTACAAAAGTAAACTTGCGCAAAACATAAAAACGGATAGTAAAAGCTTTTACAGATATATAAAACGGAAAAGAGTGACGAAAGTAAATGTTGGTCCCTTAGAAGATGAGAAGGGAAATGTGGAAATGGCTGAGACCCTAAACAATTATTTTGCTTCGGTCTTCACAGTGAAAGACACAAAAACCATTGCTGGTCACAGGAATGTGGGAAGGGAGGACCTTGAGACAATCACTATCACTAGGCGGGTAGTGCTGGACAGGCTAATGGGACTCAAGGTAGACAAGTCCCCTGGTCCTGATGAAATGCATCCCAGGGTATTAAAAGATATGGCGGAAGTTATAGCAGATGCATTCGTTATAATGTACCAAAATTCTCTGGACTCTGGGGAGGTACCAGCGGATTGGAAAGCAGCTAATGTTACGCCTCTGTTTAAAAAAGGGGGCAGACAAAAGGCAGGTAACTATAGGCCGGTTAGTTTAACATCTGTAGTGGGGAAAATGCTTGAAACTATCATTAAGGAAGAAATAGCAGGACATCTAGATAGGAATAGTGCAATCAAGCAGACGCAGCATGGATTCATGAAGGGGAAATCATGTTTAACTAATTTACTGGAATTCTTTGAGGATATAACGAGCATGGTGGATAGAGGTGTACCGATGGATGTGGTGTATTTAGATTTTCAAAAGGCATTCGATAAAGTGCCACACAAAAGGTTACTGCAGAAGATAAAGGTACGCAGAGTCAGAGGAAATGTATTAGCATGGATAGAGAATTGGCTGGCGAACAGAAAGCAGAGAGTCGGGATAAATGGGTCCTTTTCGGGTTGGAAATCGGTGGTTAGTGGTGTGCCACAGGGAGGTCATCCATCTTGGGAAAAAAAACAGTAAAAGGGAATATTATTTGAATGGGGAGAAATTACAACATGCTGAGGTGCAGAGGGACCTGGGGGTCCTTGTGCATGAAACTCTTTTAGAGTCTACCTACAAAACATAAAACATTAAACCGTGCCACCCGACCTGGGTGACACACCAGACATTCACAAGGCCCTTTTTTTCCTTTTTTTTTTGTGTTTTTCTTTTTTTTTGGTTTTTTTTTGGGCACTAAAATCACAATTTTCCCAGTGCCCCCTATAAAAGGGAAGGGGACACTAAAAGCACCGGCAATTAAAACAAATTAAACTTTAAAACGTGAAATCAAATTAAAATTTGGTTGCCGGGCGTGATGATGCACTCCAGTCCCTCCGGTGCCCACCTCTCGCGGAAGGCCGCGAGCGTACCGGTGGACACCGCGTGCTCCATCTCCAGGGACATCCTTCCCAAAAAGTTAGTTTGCAGGTGCAGCAGGTAATCAGGAAGGCGAATGGAATGTTGGCCTTCATTGCGAGAGGGATGGAGTACAAAAGCAGGGAGGTCCTTCTGCAACTATATAGAGTATTGGTGAGGCCGCACCTGGAGTACTGCGTGCAGTTTTGGTCACCTTACTTAAGGAAGGATATACTAGCTTTGGAGGGGGTACAGAGACGATTCACTAGGCTGATTCCGGAGATGAGGGGGTTACTTTATGATGATAGATTGAGTAGACTGGGTCTTTACTCGTTGGAGTTCAGAAGGATAAGGGCTGATCTTATAGAAACATTTAAAATAATGAAAGGGATAGACAAGATAGAGGCAGAGAGGTTGTTTGCACTGGTCGGGGAGACTAGAACTAGGGGGCACAGCCTCAAAATACGGGGGAGCCAATTTAAAACCGAGTTGAGAAGGAATTTCTTCTCCCAGAGGGTTGTGAATCTGTGGAATTCTCTGCACAAGGAAGCAGTTGAGGCTAGCTCATTGAATGTACTCAAGTCACAGATAGATAGATTTTTAATCAATAAGGGAATTAAGGGTTATGGGGAGCGGGCGGGTAAGTGGAGCTGAGTCCACGGCCAGATCAGCCATGATCTTGTTGAATGGCGGAGCAGGCTCGAGGGGCTAGATGGCCTACTCATGTTCCTAATTCTTATGTTCACACGAGTTCCTTTCTTTTTCAGGCCAAGATGGCGAATAACAGAAGGCAGCAGCAGCCAACTGGAGGTGGGGAACCTGAACTGCGGCCTCTGAGTGATCTTGAGGAGCGAGTGCTGTGGCTCATCGGCCCGCAGGTGGTGGGCGCCATGGCTGGCGGAGATGTTGACCCCTCTCCTTTTCTCATCCCACTTCCTCCCCAAACCAGAAAGCTTTATCACTTTCCAATCCCCTCTCCTTTCATCACTTCCGCCCCCCCACTCCACTCCAGAAGGCTTCATCACTTTCAAGCTCCTGATACGATCTGTATTCCTTGCTCCATTCCTGCCCCACTACCTTCACTTTAATGCAGCTGTGGAGCCTACACCGGAGCCCACCCCCAAGAGATTCTGGAGGGAGAGGAAGAGGAGGAAAAGCAGGAGGAGGAGGAGCCAAGCACCGCGTCATTGCTCCTCCCACCCGCAGGCATCAGATCAGATACTGGCACTACACATTCGTTAGAGGTTAGGTTAGTAGAGGGGTCTGCACTGGGTGATGCACCGGGGCTACGAGGGCTGCAGCAAGGCCAAGTAGGAAGGGAACCTACGGAGGGCGAGTTCACACATGAGTTCTGCTCCACAGGACTCAGATGAGGAACGCGATGGAGAGGCATTCACACAAAGGGTGATGGCCATGCACTCTGACATCATAGGTGCAATGGCAAGGGTGCCCGAGAGCCTCTCGACAGTGGTAAGGAGCATGGAGGAGTCTGCCTCCAGCATTGCAGAGCTCTGTGCATACCACGGAGCCCATCATTACCAGTCTGCAGACGATGGTGGACTCCCAGGGAGACCGTGCGGATCCAGTCCTCATGATACGTGTCATGGTGACGTGGCAGCACAGGCAAAGTCTTAGTGCTGGAATGCAGACAATGATTGGTGGCATGGAAACTCAACTGCTTTCATGCAGTCTCAGCTTGATGTCACGCAACATCTTGGTACTGTCATGGAGTCAGTGAATGCTGGCAGTGAGTCTCAGACTGCTCCCATGCAGTCTCAGCTTGATGCCACGCATGGTCTGACTGGTGTCATGCAGTCAATGACTGCTGGCATCAAATTTCAGACTGCTCTCATGCGGTCTCAGCTAGATGCCACGCATGGGCTGACTGTTGCCATCACCACAGTCCATCGGGGATCTCACGGTGTCGCAGCAGCCCAACAAATTGTGCTCCAGCAAATTGGTGGGAATGCTGGGGTGCTGCCCTGGGGGAGTGGCACTGGGTCTGTGGAGCAGGAACCTGCTGTCCTCCCTCATGATGACAGCATTCCTGATTCCACCACTGCCACTCCGCCATAGCACGTGTCGTTGGCGGTCACCCAGCCAGCCCAGACTGCCGTCGTCCAGCCTGGATGTGAAAATCGCTGAAATCTGTTCACCAGCCATTCTGCCAATGCATTCGCAAGCTGCAAAGAGTAATGGCGGGAAAAAATTGTTATTCAAGGTGGCGCCTTTAAATAGCACTCCTCCAGCCAAATCCCGACTGCAGTTCGACAGCTAAATCTGTCGTCACCGCCAGGCGATAAGTGAGGAAGCACAGCAGAATTTCTCTTCTGGGGCAGTAACGGGGTGCTGCACATGGTGATGATGTCATCATCGCCGGGTGCAGCTGAGCGGGATGATACCTCATAGCGCCTCTGTAAAACCCCTGCCCAATTCCACGGGGGGCGCTGACCTCGCTGTGCCTGGGTGACAAACCATTTATGCCCATGCTAACAGCTGGCGAACAAGAGGCCAATTTCAGTCCCTATAATAGCCCTCCACCAGCCGACTCCCGACTGCAACTCGACAGCTGAACCTGTTATCACTGGCAGGCGGTAAGTGAGGTGGCATGGCCGAATTTCTCTTCTGGGGCAGTAACGGAGCGCTGTGCATAGCGATGACGTCATCATCGCCGGGTGCAGCCAAGCGGGACGATACCTCTTAGCGCCTCCATAAAACCCCTGCCCAATTCCACAGGGGGCGCTGATCACACCGTGCCTGGGCGCGAAACCATATGCGCTAACAGCAGGCAAACAAGAGGCTAATTTCGGCACCTATATTTTTAGTCATCTAGGGAACTTTTGCTTTGGTTGCACTTCCTTTCATAGAATGGCTACAACATAGAATAGTTACAGCATGGAAGAAGGCCATTCGGCCTGTCGAGCCTGTGTAATGGCCGTCAAAAATTGTTATTCAAGATGGCGCCTTTAAATAGAGCTCCTCCAGCCTGTCGAGCCCCTTTTCCCTCATGGAATGTGTCTATGCTGTACTCAAAATATCTTTACTTTGAAGGCTACTCATTGGTCAATTATTGTTTTGCCTACCATATTTTGATTCCAGTCCACCTGGGATTTCTATTTAGCTAATTGAAATTAGCCCTCCTCCAGTCAAGTATTTATATGCTGGATTGTTCTTTTATATTTGTTCCTTGGATGTGGGCGTCGCTGGCAAGGCCAGCATTTATTGCCCATCCTTAATAGCCCTTGAAAAGATGGTGGTGAGCCGCCTTCTTGAACCGCTGCAGTCTGTGTGGTGTTAGGGAGGGAGTTCCAGGATTTTGACCCAGCAATGATGAAGGAATGGCAATATACTTCCAAGTCAGGATGGTGTGTGACTTGAAGGGGAACTTAGAGGTGGTGGTGTTCCCATGCGCCTGCTGCCCTTGTCCTTCTAGGTGGTAGAGGTCGTGGGTTTGGGAGGTACTGCCAAAAAGGTCTTGGCGAGTTGCTGCAGTGCATCTTGTAGATGGTACACACTGCAGCCATGGTACGCCAGTGGTGGAGGGAGTGAATGTTGAAGGTGGTGGATGGGATGTCAATTAAACGGACAGCTTTGCCCTGGATGGTGTCGAGCTTCTTGAATGTTGTTGGAGCTGCTCTCATCCAGGCAAGTGGAGAGTATTCCATTACACTCCTGACTTGTGCCTTGTAGATGGTGGAAAGACTTTGGGGAGTAAGGAGGTGAGACACTCTCCGCAGAATACCCAGCCTCTGACCTGCTCTTGTTGCCACAGTATTTATGTGGCTGGTCCGGTCAAGTTTCTGGTCAATGGTGACCCCCAGGATGTTGATGGTGGGGGATTCGGCGATGGTAATGCCATTGAATGTCAAGGGACGGTGGTTAGACTCTTGCTTGTTGGAGATAGTTATTGCTTGGCACTTGTATGGCACGAATGTTATTTGCCATTTATCAGCCCAAGCCTGAACGTCGTCCAGGTATTGCTGCATGCGGGTATTGATTGCTTCATTATCTGATAAGTTGTGAATGGCACGGAACATCCCCATTTCTGATCTTATGAAGAAGGGGAGGTCATTAATGAGGCAGTTGAAGTTGGTTGGGCCAAAGAAACTGCCCTGAGGAACTCCAGGAGCGATGACCTGGACCAGTGATGATTGACCTCCAACCCCCACAACCATCTTCTTTTGTGCTAAGTATGACTCCAACCAGTGGAGAGTTTCCCCCCTGATTCCCATTGACTTCAGTTTTACTAGGGCTTCTTGATGCCACACTCGGTCAAATGCTGCCTTGATGTCAAGGGCAGTCACTTTCACCTCACCTCTGGAATTCAGCACTTTTGTCCATGTTTTGACCAAGGCTGTAATGAGGTCTGGATTGAGTGGTCCTGGTGGAACCCAAGCTGGGCATCGGTGAGCAGGTTATTGGTGAGCAAGTGCCGCTTGATAGCATTATCGATGAAACCTTCCATCACTTTGCTGATGATTGAGAGTAGACCGATGGGGCAGTAATTGGTTGGATTTGATTTGTCTTGCTTTTCGTGGACATGACATACCTGGCCAGTTTTCCACATTGTCGGATAGATGCCAATGTTGTAGCTGTACAGGAACAGCCTGTTCTGGAGCACACGTCTTCAGCACAACAGCCAGGATGTTGTCGGAGTCCATTGCCTTAACTCTATCCAGTGCGCTAAGTCATTTCTTGATATCATGGGAAGTGAATCGAATTAGCCAAAGATTGGCTTCTGTGATGGTGGAGGAGGCCGATATGGATCATCCACTCCCCACCTCTGGCTGAAGATGGTTGTAAACACTTCAGCCTTTTCTTTTGCACTCACGTGCTGGGCTCTGCCATCATTGAGGATGGGTTATTCATGGAGCCTCCTCCTCCCATTAGTTGTTTAATTGTCCACCACCATTCCCGACTGGATGTGGCAGGATTACAGAGCTTTAATCTGATCCGTTCATTGTAGGATTGTTTAACTCTGTCTATGGTATGCTGTTTCCACTTTTTAGCATGCATATAAACCTGTTTTGCATCTTCCCCAGGTGGGCATCTCAATTTTAGTTATGCCTGGTGCTGCTCCTGGCATGCTCTTCTACACTTCTCATTGAACCAGGGTTGGTTCCCTGGCTTGATGGTAATAGTTGAGTGAGGGATATACCGGGCCATGAGGTTACTGATTGTGGTGGAATACAATTCTGCTGCTGCTGATGGCCCACAGCACCTCACGGATGTCCAGTTTTGAGCTGCTAGATCTGTTCTGAATCTATCCCATTTAGCACGGTGGTAGTGCCACACAACACGATGGAGGGTGTCCTCCGTGTGAAGATGGGATTCCGTCTCCACAATGACTGTGCGGTGATCACTGCTACCAATGTATCTGCGACCAGTGGATTGGTGAGGACGACGTCAAGTAGGTTTTTCCCTCGTGTTGGTTCTCTCATCACCTGTCGCAGCCCCAATCTGGCAGCCATGTCCTTCAGGACTCGGTCAGCTCGGTCAGTAGTGTTGCTACTGAGCCACTCTTGTGATGGTCATTGAAGTCCCCCACCCAGAATACTGTGCGGTGATCACTGCTACCAATGTATCTGCGACCAGTAGATTGGTGAGGACGACGTCAAGTAGGTTTTTCCCTCGTGTTGGTTCTCTCATCACCTGTCGCAGCCCCAATCTGGCAGCCATGTCCTTCAGGACTCGGTCAGCTCGGTCAGTAGTGTTGCTACTGAGCCACTCTTGTGATGGTCATTGAAGTCCCCCACCCAGAATACATTCTGTGCCCTTGCTACTCTCAGTGCTTCTTCCAAGTGGTGCTCAACATGGAGGAGTACTGATTCATCAGCTGAGGGAGGGTGGTAGGTGGTAATCGACAGGAGGTTTCCTTGTCCATGAGACTTCATGGCGTCCAGAGTCAATGTTGAGGACTCCCAGGGCCACTCCCTTCTGACTGTATACCACTGTGCCACCACCTCTGTCCTGTCGGTGGGACAGGACATACCCAGGGATGGTGATGGAGGAGTTTGGTACATTGGCTGAAATGTACGACTACGTCAGGCTGTTGTTTTGATTAGTCTGTGAGACAACATGTCCCCAGATGTTAGTGACAAGGACTTTGCAGGGTCGACTGGGCTCGGTGTGCTATTATCGTGCCCATAGCTGGTGCCGAGGTCGATGCTGGGTCGTCCGTCCAGTTTTATTCTTATTATTGTTATTGTTTCTTGTCGTGGTTTTTTACAACTGAATGGCTTGCTGTGGGTCTGAAGTCAGACCAGGTAAGGACAGCAGATTTCTTTTCCTAAAGGACATTACTGAACCAGATTGGTATTTACGACAATCCAATAGTTTCATGGTCACCATTACTGACACTGGCTTTTTAAAAATTCCAGATCTTTATTTAATTAGCTGAATTTAAATTCCACAGCTATCACAGTGGGATTTGAACTCATATCTCTAGATCATTAGTCCAGGCTTCTGGATTACTAGTCCCACAACTTAACCACTATGCTACTGTTCCCATTGTCCATTTTGGACCAAAGCTGTAATGAGATCTGGAGCCGAGTGGTTGTGGCAGAACCACTATTCCTATACTCACTAGGGCGGAGCATCTCCCAGTTTGCAGTCCTCCGTTGCATCAGGGATATCACTAAGGTTCTCTACACCAGGAGGAACATCTACATCTTTGTCCCCATGGACAGAGTGAAGCAGGATGAGAAAGTACTAGCTTTTGCGTGCATTTCAGGCTTCCCCAGGGTGCCACTGACCATCCAGATTGCAGTGCATGCTCACTGTAACCAGCTCGGCATCTTGATCAATCAAAAGGGATTCCACACCTTGAATGTACAAGGAAACATAGAAACATAGAAAATAGGTGCAGGAGTAGGCCATTCGGCCCTTCGAGTCTGCACCGCCATTCAATGAGTTCATGGCTGAACATACAACTGGTTTACAGCCACAGAGCGCATCATGCAGATCTGTGCCCGCTATCCTGGGATGCAGGCTGCTGTCTCGCTGGATTTTCAGAATCTGATAGCTGCATTAAACCAGCCATCACACTGATCACTGGAATGACAACAGCTGGAGGTGACGTAAATGAGGCTGCTGTTTGTCAGAACAACAGCGTATGTCAGTCATCTACCGCCTGAGCATCATGCAAGAGACGCGTGGCTCCAGACATGCAGCTAGTATAAGCAGCATCACAGGAGCAAGTGGCCATAATGGGGAGCTAGCTCAGTCCCCTGCTCAATTTCCAGGGAAACACTAGAATAAGAGGAAGAGAGTTAAGTTTCGATACCCAGGAGTCACGGTGTGAGGAAAGAGTAGGTGGGCTTATGATCATTTTGAAGCTCATTGTATTAAAGGTGAATGTGCACTTATGTCATGCTTTGTTCTTTTTGGAGAGTACAATGCAGATCTGCCTTTGATGTTTAAGGTTCAGCAGGGAGGCAGACTCTAAACTCTGAAGTCCCCTTTGGTCAGACCTGCAAATTTCATATATGTCTTTCTGAGTCTTGACTGTCTCAGGTGAGACAGATCATACCTACTCAAATGCAGACAGAAAAAAAGTGGAAGCTTCAAGTCTAGGATCAAAAGTAGTGGCAATTTCCCCCATTACATGAATTTTACTGGCTCTCTTACGAACATAAAAAATAGAAGCAGGAGTAGGCCGCCTGGCCTCTCGAGGTTGCTACGCCATTTAATAAGATCATGGCCGATCTGATCATCGACTCAGCTCCACTTCCCTGCCCGCTCCCCATAACCCTTTACTCCCTTATCACTCTAATATCTGTCGATCTCCGCCTTAAATATATTCAATGACCTATTCAATGACCTACCCTCCACAGCTCTCTGGGGCAGAGAATTCCACAGATTTACAACCCTCTGAGAGAAGAAATTCCTCCTCATCTCAGTTTTAAATGGGTGGCCCCTTATTCTGAGACTACGTCCCCTAGTTTTAGTTTCCCTTATGAGTGGAAATATCCTCTCTGCATCCACCTTGTCGAGCCCCCTCATTATCTTATATATTTCGATACGATCACCTCTCATTCTCTCATTCTTCTGAACTCAACCTATCTTCATAAGTCAACCCCCTCACCTCCAGAATCAACCTAGTGAACCTTCTCTAAACAGCCTATATTGCAAGTATATCCTTTCTTTAGGTGTGGCCTCACCAATACAGTTGTAGCAAGATTTCTTTGCTTTTATACTCTATCCCCCTTGCAATAAAGACCAAAATTCCATTGGCCTTCCTGATTACTTGCTTTACTTGCATGCTAACTTTTTGTGTTTAATGCACAAGGAGCCCCAGGTCCCTCTGTACTGCAGCACTTTGCAATATTTCTCCATTTAAATTATAATTTGTTTTTCTATTTATTCTTCCAAAGTGGATAACCTCACAGTTTCCCACATTATACTCCATCTGCCAAATTTTTTCCCACTCACTTAGCCTGTCTATATCCCTTTGCAGATTTTTTGTGTCCTCCTCACAATTTGCTTTCCCACCCATCTTTTTATCATCAGCAAACTTGGCTACATTACAGTCGGTCCCTTCATCCAAGTCAGTAATATAGATTGTAAATAGTTGAGGCCCCAGCACCGATCCCTGCGACACCCCACTAGTTACTGTCTGCTAACCGCAAAATGACCCATTTATCCCGACTCTCTTTTCTGTTAGTTAGCCAATTCTCTATCCATGCTAATATATTACCTCCAATCCCGTGAACTTTTATATTGTGCAGTAATCTTTTATGTGGCACCATATCGAATGCCTTCCGGAAATCCAAATACAACACTTCCACTTGTTCCCCCTTATCCACTCTACTCGTTACATCATCAAAGAACTCCCACAAATTTGTCAAACATGATTTCCCTTTCATAAAACCATGCTGACTCTGCTTGATTGAATTATGCTTTTCCATGTGTCCTGCTACTGCTTCCTTAATAATGGACTCCAGCATTTTCTCAACAACAGATGTTCGGCTAACTGGTCTATAGTTTCCTGCTTTTTGTCTGCCTCCTTTTTTAAATAGGGGCATTACATTTGCGGTTTTCCAATCTGCTGGGACTGCCCCAGAATCCAGGGAATTTTGGCAGATTACAACCAATACATCCACTATCTCTGCAGCCACTTCTTTTAAGACCGTAAGATGTAAGGCATCAGGTCCAAGGGACTTGTTTACCTATAGTCCCATTATTTTACCGAGTACTACTTCATTAATGATAGTGATTGTGTTAAGTTCCTCCTGCCCTATAGCCCCTTGATTATCCACTATTGGGATGTTTTTAGTGTCTTTTACCATGAAGATTGATACAAAATATTTGTTCTCTGTCTCTGCCATTTCCCTGTTCTCCATTATTAATTCCCCAGTCTCAACATCTCGGGGACCAACATTTACTTTAGCCACGCTTTTCCTTTTTATGTACCTGTAGAAACTATTACTATCTGTTTTTATATTCCGTGCTAGTTTACTTTCATAATCTATCTTCCCTCTCTTTGTCATTTTATTATTCGTTCTTTGCTGGCTTTTAAAAATTTCCCAATGCTCTGGCCTCCCACTAGTCTTGGCAACATTGTATGCCCTTGTTTTCAATTTGATACCATCCCTTATTTCCTTAGTTAGCCACGGATGGTTATCCCTTCTCTTACAGTCTTTCCTTCTCATTGGGATATATTTTTGTTGCGAGTTATGAAATATCTCCTTAAATGTCTGCCATTGCTCATCAATCGTCTCATACTTTAATCTATTTTCCTAGTCCACTTTAGCCAACTCTGCCCTCATACCTTTGTAGTCTTCTTTATTGATCTACTGCCACCTCCAGCTTGCCCTGTCTTCTGATATCACTGCACTTTCAATATTTTAAACACATTAATGAAATAGTTTCCCAACTTTACTTACCAGCTTAGACAGATTCATGTCTCTCATAACTCTCATGACAATTGTTGGCTCACTGTCTTCTGGCCGTGCTCTCTTCTCAGCTCCCAACGTCCTCAGTACAGAAAGAATGTTTCTCAAGCCAAAGTCATAATGAACCTAGTAGCAATTAATTTGAAAAGAAATAAAAATTATTGATTTAAATATTCTTTAAAGGAAAAAGTTTATTGCAGTTTTTCAATCAAAACCAACAGTGAGAGCAGAGAGAGTGAATCTGAAGGGAAGCAGTGCGAGAGGACAACAGATAGAAGTAGCAGCAGAAAGTCAGTGAGAGTGGAGAGAGCGGGCTTGAGATAAAACGATGCGAAAGACAACAGATAAAAGTGGGAGAACCGGTGGCAGAAGGTCAGTGGGGGTGCTAAGTCAGAATCTGAACATGAGCTGAAAGTGAAAATCTGAGAAAGAAATTCAAAAGTGACATCACTGCCATGGAGCGAGTGGATTGGTGGGTAATAGGCAATTGTTAATTTGTTCATTTGTGTTATTAATTGTTGACTTTTCACTGTTGAAATTCACTTGACCGTAGTTTCCATTCTGTTTTAGATTGATAGATATCATTTCCAATCCTTAAGTACATTTTTTAGTATCTCAGTCTTTCAGTGGTCAGTTTCTTAGGCCCCGATATTGGTAGCCTTACCGCCCACTGTCGCTTGCTGCCGCCGAGTTTTGCTGCCGTTTTCCTCTCCTCGACATTTTCCACTTGGGCTGGAGCGGACGGGAGGGGAGTATCACCGGGAACCGCCCGCTGACGTCCTCTGGCGGCCAAGTCGCGTAAGTGGCTTCTCGCCCGCCGAGCTGCCAGATTGGAGCGAGTGGGAGTTGGCGGGAGTCAGCAGGGGGAAGGACCGCAGCGTGGAGGCAGGTCTAACCCCGATGGTAGGTACGAAGAACGGAGAAAAAAGGTTAGTGAACATAATAAATAAAATGTTTTTACAGAAACTTACCTGGATGGGGTCCCCTGAAGGTGTTCCGGTGTTTTTTTTTTGCTTCCCATAATTTTTATTTGCAGGTCTTCCATCCTCCCTGGGCCCAACTCCATCCTCGGCGGCACTTGGATGGCGAGAGCCTTTGCTGCCGAGATTGTGAGCTCCTGCCTGCTGCTGCCCAGATTGACGGCATAAGCCACTGTTTGGCCGCCGGGTGGGACTGCCACCTCTTTTAGAGGAATCTTTCAGGCAAAGTACTGCCCGGTCTCTCAGCGGCCATCGGTTGTCCTTTGGGCAGCAATTGGGCAGGCCCTGGCTTCGACCGAGTTCGGGCCCATAGAATTTTATAAGTCAGTATCTTAGACATCAGTTTTTAGATTTTAAGAGTTCAGCGTTCAGTGTTTTAATGGTCAGGGTCTCAACAATTTATGGGTCAGTGGATTGACTATCTTGGCAGGCTAGCAGGGACCCATTACATGTGCATCCTGTTCTATGTGGCAACTCCAGGACACTTCATGCTTCCTGGATAACCATGTATGCAGGAAATGCCACCAGTTGCTCAAGCTCAAGGTCTGAGTTTCGGAGCTTGAGGAGTGGCTGGAGTCACTGCAGTGCATCTGGGAGTCCGAGAGATTCCTCAAATGTATGTTTTAGGACATGGTCACCCCACAGCTACAGAGGTATAGGATGTGAGGGAATGGCTGAGCATTGGACAGGTTACAGGAAGGCACAGGTAGTGCTGGAATCTCCCAAGCCAGTGGCAATCCCTAACCGATTTTGAGTTTTGAATGGCAGGGAGGGTGACTACTCCTTGGAAGAATACAGTAAGAATCAAAAACCTGGCACCACAAGAGATGTGACTGCACACAGGGGAAAATGAAAGTAGAAATACGGTCATCATATGGGGATTCGATAGTTAGGGGCTAAACAGGCATTTCTTTAACAGCAAACCTGATTCCTGAATGGTATGTTGCCTCCCTGGTGCCAGGGTAAAGGATATCACCGAGCAGGTGCAGAACATTCTGCAAGGAGAAGGGGAGCAGCCAGAAGTTATGGTTCATAATGGAACTGATGACATTGGTAGAAAAAGTATTGAGGTCCTTCAGGCAGAGTTTCAGGAGATAGGATAAGAACATAAGAATTAGGAACAGGAGTAGGCCATCTAGCCCCTCGAGTCTGCTCCGCCTTTCAAAAAGATCATGGCTGATCTGGCCGTGGACTCAGCTCCACTTACCCGCCCGCTCCCCGTAACCCTTATTCCCTTATTGGTTAAAAATCTATCTATCTGTGATTTGAATACATTCAATGAGCTAGCCTCAACTGCTTCCTTGGGCAGAGAATTCCACAGATTCACAACACTCTGGGAGAAGAAATTCCTTCTCAATTCGGTTTTAAATTGGCTCCCCCATATTTTGAGGCTGTGCCTCCGAGTTCTAGTCTCCCCGACCAGGGGAAACAACCTCTCTGCCTCTATCTTGTCGATCCCTTTCATTATTTTAAATGTTTCTATAAGATCACCCCTCATCCTTCTGAACTCCAACGAGTAAAGACCCAGTCTACTCAATCTATCATCATAAGGTAACCCCCTCATCTCCGGAATCAGCTGAGTGAATTGTCTCTGTACCCCCTCCAAAGCTAGTATATCCTTCCTTAAGTAAGGTGACCAAAACTGCACGCAGTACTCCAGGTGCGGCCTCACCAATACCCTATACAGTTGCAGCAGGACCTCCCTGCTTTTGTACTCCATCCCTCTCGCAATGAAGGCCAACATTACCTGCTGCACCTGCAAACTAACTTTTTGGGATTCATGCACAAAGACCCCCAGGTCCCTCTGCACCGCAGCATGTTGTAGTTTCTCCCCATTCAAATAATATTCCCTTTTACTGTTTTTTATACCCAAGGTGGATGACCTCACACTTTCCGACATTGTATTCCATCTGCCAAACCTCAGCCCATTCGCTTAACCTATCTAAATCTCTTTGCAGCCTCTCTGTGTCCTCTACACAACCCGCTTTCCCACTAATCTTTGTGTCATCTACAAATTTTGTTACACTACACTCTGTCCCCTCTTCCAGGTCATCTATGTATATTGTAAACAGTTGTGGTCCCAGCACCGATCCCTGTGGCACACCAGTAACCACCGATTTCCAACCCGAAAAGGACCCATTTATCCCGACTCTCTGCTTTCTGTTAGCCAGCCAATTCTCGATCCATGCGAATACATTTCCTCTGACTCCGCGTACCTTTACCTTCTGCAGTAACCTTTTGTGTGGCACCTTATCGAATGCCTTTTGGAAATCTAAATACACCACATCCATCGGTACACCTCTATCCACCATGTTCGTTATATCCTCAAAGAATTCCAGTAAATTAGTTAAACATGATTTCCACTTCATGAATCCATGTTGCGTCTGCTTGATTGCACTATTCCTATCTAGATGTCCCACTATTTCTTCCTTAATGATAGTTTCAAGCATTTTTCCCATGACAGATGTTAAACTAACCAGCCGATAGTTACCTGCCTTTTGTCTGCCCCCTTTTTTAAACAGAGGCATTACATTAGCTGCTTTCCAATCCGCTGGTACCTCTCCAGAGTCCAGAGAATTTTGGTAGATTATAACGAATGCATCTGCTATAACTTCCGCCATCTCTTTTAATACCCTGGGATGCATTTCATCAGGACCAGGGGACTTGTCTACCTTGAGTCCCATTAGCCTGTCCAGCACTACCCCTCTCGTGATAGTGATTGTCTGAAGGTCCTCCCTTCCCACATTCCTGTGACCAGCAATTTTTGGCATGGTTTTTGTGTCTTCCGCTGTGAAGACCGAAGCAAAATAATTATTTAAGGTCTCAACCATTTCCACATTTCCCATTATTAAATCCCCCTTCTCATCTTCTAAGGGACCAACATTTACTTTAGTCACTCTTTTCCGTTTTATATATCTGTAAAAGCTTTTACTAACTGTTTTTATGTTTTGCGCAAGTTTACCTTCGTAATCTATCTTTCCTTTCTTTATTGCTTTCTTAGTCATTCTTTGCTGTTGTTTAAAATTGTCCCAATCTTCTAGTTTCCCACTAACCTTGGCCATCCTATACGCATTGGTTTTGAATTTGATACTCTCCTTTATTTCCTTGATTATCCACGGCTGGTTATCCCTTCTCTTACCGCCCTTCTTTTTCACTGGAATATATTTTTGTTGAGCACTGTGAAAGAGCTCCTTAAAAGTCCTCCACTGTTCCTCAATTGTGCCACCGTTTAGTCTGTGTTTCCAGTCTACTTTAGCCAACTCTGCCTTCATCCCACTGTTGTCCCCTTTGTTTAAGCATAGTACGCTCGTTTGAGACACTACTTTCTCAGCCTCAATCTGTATTACAAATTCAAATTTTACTAGGAGATCGTTTATTATTCCTGTCTCATTACACAGGACCAGATCTAAGATAGCTTGCTCCCTTGTAGGTTCTGTAACATACTGTTCTAAAAAACAATCCCGTATGCATTCTATGAATTCCTTCTCAAGGCGACCCCGTGCGATTTGATTTGACCAATCGATATGTAGGTTAAAATCCCCCATGATTACTGCCATTCCTTTTTCACATGCCTCCATTATTCCCTTGATTATTGCCCGCCCCACTGTGAAGTTATTATTTGGGGTCCTATAAACTACGCCCACCAGTGACTTTTTCCCCTTACTATCTCTAATCTCCACCCACAATGATTCAACATTTTGTTCATTAGTGCCAATATCGTCTATCACAACTGCCCTGATATCATCCTTTATTAACAGAGCTACCCCACCTCCTTTCCCTTGTCGTCTATCTTTCCAAATCGTCAGATACCCCTGTCTGTTTAATTCCCAGTCTTGGCCACCCTGCAACCACGTTTCTGTAATGGCCACCAAATCATATCCATTTGTAATGATTTGTGCCGTCAACTCATTTACTTTATTTTGAATGCTGCGTGCATTTAGGAAGAGTGTTTTAATACTAGTTTTTAAACCATGATTTTTAGTTTTGACCCCTCCTGCAGCCCCTATATATTCAGTGGCCCTTTTTTTTTGCCTTGGGTTTCTCTGCCCTCCACTTTTACTCATCTCCTTTCTGTCTTTTGCTTTTGTCTCCTTTTTGTTTCCCTCTGTCTCCCTGCATTGGTTACCATCCCCCTGCCATAACTCCTCCCCAACAGCACTAGCAAACACTCCCCCTAGGACATTGGTTCCGGTCGTGCCTCGGTGCAGACCGTCCGGTTTGTACTGGTCCCATCTCCCCCAGAACCAGTTCCAATGCCCCAGGAATTTGAATCCCTCCCTGCTGCACCACTGCTCAAGCCACGTATTCATCTGCGCTATCCTGCGATTCCTACTCTGACTAGCACATGGCACTGGTAGCAATCCCGAGATTACTACTTTTGAGGTCCTACGTTTTAATTTAGCTCCGAGCTCCTTAAATTCGTCTCGTAGGACCTCATCCCCTTTTTTACCTATATCGTTGGTACCAATGTGCACCACAACAACTGGCTGTTCACCATCCCTTTTCAGAATGTCCTGCACCCGCTCCGAGACATCCTTGACCCTTGCACCAGGGAGGCAACATACCATCCTGGAGTCTGGGTTGCGGCCATAGAAACATCTATCTATTCCCCTTATAACTGAATCCCCCACTCTTTTTCCTGCCCTCCTGTGCAGCAGAGCCAGCCACGGTGCCATGAAATTGGCTGCTGCTGCCCTCCCCTGATGAGTCATCCCCCTCAACAGTACTCAAAACGGTGTATCTGTTTTGCAGGGGGATGACCGCAGGGGACCCCTGCACTACCTTCCTTGCACTGCTCTTCCTGCTGGTCTTCCATTCCCTAGCTGGCTGTGGACCCTTCACCTGCGGTAAGACCAACTCACTACACGTGCTACTCACGTCATTCTCAACATCGTGCATGCTCCAGAGTGAATCCACCTTCAGCTCCAATGTTAAAAAGTTTAAAAAACAGGACCTCAAAGGTAGTAATCTTAGGATTACTCCCAGTGCCACGTGCTCGTGAGTATAGAAACAGAGTGCAAGTAAATACGTGGTTGGCGAAGTGGTGCAGGAGAGGGGGTTTCGGATTCTTGGGACATTGGGACTGGTTCTGGGGTGAAGGAGCACCTGTACAAGATGGATGGGTTGCTCTTGAACAGAGCCGGGACTAAAGTACTCACTGACAGGTTAGCTAGTGTTGGGGAGGGTTTAAACTAAGTTGGTAGGGGGAGGAGAAACAAAAAATCGCAGAAAGCAGAGTATCAACAGCAATAAAATTAGGATTATTCCAAAAAATGCAGGGACCAGATTGAGGAAAATAGCAAAAGTGACGAGGGAGGTATTGAACTGTTTGTATGTCAATATCCATAATGTAACCAATAAGATTGGTGAGCTACAGGCACAAATTGCCACATGGGATTATGACATGATTGCAGACAAAAAGCAGGAAACTATAGACCAGTTAGCCGAACATTTGTGCTTGGGAAAATGTTGGAGTCCATTACTAAAGAAGCAGTAACAGGACATTTGGAAAAGCATAATTTGGTCAGGCAGAGTCAGCATGGATTTATGAAGGGGAAGTCATGTTTGACAAATTTTCTGGAATTCTTTGAGGATGTAATGAATAGGGTAGATAAAGGGGAACCAGTGGATGTGGTGTATTTGGACTTCCAGAAGGTATTTGACAAGGTGCCACATAAAAGGTTACTGCATAGATAAAACTTCACGGGGTTGGGGGTATTGTAGTAGCATGGATAGAGGATTGGCTAACTAACAGAAAACAGAGAGTTGGGATAAATGGTTCATTTTTGGGTTGGCAATCAGTAACTAGTGGGGTGCCGCAGGGATCAGTGCTGGGACCCCAACTATTTATAATCTATATTAACGACTTGAAAGAAGGGACTGAGTGTAACGTAGCCAAATTTGCTGACGGATACAAAGATAGGAGGAAAAGCAATGTGTGAGGAGGACATAAAAAATCTGCAAAAGGACATAGACAGGCAAAGTGAGTGGGCAAAAATTTGGCAGATGGAGTATAATGTTGGAAAGTGTGAGGTCATGCACATCGGCAGAAAAAAATCAAAGAGCAAGTTATTATTTAAATGGAGAAAGATTGCAAAGTGCTGCAGTACAGCAGGACCTGGGGGTACTTGTACATGAAACACAAATGGGTAGTTTGCAGGTACAGCAAGTGATCAGGGAGGCCAATGGTAGCGTGGCCTTTATTGCAAAGGGGATGGAGTATAAAAGCAGGGAAGTCTTGCTACAGTTATACAGGGTATTGGTGAGGCCACACCTGGAATACTGCGTGCAGCTTTGGTTTCCATATTTACGAAAGGATATACATGATTTGGAAGCAGTTCAGAGAAGGTTCACTAGGCTGTTTCCAGAGATGAGGGGGTTGACATGAGGAAAGGTTGAGGAGGTTGGGCCTCTACTGACTGGAATTCAGAAGAATGAGAGGTGATCTTATCGAAACGTATAAGATTATGATGGGGCTTGACAAGGTGGATGCAGAGAAGATGTTTCCACTGATAGGGGAGACTAGAATTAGATGGCATAATCTTAGAATAAGGGGCCGCCCATTTAAAACTGAGATGAGGAGGAATTTCTTCTCTCAGAGGGTTGTAAAGCTGTGGAATTCGCTGTCTGAGAGAGCTGTGGAAGCTGGGACATTGAATAAATTTAAGACAGAGGTAGACAGTTTCTTCACCGATAAGGGAATAAGGGGTTATGGGGAGCGGGCAGGGAAGTGGGCCTGAGTCCATGATCGGATCAGCCATGATCGTATTAAATGGCGCAGCAGGCTTGAGGGCTGTATGGCCTACTCCTGCTCCTATTTCTATGTTCTTATGTTTTTATTAACAGAGACATGTCTCAAATAAGGCCATGAATGCCTTTTTAATATTCCTGGTTATCAAGTATTCAGGAAAGAAAGAGAAGGAAAAAGAGGAGCGGACATTGCAGTATTGATTAAGGATGAAGTTACAGTTCTAAATAGAAAGGATTTACCAGATAGTTCTAGGACTGAATCTATTTGGCTTGAGTTGAGAAAAGGAGAGGGATCTGTTACATTGTTCGGAGTTTTTAATAGAATAAACAGTGAGAAGGAGCTATATAAGCTAAATTTCAAAGGTGTGCAACAAAAATAGAGTAGTAATATTAGGAGACTTTAATTACTCTAATATAGACTGGGAAAACATAGTGCTAAGGGTAGGGAAGGAGAAGAATTTTTGATATCTGCACAGGAGAATTTTCTCAGTCAATATGTCGATAAGGAAGGAAGCAGTGTTAGATGTGGGAAATGAAGTAGGGCAAATGGAATGTGTTAAAGTGAGAGATCAACTAGCTTCGAGTGACCACAACCTAATTCGGTTTAAAATAATTATGGAGTGAGATCAGAAAATATCGAAGGTAAAAATATACAACTTGGGAAGAGCTAATTTAAGAAGGAACCGAGCACAGGTAGATTGGAAAAGGCGATTGCAGGGTAAAGCAGTGACGGAGCAATAAAAACGTAAGAATTAGGAGCAGGAGTAGGCCATTCAACCCGTGGAGCCTGCTCCTCCATTCAATAAGATCATGCTGATCTTCTAACTCAACTCCACTTTCCTGCACTATCCCCATATTCCTAAAACCCCTCAATATTCAACAATCAATGAGTGCATTCAGGGAAGAGTTACTCAGGTACAAATTGAAGGGAAAAGCTGGCACATCCAAAGCTAATGCCTTCTGGATGACAAAAGAAATAAAAGTTAAAATAAAACAGAAAAAGGAGGCTTATGACAAATATAAGGAGAAAGAGCCAGTTAATAATTCGGGAGATTAGGGAAAGTACAGGATGGAATTGGGAAAGTTAATATGGAAGGCAAAGAGAGGTTAAGAGAAAAGATTAACAGGCAAAATTGAACCCTAAAACTTTTTCTAAACATATAGGTCTAGAAATTGGACATCAATTTGCTGGTGTCACCGTGGCCTCGGGCTTTTTGCTGCTGAAAATGGTCGCTGCGCTACGAGACAAAAATTCATGCTGGGGGCTAAATTTTTTTAGCCCAGTCCTAACTTCCAGTGTAATGCCCTCTTGGTGGCGTTATTGGAGGTATCCGACCCAAAGTTCACCTTATGGACCAGCGTTCCAACTTCCTACAGCCTCTGGCAGTGAGGCTGTGGGATTCACAAGGGATTGTGGGCAATTAAGAGGGCTATGAATTAAAGGGGCCATGCGTTCAGAACTAATAACAATTAAAATGAAGTGAATGACGAGGTAATACAAAAGGCAGATCAAAGTAGTGCAGTAGATATTGTATATATGGTTTTTCAGAAGGCATTTGACAAAGTACACATAGGAGGCTTATTACGCAGAGGGAAACCCATAGAATTAAGGGGAAAGTGGCATAAGGTTACAAAATTGCCTCCGTGGCAGGATACAAATGGTAGTGGTGGATGGTATTTTTCAGACTGGGAGGTGCTTTGCAGTGGTGTTCTCCAAGGGTCAGTTTTTATCCATTACTCTTTGCGCGGGAGTTAGCAGAGGTGCTGCCACGGTAGCACCGTGACCCACCAGTAGCACCCCGGTCGGTGAGAAACTACCGATGATGTCATTGCCGTGTGCAGCACCCCCTTAGCTCTGTGTGCCGACCCCTTTCCACCTAGCGGTGGAAATTGCCCAGTGCCCCGCGAGGTTGCCACGAGCAGTGGCAGCGCCAGCCTCACGGGTCATGAACTCTGCTCATGGGGCGAAAGTTAAAGGGGAGGTGGGGAATGCTCTGTACCTCCATCTTGCCGGCTTTGCTGACTCACCGGTTGGCCCGACTTCTTCTTCTCTTGCGTGGTCCGGGCCGCCATCATGCAGCCTGGCACTCTGTTTTGGGTGCCGGGCCGTGGCCTTGGCATCATGCCACCGTGTGCACCAGCTCTTCCCCTGAGCCGAAGGGGAGGGGCATTGAAACACGTCAGCGCTACGTGGAGCAGCTGCGTAGCGCTGACCAATGTGCCCCAATAGCACCCCGGAACCCGCCTCAAGAGGAAGTGGAGATTATGCTCCACTTCCTTTGAAGGGCAGCAACTGCAATATCGCAGCTGGGGCAGGACTTCTGTGTCGGGCACAGGGAGTCCTGCCCCGAGTTGCTTACCACCCCAACGCATGGCGCTGGGGAATTTCTCCCCCTTAGTTCTTGGAGGCCACCTTGGGTTTACACAAGGAACTTTCAATATCAAGGACGGAATAATAGAATATGAAGGGACTCAACCCATTAAATTATGGGACTGAAAATGTTTCTGTGAAGGTCACTAGCTTGCTGAGTTGAATGTTTCTGCTGTTCATTTCTTAAAAGGTGCGCGCACAAAAGAGATGGGATTTGACTTGCTTTCCAAAAGTCTTCAGAAGAACTGCAACCTGTCAGCACTCACATCTATTTTTCTCTTCATTTTCCATCACTTTTAGCATAAAGCAATTTAAATTCATTGCATTATAAGGAGAGGTGAAAGGAAAATTTAGCTGAAAAATGGTTAGGATTTTGATTATGAACACTAAGGTTTTCTAGATGTAACATTGAACTTTTAATTATTTCAGGGCATCTATATGTCTATTACATACCTGCTTAGTGAGTTGCTCTTCACAGAGCTTGTAAAGTACAAAGAATTTCTGAGCCAGCAACACATTATCCAAAAATCCAACACTGGCAAGCTTGACCCTTATAATGATCTGAAACAAATAAAATGAATTTTACAAAGGAACCATGCTTCATATTCAAATGGAATAGAAATATATAGGTATATTTATTTTTAGATATAAATAAATAAATGAACACATCTGTATTTCTGAACAACTGCTGAATTAGTAGTGCAGATATGTACAACTACATATAGATAAGAATCATAGCCCTTAAGGTCTCTGAATCTGAATCCGATGTTAAATTTGAGTACTATAATTTTCCAAGTTAATTTAGATATTTTTTATTGCCCTAATTGTGGATGATTGCATTGAAATCTTGGCTCATTGAAGACTTCCCGCCTGGATAAACTTTCCACCATATGTCCTGCATAAATTACTCCCACTCCAGTGTACTGCAAAGCTGCTCTGGAACGGTCGAGGCAGTGGAAGCATGCCTGATTGTTTGCTCAATGATGTTCTTTATGGCAGAATGGCTCTCATGGTAACTGTGACTGTGGTAAACCATCCCTCCTCATCCTTTTTGGCCTGCATCCTGGCTTTGACACAGTTGACAACACCATCTTCATCCAACACCTCTCCTCCGTCAGCCAGCTGGGTGGGACTGTCCTCACCTGGTTCCATTCCTATATAGCCAGTTGTGGACAGAGAATCAGCTGCAATGGCCTCTCTTCCAGTTCCCAATCCATTAACTCTGGAATGCCTCAAAGATCATTCCTTAGCCCCCTCCTATTTCACATCTATATGCTGCCCCTCGATGACATTATCCAAAAAAATAACATCAGGTTTCACATGTATGCTGACGATAGCCATGTTACCTCACCACCACCTCCACTGTGTTAGACTACATCATTTGGATGGATAAACCTACAAAGTGACTAAATTCTTATAACCCAGTATATCTTGCAGGGTAAGAGACTTTTGTTGAACTTTAAGAAATGCAGACAAGTGAAGTAACTGTCCCACGGATTGATAAGGCTATAAGAGAACAATCCCTGCCTCAGTAACTGTCCCATGGATTGATAAGACTGTGTCACCACCATACACCGGGAATATCAGTACGGTACCAACCTGACTTGTCCCATTGCGACAGGAGCTTTTTGCTTTACCCCAGTCTAAACTGTGAGACTTGGGGTATGGGTTTTATTAAGCATTTATTCACATAGACAAGTAGATATTACTGTAGAAGATGATTTAAAGAAGCAATTACACCAGTACATGGTCCGATTTGGCTATGGCATCCCACCTCTACTAGAATACTTGGTAGAATGGATGAGATGATTAAGCAGTCCCAAAAGCATTATTATACCTTGGCCCAAAAGAACCGTGAATTATGTAAAGAACTGTCTAAGATTGAGGACGATTCTTCCTTTGAGAACATTGGAAGGATATCAAAATTCCTCCTTAGATACAAATTGTCTCGCATGTGTTGGTCATTGTGCAGCTAGTGATTGTGTTGCATCTTCTGATAATAAATTGCCATGTTAACAGGAACTGCCAACAGCAGGAATGGATTAAGATGATACATGAAGAATCAATGAAAAGGAAGGATTAAAAACTGAACTAAAGAACTGAGAATCAAAAAAGTTTGAGGCTAGTCACTTAAGGGTGGATCTGTAAGACTACATCATTTGGATGGATGAACCTATATAATGATTACATTCTTATAATCCAGTATATGTTGCAGGGCAAGAGACTTTTGTTGATTTTTAAGAAATGCAGACAAGTGAATTAACTGTCCCACAGATTGATAAGACTGTCAGAGAACAATCCCTGCTTCAGTAACTGTCCCCCGGATTGATAAGACTGTCAGAGAACAATCCCTGCCTAAGAAGGGGATAGACCTAGAAATTACAGGCCAATCAGCCGAACCTCGGTGGTGGGAAAATTATTCAAAAAAATTCTGAGGGACAGAATAAACCTTCATATAGAAAGACATGGTTTAATCAAGAAAAGTCAGCATGGATTTGTTAAGGAAAAGTCGTGTATGACTAACTTGATTTAATTTTTTGAAGCGGTAACAAGGAGGGTCGATGAGAGTGATGCGTTTGACGTAATGTATATGGATTTTAGCAAGGCTTTTGAAAAGGTCCCACATGGCAGACTTGTCATGAAAGTGAAAAGCCCATGGGATCCAGGGTAAAGTGGCAAGTTGGATCCAAAATTGGCTCTGAGGCAGGAAGCAAAGGGTAATGGTTGATGGGTGCTTTTGTGACTGGAATGCTTTATCGGATTGTCTAACTGTCAGAAAACAGAGAGTCGGGATAAATGGGTCATTTTCCGTTTGGCAAACGGTAACTAGTGGGGTGCCACAGGGATTGGTGCTGGGTTCTCAACTATTTACAATTTATGTTAATGATTTGGATGAAGAGACCGAGTGTAATGTAGCCAGGTTTGCTGATGATACAAAGATAGGTGGGAAAGCAAGTTGTGAGGAGGACAGAAAAAATCTTCAAAGGGATATAGTCAGACTAAGTGAGTGGGCAAACATTTGGCAGATGGAGTATAATGTGGGAAAGTGTGAGGTTATCCACTTTGGCAGGAAAAATAAAAAAGCAAATTATTATTTAAATGGAGAAAAATTACAAAATGTTGCAGTACAGCGGGACCTGGGGGTCCTTGTGCATGAAACACAAAAAGTTAGTATTCAAGTGCAGCAAGTAATCAGGAAGGCAAATGGAATGTTGGCCTTTATTGCAAGGGGGTTAGAGTATAAAAACAGAGTTGTCCTGCTACAACTGTACAGGGTATTGGTGAGGCCACATGAGGACAGTTTTGATCTCCTTATTTAAGGAGGGATATACTTTCATTGGAGGCAGTTCAGAAAAGATTCACGAGGTTGATTCCTGAGATGAAGGGATTGTTATATGAAGAGAGGTTGAGCAGGTTGGGCCTATACTCATTGGAGTTTAGAAGAATGAGAGCTGATTTTACTGAAACATATAAGATACTGACGGGGCTCGACAAGGTAGATGCAGAGAGAATGTTTCCCCTTGTGGGAATCTAAAATTAATGGGCATAGTTTCAGAATAAGGGGCCACCATTTAAAACTGAGATGAGGAGGAATTTCTTCTCTCAGAGAGTCGTGAATCTTTGGAATTCTCCTAGAGAGCAGTTGAGGCTAGGTCATTGAATATATTCAAAGTAGAGATGGACAGATTTTTGAACAATAGAGGAATGAAGGGTTATGAGGTGCGTTCAGGAAAGTGGAGTTGGCCCAAGATCAAATCAGCCATGATCTTATTGATTGGAGGAGCAGGCTCGAGGTGCCAAATGGCCCTACTCATATTTCTTATGTTCTTATGTTCTAATCAACCGAGATTCCTGCGCTCCAATACTGGCCACCTGCGCATCCTCGATTTTAATCGATGCACCATTGTTGGCCGAGACTTCAGCTGTCTAGGCCCCGAGGCCTAAACGTCTCCATCCTCTCAGCCCATGGTTTCCTTGTGAGGCCTGGTGGAACACTCCTGGCCCACAAAAATACTGAAAATAAGTGTTAAACTTAACTCTGTGTCATTCCTGACCTTGGATCCGTCTCCTAGCAGGCTTTGCAGATACTTCCATCCACCCCCTCCACCACCATCCCAGCTCAAGACTCTGGCTGATATCACAGATCAGGTCCTGATGACATCTTCGGACCTGATCTGCATATCTACACAGGACACTGCTTCCGTCCTGTGGGTTTCAAAGGAGCAGGTTAAAATGCAGACACGGCAGGAAGGAAGTGGGATCTGCGGGAGTAACTGACACCTGATTTGAACTACCCCCAACCCAGTTTCCTCCAGGTGGGGGCAGTTAAAATTATTTTCATGATGATTTTGGCTACATAAACAAGAAAATGATTGGCCTTATCATCTGCTGTCAAGTGTATCCTATAGGTAGTTGCAGACTTGGTCCCAGTAAAACAATTATAACATATTTTGTTCTGTTGATATCGTTTATCATTTTACTTGTAGATGTAGATTAAATGGACTCGAGTTAAAATTTCACCTAGTTTGAGTTCTTCTTTGGAATATATGTAACATCTCAGAAGTTGAACAATTTCTCTCACCTGTCTGTCTGGCACCATCATGGCGACTGTCCTAAATTGAATTTTCAGATTTTCTGGCAGTTCTTGACGCCCTGCATATCCAGGATTCTGCAAGGGAGGAAAAAGGAAAAATTAGACTTTCAGAGGTGTTGGACAGAAAGAAAAGCCGAAGAGACTTCCATAATATGACATTCCTTAATTGACCTATTCCTAATTTGAGTGAATATCAAAGTAAATAAATGGGCAGATTTTTATCTTTACTGCTTGCTCTTAAAGGATTACCTAGGTGGAGCATAGAGAGAAAAACTGGGGAAGGAGATTTACCTAGCTGTAATGGGGCCCACCTTATTTCCCTTCTATTAATTTAAATATAAGGAAATTGGATGGGCTCTGTTATAGTGCGCACCAGTCAAATAACGCTATACAGCCAGGTGGTAAATACAAAAATCTACCCAAAAACATTTATTTCCCACCGTAACAGCAATACTATTCATGGATAGTCATGTAAGGCTGAGAATAATGGAAGGGAAAGAGTGCTGGGCATATGTGCCGTTAGCTGCTGTATATGGGATATCAGAGAAACTTAAGTCAGTACTGAGAGCTTTGCATTGAATGGAAATAAAAATAGGGAGAGAGAAAAAAAGGGCTGCCAACTCACTATCACTGTCACACAAAGCCCAATTAGACAAAGCAAAGAAAACTGATTCAAACACAGCAATTTCAGTAAATATCTCCCACATCAGTCAATATTTGTAAAGGGGAAAAAGAGGTTATGACATCTTGGGGGAGAAAGTCGCCCACGCCTCATTTGAGGCGGTAACCCAGGCGGAGCGGTAATTTGAGCACCTTGAAAAATTTTGCGCCCAAAAACTCATCAGAATTGGGTGAGGAGCTGACAGGGGTATTAAATCAGCCATTGCACACTACAGCTGGGGCGGCGATAACGAAAGTTTGGCCGGTAGCGCATGCTCGGAACTCCGAGTTAGACCCTGGCAACAGCTGAGTCTTAAAGGCGCAGCATAGTAATGCACCCATTAATGTTTTCAACCTGTACTGTTAAGTCTATCTGCCGCTACAAACTCGGAGACTCACGCAAACTCAGAGACTCACGCACCCATTACAACTCTGTATAAACGTTGCACTGACTGTGAACCTCCGAGGATGTGCTTCCTCATCTCTTTAAGTAGCTGTCAGTTAATGACGCTGCAAGCCTGTACCGCTGTTTATCCCGAAGTTGTTCTTGGCGGCTAATATGTCCTTACTATACAGTATAAATGCACATGAGGCCTATACTTGAGAGAAGGTCACTCTGTGACCTGTAACTTTTATTAGCCAGCACTGAAGTGATGAAGGTGGGTGGAGCTTCCCCTTTTATACCTGAAAGTCCAGGTTAGGAGTGTCTCTCACAAGTTCACCACCTAGTGGTCAGTGTTCTCACGGTGTACAACTTAGGTCAATTTATACATGGGTTACAATGATTGTTGAATACATGACATCACCCCCCCCCCCCAAAGTCTTATTGGGATCACAGGTTAAGTCTCTCTGGTGGTTTATGCTCTCTTGTAGAGTGCCTGAGTTGGAGCTCCGTTGTTGGGCGCTGGCCTGAGTGTCTGCTGTTTGCAGTGCCTCAGGCCTGACCGGACTGCCCACAGTGACTGGGCTTTCCTTTGCTTGGTTCCGGTGTTCAGTCAACTGTGGAGGAGTGAACTCTACATCATGTTCTTCCTCTGCTTCTTCTATGGGGTTGCTGAACCTCGTTTTTGTTTGATCCACGTGTTTGCGGCAAATTTGTCCATTGGTAAGTTTAATTAGCAGAATCCTATTCCCCTCTTTGGCAATCACAGTGCCTGCGAGCCATTTAGGCCTTGCAGCGTAGTTGAGGACAAAGACAGGGTCATTGACATCAATACGTCGCGCCCTCGCATTCCCGTCATGGTAGTCACATTGTGACTGGCGCCTGCTCTCAACAATTTCTTTCATGGTGGGGTGTATAAGGAATAACCTGGTTTTGAGCGTCCTTTTCATTAGCAGCTCTGCGGGTGGGACCCCTGTGAGCGAGTGTGGTCAGGATCTATTGGCCAACAGGAGGCGTGATAAGCGGCTTTGTAGGGAACCCCTTGGATTCTGAGCATCCCCTGTTTGATTATCTGCACTGCTCATTCCGCCTGGCCGTTTGAGGCCGGCTTGAATGGTGCCGTTCTGACATGGTTGATACCATTTCCTGCCATGAAGTCCTGGAATTCAATGCTTGTAAAGCACGGGCCATTGTCACTGGCCAAGACGTCCGGTAGTCTATGGGCGGCGAACATTGTCCGTAGACTTTCTACCATGGCGGAGGATATGCTTGGACTGAGAATGTCACACTCAATCCATTTGGAGTAGGCGCTTACTAAAAGCAAAAACATTTTTTCCCATGAAAGGATCTGCGTAGTCCACATGGATGCGTGACCATGGCTTGGCGGGCCAGGACCAGGGGCTAAGGTGGGCTTCCCTGGGTGCATTGCCCAGCTGGGCACACGTGTTGCACCTGCGAACACAAAGTTCCAGGTCTGCATCTATCCCTGGCCACTGAACGTGTGACCTGTCAATTGCCTTCATCATGACAATGCCCGGGTGCTCATTGTGGAGTTCTCGGATGAACATCTCTCTGCCCATCTGGGGCATGAATACTCGGTTTCCCCATAGTAGGCAATCGGCCTGAATCGAGAGTTCATCCTTGCGCCTGTGAAATGGTTTGAATTCCTCAGGGCATGCCCCGTACGTGGCTGTCCAGTCCCCATTCAGGACACATTTCTTGACTAAAGACAGTAGCGGGTCTCTATTTGTCCAGACTTTAATCTGACGGGCTGTCACTGGTAAGCCTTCGCTTTCGAAAGCTTCAACAGCTATGACCAACTCAGCAGCATGCTCGGTTGCCCCCTCGGTGGTGGCGAGTGGGAGCTTGCTGAGTGCCCGGTCTGTGCCGAATTGTATAGTCATAGGCGTCTAACGTGAGTGCCCACCTCTGTATGCGAGCCGATGCATTTGCATTTATGGCCTTGTTGTCAGCCATAAGGGACGTTAGGGGTTTGTGATCTGTCTCCAGCTCAAATTTCCTGCCAAACAAGTACTGGTGCATTCTTTTTAAAACATATACACATGCAAGCGCTTCCTTTTCTACCATCCCGTAGCCCCGTTCCGCCTGGAACAGACTTCTGGAGGCATAAGCTACCGGCTGTAACTGACCCTTGACATTAACTGCTGCAACACAAACACCCGATCCCATAGGATGACGCGTCGCACGTTAAAACGAGTTTCTTACATGGGTCATATAGCGTTAACAGATTGTTGGAGCATAACAAATTTCGTGCTCTATCAAAAGCCCTTTCCTGGCTGTCCGCCCAGACCCATCCACGACCTTTGCGTAGGAGCACGTGTAGTGGCTCTCACAGCGTGTTCAATTTGGGAAGAAAGTTACCAAAATAGTTCAGGAGCCCCAGGAACGAACGCAGCTCTGTCGTGTTACGGGATCTGGGTGCTCTCTGGATCACTTCCGTTTTGGACGCGGTAGGTCTGATCCCGTCTGCTGCTACCCTCATCCCCAGGAATTCTAACTCTGGAGCTAGGAAGATGCACTTTGCCTTTTTCAGTCGCAGACCTACCCGGTCCAGTCTGCGCAGCACCTCCTCCAGGTTGATGAGGTGTTCTTCAGTATCACAACCCGTGATGAGGATGTCGTCTTGAAAAACCACTGTCCTTGGAATCGACTTGAGGAGGCTTTCCATATTTCGTTTAAAGATCGCGGCGGCCGAGCGAATCCCAAACGGACATCTATTGTACTCAAACAACCCCTTGTGTGTCGTGATGTTGGTCAGCTTCTTCGACTCACTCGCCAGCTCCTGGGTCATGTAAACTGAGGTCAGGTCCAATTTTGAAAAAGGTTTGCCACCGGATAGCGTCGCAAAGAGGTCCTCCACTCTCGGTAGCGGGTACTGATCTTGGAGTGACACCCGATTGATGGTGGCCTTGTAATCATCACATATCCTGACCGACCCATCCGCCTTGAGCACCGGCACAATCGGGCTCGCCCAGTCACTGAATTCGACTGGCAAGATGATGCCTTCCCTCAGCAGGCAGTCCAATTCGCCTTATATATTTTCCCGCATCACGTACGGTACCGCTCTGGCCTTATGGTTTACTGGCCTGGCGTCCGGGTTTTTTTGTGAATCACTACCTTGGTCCCCATGAAAGTGCCAATGCCGGTTTGAAATAGTGAGTCAAATTTGTCCAGGACCTGTGAGCATGATATTCGCTCCACAGAAGAAATAGCATTGACATCGCCCGATTTCCAGTTCATGACAGCAAGCCAACTCATCCCCAGCAGTGCGGGACCATCCCCCGGGACAATCCAGAGTGGCAACCTGTTCTCCGAATCTTTGTGGGTCACGACTACCGTGGCGCTACCTAGCACCGGAATGATCTCCTTTGTATATGTCCGTAGCTGTGCGTCAATTGGCAATAATTTTGGCCTCCTGGCCTTGGACACCCACAACTTATCGAACTGTTTGATACTCATCAGGGACTGGCTGGCCCCTGCGTCTAGCTCCATTGATATTGGGATGCCATTAAGGAGCACTTTCATCATTATCGGTGGCGTCTTGGTGTATGAACTGTATATGTGCTCCACATGAACGCGCTGAACTTCAGCTTCCAGCGATTTCCCCCAGTGTCCATTTGGCCTCGTAGGGCTTACATCGGGCCCGTCCTCCTCGTACATCAACCTGGCTGCAGGTTTCCTGCACATACGCGCCAAGTGACTGCTGACATTGCAGTTTCTGCTGGTATATTGCTGATACCTGCAAGCTCTGGCTGTGTGTTTGCCTCCACACCTCCAACATGAGCCGTTGTTGGAAACAAAAGGTCCATTACCAGTCGATCTCTGTAACTGTTCTTAAGCGCACCATTGACAGGTGTTGATGGCCCCATTACTGGCCGTATTGTCCCTTGCAATGGCATGAATCACCGTTCAGCTAGCCATTGTCTCTGTTGAATTCCCCCTTTGGGTTCAACTGCATGCTCCGGCATGTCCGATTGCCTCTGTCTGCCTGGAGAACTGTGTGCCGTATTAACAATGTTGACTCCCTGTCCATTTGCTGCATTTGAACCAAGATTTTTGTCAAACGTCATTCTGGTCTCTTCCTCCCCTGAGATAAATGTCTGGGCCATCAAAGCTGCCGTTTCCAGGGTCAAGTGTTTGGTCTCAATCAGTTTCCTGAAAACCTCAGTGTGCCCGATGCCCTCAATAAAAAAGTCTCGCAGCATCTCCACTCTGTATGCATCTGGGAACTTATATAGGCTCCGGAGGTCTGCCATGAAGTCTGGAATGCTTTGCCCTTCTCGCCGCTGGTGCGTGTAAAACCGGTGTCTCGCCATGTGCATGCTGCTCGCCGGTTTAAAGTGTTCCCCGATCAACATACTGAGCTCTTCAAAAGTCTTGTCCGCCGGCTTCTCTGGAGCTCGAAGGTCCTTCATCAGGGAGTACGTCCTGGATCCACAAACCGTCAGGAGATGAGCCCTGCGTTTGTCAGCCGAATCCTGTCCCAGCCATTCCTTAGTGATGAAACTTTGCTGTCGCCTCTCAATAAAATCGTCCCAATCATCACCAACACAGTACCTCTCGTCTGTACTGCTAGTGGCCATGCTCGCGTGGTTTAAATCCCAGTTTCTCATCGCCAATAATATGTCCTTACTATACAGTATAAATGCACATGAGGCCTATACTTGAGAGAAGGTCACTCTGTGACCAGTAACCTTTATTAGCCAGCACTGAAGTGATGAAGGTGGGTGGAGCTTCCCCTTTTATACCTGAAAGTCCAGTTAGGAGTGTCTCCCACAAGTTCACCACCTAGTGGTCAATGTTCTCATGGTGTACAACTTAGGTCAGTTTATACATGGGTTACAATGACAGTTAAATACATGACAGCGGCAGTGCTAATTTTCTGACCGGGCCACAAGTGCGGGCATTGCACCAGGAATACGTCATGATCGGAGAGATCATCAGCAGCCAGGCGCTACTGGTTTGCACCCCCGGGGAACCTCTAATAAATTTTCAGTCGGGGCGCTAAATGCAGTGTTTCTGGTCGGTAACCTCTTATGCTCCCACTCTGGCCACCAACTGAGGCATTAGACAACTGAAAATCCAGCCCCTTGGGTATGTATTCTTCATCAAAATAGATGGTCAGAAAAGATGATTAGAAAAGCCTAGTGATCTGACATTTTACTGCTTCATTCTCACATTGTAATGCTGAGCAAGTGTTGCAAAATATTTTTGAACTAAAAATGTACTTAAATGGCTTGGTGCAGGCCTTCAAACAACAGAGTTCTTGCCCCAAAACAATGGCAGATTACAGTCTCGGAGCTTTCTTTTTGAATCCATGACCTTCACAATATATCATGTGATTGGGTAGGCTGTTGCATCAAATTCAAGATTTTCAAAAAAAATCCTAAGTTTTGTCGGCAGCTTTCGGAGGCAGGCAGCTGTCTGTGACAGTGGCCCAAACTTCCTTTTTGAAGCCTGAAGGAACACTCTTGCACCTCTTGTCATACGTGGCTCAGTGACAGCACTCTTGCCTCAGAGTCAGAAGCTTGTGGGTTCAACTCCCACTCCAGTGGCTTGAGCACAAAATCTAGGCTGACACTCCAGTGCAGTGTTGAGGGAGTGCTACGTGGTGGGAAGTGCCGTCTTTCAGATGAGATGTTAAACCGAGGCCCCGTCTTCCTTCTCAGATGAATGTGAAAGACCCTATAGCACTATTTCGAAGAACAGTAGGGGAGTTCTCCCTGGTGTCCTGACCAATATTTATCCCTCAATCAACATCACTAAAACAGATTATTTGGTCATATATTACATTGCTGTTTGTGGGACCTAGCTGTGCGCAAATTGGCCACCACATTTCATGCATTACAACAGTGACTAAACTTCAAAAAGTAATGATTGGCTGTAAAGCACTTTGGGATGCCCCGAGGTCTTCAAAGGCGTTAGATAAATATTAGTGTTTCTTTTTCTTTCTCCTTACCCCACAAAATATTTTTAACTTGTGTTAACTGAGTGTCTGGCAGCTTTTATTGGGTTGAGCACCCACGGCTATGCTCTGTCACATAGGATGTTAAAAATCCTATGCTAGATCTCCGATTGGCATAAATGAATGAGCCTTGCGTCTTAGTCACCTCACCGCTGCTTCCTCAATTTGTAAGGTAGCTCCTAGTTCACTTCAAATGCTGAGACTGATCTTACTGTACTAAATGCTTCTGTTTAGGTGAAAGCCAGTTGGGCAAGGCAGGGGATGCATTATGCTCGATCCATGGCCACTTTTTCACAACCCATTTCCTGCTATCATATCCAGCGGCAGTGCCCACTCTAAAATGGGAAGTCGCATTCAGATAAAGTGGTAGTGAAAGACTGATCTCATATATTCCGTTTTGTGTCCTGCTGTGTCTGGATATCCCAGGCTGCTAAGTGTTCGAGGAAAGATTGAAGTGATTTTGAAGAGCACCGCAGGATTTCTCAGATGATTTGGCAATTTATTTTTTGCCTATTGCTATTGATTACTGTTTTTATTATCTACCTTTGTGCCTTTTGTTGCAGTGATGCTATTTATTCCCTCCACCGCCCCTCCACTCCCATCGGCCAATTGCACACATGTCCCAATGTGTTTCCCATTGCTAATTCTCCTGTATCTGTTTTTTGTGGAGGAAGAAATGAAGGAGCAATGGACGGATTTTAAACTGGTCAGGCAGCTCAGAACATACAAAGCATCCATCTGCTGGTACTCTACACCAGGATATGCTGATCATTTTAGATGACGAGGGATGGGAGGAGGCTCATGTGGAGCATAAACACTGGCATGGACCAGTTGGGCCAAATGGCCTGTTTCTGCGCTAAATAAGCTGTATCCTAATTCTCCATTCCAACTTCTTTTTTACTTACCATTGTGATAAAAATGCCAAACTCTGGATTAAGTGATACATTATCTCCATCGGTGAAGATAAAACTTTTTTTTCTTTCTTTCCTTGCTACGAGAACAATATAAATCTGTTGCGCTGCTACAGATAATACAGGCAGCTCAATTCGATTAAATTCATCAAAACAGCCCCAGGTGCCAGACTGTGCCAAACCTAAAAAAAAATGTAAAAGTACCAAGCAGTACAATTTAATATTAAATTATAAACAAAGTCAGTAAAACTTTTTACCCATCAGCTAAAGCCTTTAATTAACAGGTTGACATTCCATCTGATCATTCCATTTGAATTTAGTGGCTTTCAATATTTTTAAATGATCACGATAAAATTCTTTGAGCAGCTGGATTAACATTGAGCAGTACGAAGTGAGTTCTAGCCCATTTTCTTTCCATCAGGTCTACAACATTGTTAAAGTGAATTGACAGGGGAGATCAAGCTTTCACAGAAAGGGATGGAATATTGGAGCAACAGTATTCCTGTCCTACTGTGGTGTATTTAAAAGCAGCGCATGAACCAAGCGGCAGAGGTGGTGCAACAAAATACATCGTGAGAGTGGAGCATTCAAAAAACTGCGGCAGTACAGCAAAGCACATTGGAATAGCGGAGTATTTAAAGCAGCGTGTGAACCTGGTGGCAGTGGCAGATAATCAAACCACATCAGGAAAGTGGAGCATTTAAAGCAGCGCGTGAACCTGGCAACAATGCAACAAAACAGAGACGGGGAAAAATTCGAAAAGTGACATCATAGGCAAGCGGAGGAGGGAGTGGCATAACTTCAAGAACACAGCTTTCTTGATCAGTTTGTTTCCAGCCCAGCAAGGAAGGAAGCAGTGCTGGATCTAGTTCTGGGGAATAAATTGGAGCATATTTCAGTGGGGGTGTATTTGGACAACAGTGATCATCCTATCAGGTTTAGAGTTATGGAAAAGGACAAAGGCGTGAAAATACTGAACTGGAGGAGGGCTAATTTTAGTGAGTTGTAAAGGGATCTGGCTTAGGTGGATTAGAATCAAAAATAGGCAGGCAAAATATAGAATCATAGAATAGTTGCAGCGCAGAAAGAGGCCGCTTTGGCTCATCGAGCTTGTGTCGGCTCTCTCCAAGAGCACTTCAGCTAGTCCCACTCCCCTGCTCTTTCCCCGTAACCCTACAACTTTTTTCCCTTAAGGTACTTAGCCTGTTATGTATGTAAACCTGTAATTACCATGTCTAACCACCAGAGGGCTTCCTTGGGAGCACCTGTATATAAGGAGGCCTCACAGGCTGGAGAGGCACTCAGAGCTGCAATAAAGGACTACGGTCACACTTACTTTGAGCTTGCAGCATCTAGTCTGACTCTTTATCCGAGACATAACAACTGGCGACGAGATACAGATAACGAACCCCAACACAACAATGCAGAGAACTGTGGGCATCCTGGAGAAATTTTCAGAGGGAGATGATTGGGAAACCATCGTGGAGCGACTTGACCAATACTTCGTGGCCAACGAGCTGGAAGGAGAAGCGAATGCTGTCAAATGAAGGGCGATCCTCCTCACCGTTTGCGGGGTATCAATTATGGCCTCATGAAAAACTTGCTCGCTCCAGCAAAACCCACAGACAAGTCATATGATGAGCTGTGCACACTGGTCCGGGAGCATCAAACCTAAAGGAAAGCGTTCTGATGGCGAGGTATCGGTTCAACACGTACAAGAGGTCTGAAGGCCAGGAAGTGGCGAGCTACGTCGCCGAGCTAAGGCGCCTTGCAGGACATTGCGAATTTGAAGGACACTTGGAGCACATGCTCAGGGACTTCTTTGTACTTGGCATTGGCCATGAAGTAATACTTCGCAAACTTTTGACTGTAGAGACCCCAACCTTGAGTAAAGCCATAGCGATAGCCCAGGCATTTATCTCCACCAGTGACAATACCAAACAAATTTCCCAGCACACTAGTGCTGCTGCAAGTACTGCGAACAAAGTAATGTTGTTTTCGAATCGAAATGTACATGGCAGGACTTACACGCCTGTAGCTGCACGTCCGCAGATGACTCGGAGTCTGCCATCAAGGGTGGTGAATACAAGGCAATTAACAGCTTGTTGATGCTGCGGGGGTGATCATCGATTCCATTCATGCCGCTTCAAAGGATACGTTTGCAAGGGCTGTGGAACAATGGGACACCTCCAACGCATATGCAAGCGAGCTGTAAACCCTGCTAATCCTGCAAACCACCATGTAGCAGAGGAGGACAGATCTACGGTGGATCATGACGAATCAGAGCCTCAGGCCAAGGAGGCAGAAGTATATGGGGTGCACACATTTACCACAAAGTGTCCCTCGATAATGCTGAAGGTTGAATTAAATGGACTCCCGCTGTCCATGGAGCTGGACACGGGCGCAAGCCAGTCCATAATGAGTAAAAAGACTTTCGATAAGTTGTGGTGCAACAAGGCTTCAATTCGTACCAAACTCAGAACGTACACAAAGGAACTGATTCCCATAATTGGCAGTGCTACTGTAAAGGTCTCCTACGATGGAGCGGTGCATGAATTACCACTCTGGGTGGTACCGGGCGATGGCCCCACACTGTTTGGCAGGAGCTGGCTCGGAAAGATACGCTGGAACTGGGACGACGTCCGAGCGCTTTCGTCTGTTGACGACACCTCATGTGCCCAGGTCCTAAGCAAGTTCCCCTCGCTGTTCGAACTCGGCATCGGGAAGTTCCAAGGAGCAAAGTTGCAGATCCATTTGATTCCGGGGGTGCGACCCATCCATCACAAGGCGAGAGCGGTACTTTACATGATGAAAGAGAGGGTGGAGATTGAGCTGGACAGGCTGCAACGAGAAGGCATCATTTCGCTGATCGAATTCAATGAGTGGGCCAGTCCAATCGTTCCAGTCCTCAAGGGAGACGGCACCATCAGAATCTGTGGTGATTAAAAAGTAACTATCAATCGTATCTTGATGCAGGATCAATACCCGCTACCAAAGGCAGACGACCTATTTGCAATGCTGGCGGGAGGGAAAACGTTCACGAAGCTGGACTTGACCTCGGCCTACATAACGCAGGGGCTGGAAGAATCTTCGAAAGGCCTCACCTGCATCAACACACACAAAGGTCTTTTCGTTTACAACAAATGCCTGTTTGGGATTTGATCGGCCGTGGCGATATTCCAGAGGAACATGGAAAGCTTGCTGAAGTCGGTCCTGCGCACCGTGGTCTTCCAGGATGACATCTTGGTCACAGGTTTGAACACCATCGAGCACCTGCAGAACCTGGAGGAGGTTCTTAGTCGGCTTACTCGTGTGGGGCTCAGGCTAAAACGCTCGAAGTGCATTTTCCTAGCGCCTGAAGTGGAGTTCCTGGGGGGAAGAATCGCGGCAGACAGCATCAGGCCAACCGATTCGAAGAAGCAAGCAATCAAGAACGCACCGAGATCACAGAATATGATAGAGCTGCGGTCGTTTCTAGGACTCCTGAACTATTTTGGTAACTTCTTACCGGGTCTTAGCACATTGTTAGAACCTCTACACTCTTTACTGCACAAGGGAGATGAATGGGTATGGGGTTAAAGCCAAGAAAATGCCTTTGAGAAAGCTAGGAAGCTGTTATGTTCAAACAAATTGCATGTGTTGTACGATCCATGTAAACGTTTGGTACTAGCATGTGATGCGCCGTCGTACGGGGTTGGGTGTGTATTGCAACAAGCTAATGAATTTAGGAAATTGCAACCGGTTGCTTATGCATCCAGAAGTCTGTCTAAGGCCGAGAGGGCCTACAGTATGATCGAAAAAGAAGCGTTAGCGTGTGTTTACAGGGTACAAAATTGCATCAATATCTGTTCGGGCTCAAATTTGAATTGGAAACCGACCATAAGCTGCTTATATCCCTCTTTTTTGAAAATAAGGGGATAAATACGAATGCATCGGCCCGCATCCAGAGATGGGCACTCACGTTGGCCGCATACAACTACACATCCACCACAGGCCAGGCACAGAAAACTGTGCTGATGCTCTCAGTAGGCTAGCATTGCCCATCACCGGGCTGGAGATGGCACAGCCTGCAGATTTAGTTATGGTAATGGAGGCATTCGAGAGGGAGCAATCACCTGTTACCGCCTGACAGATTAGAACCTGGATGAGCCAGGACCCCTTACTGTCATAGTAAAAAACTATGTGCTCCACGGGAGTTGGTCTAGTGTTCCGTTGGAGATGCAGGAAGAAATAAAGCCGTACCAGCGGCGCAAAGATGAAATGTCTATACAGGCAGACTGCCTCCTACGGGGCAATCAGGTAGTTGTGCCAAAAAAGGGCAGGGACACTTTCATTAGTGATCTCCACAGTACCCACCCATGCATTGTAATGACGAAAGAGATAGCCAGATCCCACATGTGGTGGCCCGGTATCGATACAGACTTAGAGTCCTGTGTGCACAAATGTAATACATGTTCCCAGTTAAGCAATGCACCCAGGGAGGCGCCACTAAGTTTATGGTGTTGGTCCTCCAAACCGTGGTCTTGGCTTCATGTCGACTCTGCAGGCCCAATCTTGGGAAAAATGTTTTTCGTGGTTTTAGATGCGTACTCCAAGTGGATTGAATGTGTGATAATGTCGGCAAGCACATCTGCTGCCACCATTGAAAGCCTACGGGCCATGTTTGCCATGCACAGCCTGCCTAATGTCCTTGTAAGTGACAATGGGCCGTGCTTTATCAATGCCGAATTCAAGGAATTCATGAGCCGCAATGGGGTCAAACATGTCACGTCTGCCCCGTTTACGCCAGTGTCCAACGGTCAGGCAGAACGAGCAGTTCAAACAATCAAGCAGAGCTTGAAAGGGTTAACTGAAGGCTCACTGCAGACTTGCTTATCCCGAGTCCTGCTTAGTTACCGCACAAGACCCGACTCGCTCACCAGGGTCCCTCCCGCTGAACTGCTCATGAAAAGGGCACTTAAGACAAGGCTCTCATTAGTCCACCCTGATCTATGCGAACAGGTAGAGAGCAGGCGGCTTCAACAGAATACATATCATGATCGCGCAAATGTGTCACGTGAAATTGAAGTAAATGATCCTGTATTTGTGTTGAATTATGGTCCCAAGTGGATTGATGGCACTGTTTGGCCAAAGAGGGGAGTAGGGTGTGGTCAAACTCGCAAATGGACTCACCTGCAGAAAACACTTGGACCAAACCAAACTCAGATTTACGGACTATCCAGAACAACCCACAATAAATTCTACCTTTTTTGACGCTCCAACACAAACACAAGTGGCAACCGACCCAGCGGTTGACCACGAAGCAGAACCCATCACCCGCAGCAGCCCAGCAAGGTTCACCACCCCTAGCAGCCCAGCAAGGCCAGCTGCGCAGCAGCCCAGCGAAGGCCCAACAAACAACTCACCAACACCAGCATTTGCACCGATACGATCAACCAGGGATTGGAAGGCCCCAGATCGACTCACATTGTAAATAGTTACACTATTGACTTTGGGGCGGGGGGAGTGTTATTATGCATGTAAACCTGTAATTACCAGGTCTAACCACCAGAGGGCTTATCCCCTGGAGTCCCAAAGGATCCCACAATCCCTTGGGAGCACCTGTATATAAGGAGGCCTCACAGGCTGGAGAGGCACTCTGAGATTTATAATAAAGGACTACGGTCACACCTTATTTTGAGCTTGCAGCATCTAGTCTGACACTTTATCCGAGATATAACATAGCCAATTCCCTTTTAAAAGTCACGATTGAGTCTGTCTCCACCACCCTTTCAGGCAGGGCATTCCAGATCCTAACCACTCGTTACATGGAACTGTTTTTCCTCATGTCTTCTTTGGCTCGTTTGCCAATCACCTTAAATCTGTGTCCTGTGGTTCTTGACCCTTCTGCCGAAGGGAACAATTTCTCTCCACCTACTATGTCTAAACCCTCATGATTTTGAACACCTCTATCAAATCTCCTCTCAACCTTCTCTGCTCTAAGGGGAATAACCACAACTTCTCCAGTCTATTCACGTAACTGAAATCCCTCATTCCTGGAATCATTCTCATAAATCTTTTCTGCACCATCTCTAAGGCCTTCACATCCTTCCTAAAGTGTGGTGCCCAGAATTGGACACAATACTTTAGTTGAGGCTGAACCAGTATTTTGTAAAGTTTCATCATAACTCCTATGCTTTTTTACTCTATGTCTCTAGTTATGAAGCCCTGTTTCCCGTATGTTTTTTTTTTACCGCTCTCTCAACCTGCCCTGACACCTTCATGATTTATGCACAAAAAACCTAGTTATCTCTGTTCGTGCACCCCATTTAGGACTGTACCCTTTAGTTTAGATTGCATCTCCTCGTTCTTCCTACCAAAATATCAGTTCACATTTTTCTGCGTTAAATTTAATCTGCCACATGTCTATCACTATCTTCCACACTGTTCACTATACTTCCAAGTTTTGTGTCATCTGCAAATTTTGAAATTGTGCTCTGTGCTCCAAAGTCCAAGTCATTAATATATATATAAAGAAAACCAGTGGTCCTGGTACCTTCCTCCAGTCTGAAAAACCGTTCACCACCAATCTATGGGGGAGAAATTAGTTTGTGTTGAATGTGGCGGTGGAAACGTCAACTTTGGCATTTGCGATTTGGGCGCCCATCGAGCCCATCCTTGGTCAATTACAACGGATTCTGGATGCCACCGTGGGGTCCAAGACATGATAGGGTGGGCCATGGCTGATGTGGCAGTAACCTTTGAGCGGGAGGCTGAGACCACTCAACATCTGAATTCTGCCATGTCGTCAGTGCGTGCTGGCATCAATGTGATGCCTGCTCTGATGCAGGGTCAAATTAATGCAACACAAACACTGACTGCTGCCATCATGTCTGGGGCCCCATTGGACCAATGGGGTGGTAACAGTGCCGAAGTTGGCCAGCGCTCCAGATTTCTCCGGATGCTGAGGCTCTGCCCCAAGGGAGTGGGAAGCCATCGGTCGAGATGGAATGTGATGTCCTCTTTCAGGAGGACATCATTCGGTCTCCCGACATTGCCATGCCACCTTTGCACCTGCCACCGTCTGCACCCCAGCCATCCCACACTGCTACCGCCCATTCTCAGGTGGGGATGTCAGCAGACGGGCCTTCCAGACACACAGCAGCCCTCAAACGACCTTGCTGCAGGCACTGAGGACACATTGAGGAGGGGCAGTAGGCAAGGGAGCAGGGTGAGGCAGAGGGGTGGGAAATGCCCATGCAAGACCCACTGATCCACTTTGGCAGAAATAATAGAAAATGCAAATTATAATTTAAATGGAGAAAAATTGCGAAGTGCTACAGTACAGAGAGACTTGTGGGTCCTTGTGCATGAAACACAAACAGTTAGTATGCAGGTACAGCAAGTGATCAGGAAGGCAATGGAAAGTTGGCCTTTATTGCAAGGAAGTATAAAAGCAGAGAAATCGTGCTGCACCTGTACAGGGTATTGGTTAGACCACACCTGGAGTACTGCGTGCAGTTTTGTTCTCCGTATTTAAGGAAGGACATACTTGCATTTGAGGCTGTTCAGAGAAGGTTCACTAGGTTGATTCCAGAGATGAGGGGGTTGACTTATGAAGATAGGTTGAGTAGGTTGGGCCTATAATCATTGGAGTTCAGAAGAATGAGAGGTGATCTTATTGAAACATAGGATAATGAGAGGGTTCGACAAGGTGGATGCAGAGAGGATATTTCCACTCATAGGGAAAACTAAAACTAGGGGACCTGGGGCTAGATTTTACACGTATATGCAGATCGCCCAAAAATGGCCGTTATTTCCAACATGGGTGCTAAAAATGGGTTTTCAGATCGCCGGCTTGTCGCCCATTCTCAAAGCCCCTATTCTCCATTTTTAAAATTGGGCGTTACCACAAGCAATATGAAATGGGCGCTAGCGTTAAATCTCTCTGACCTTCTGCTGTAAAGTGTCGCCATCCTTAGCAACGGCATGGCAACGCTCGTTTCCCGCGATTCAGGAGGTCAGGGGTCATCATTACATGCGCAGAAGAGGAGACAGAGAGAGAGGGAGGAGAGAGGGACTGAAAGCATGTGTGGGTGTGGTGTGTGCTTGTTTGGCTGTTGTGGGAGGCACGAGGGAGATTCCCCAGCAGCAAAAAGCCTACTAAGCACCAAAAACATAATTGGCACCGAGTTTTTGTCCAACAAATAATATATAACATGGAAGGGATGGAGGAGGCCCTGGAGCTGGTAGCCAGGAACACTGGTGGCAGAGGGCTCCCAGTGGTCCCGGAGCGCGGCACTGCACCCCAAGGTGCCGCACCTCCATTGCCAATGACACATGAGACCCAGGAGCAACATTTGCTTCTGGCTCGGAGCATGTTCCCACCTCGGGACTGTCCTCTCCCGTTCCCATCCAAGCAGTGGTTCGGCTGTCATCTCCTCCCACCCCCCGCCAATGAAGCAGCGCCTGAGGAGCTCCTCGGCCAGGCGGCTTGGAGTCAGGAGGGGAAGGGGAAGGGGATGGGAAGTTGCGGGGGGGGGGGGCGGCGGGGGGGGGGTGGTGGTGGGTGGGAGGGAAGGGTTGTTTTTTGCAATGTTCTGTTTAAATATTTTTTATTTAACAAAACCTTGTTGTGCATGGGCTCTGATAGCTGAACCACTACACACTGGTGATTCCTTAACATCAAAGGGTATAATTAAACTTAACTTCAATCAACTTAAACTTTAACTGTCACCAAGGTGACGCCCATCATTGATGTATGACTTGCACACCCAGCAGTGTGTCAGCCTTGTAAATACCACCAACGTTCTTTCAGGCAAAGCGCTCATTTATGAGCTCCTGACGTAAGAGTCTTGCAGCTATCATGCTACTACGGGCCCTTTCATGCAGTCTACAGGTGGGCGGGGGGCATGGCTTCAGCATCAGCCTGATTGTCTGGGCCGATGTCAGCATCTACCTCCTCATCCTCCTCTTCCTCTCTCTGCTGAGGTGGACTGTCAGACCCTTCTGGTAAATCTTGTCCCCTTCTGATAGCCAAGTTGTGCAGCATGGAGCACAGCACCACGAATTGAGCTACCTGCTCAGGGTGGTATTGGAGCTCACCTCCTGAGTGGTCCAGGCATCTAAAGTGCTGCTTAAGCACCCCACTGGTTTTCTCCACGAAATTGTGAGTGGCTCTGTGGCTCCCATTGTATCGCCTCTCGGCTTCGGTGTGGGTGTCACACAGGGGGTTCATCAGCCAAGTGGCAAGGCCACATAACCATACTGTCCCCTTCCACTACAACACTTCTTTACTGCCCCCACTTGAATGGCCCCCTATACCACGGTGCTGTGGTAAGTTTGCTCATCCTCCCTGCAATTCTTGCTCTCGTCCACACAGGGAGTAAGAACCCTGTGTGGTCAATTGCAAGGGCTGAGTCTCCTCTCATGCTACATTCTGGATCCCCATACCTGCTTCACTCGTAGTCATACCTTCCTGTCCCTGACCACGGATCTTGTCGTGTCGTGTCTTTGTACACAAATTACTGAAAGTTAACATGCATGTACAGCAAACAATTAAGAAAGCAAATGATATGTTGGCCTTTATTACAAGAGGATTTGAGTGTAAGAGTAAAGGTATCTTATTGCAATTATATAGGGCCCTGGTGAAACTGCACCTGGAGTACAGTTTTGGGCTCCTTACCTAAGGAAGTATGTATTTGCCATAGAGGGAGTGCAACGAAGGTTCACCAAACTGATTCCTGCAATGGGGGGATTGTCCTATGAGGAGAGCTTGAGTAGACAGGGCCTATATTCGCTAGAGTTTAGAGGAATGAGAGGTGATATTGAAACATACAAAATTTGTGCAGGGCTTGACAGGGTAGATGCAGGGAGGATGGTTCCTCTGGCTGGGAAGCCTAGAACCAGTGGGTCACAGTTTCAGAATAAGGGGTCGGCCATTTAGGACTGAGATGAGGAGAAACGTCTTCACTCAGAGGGTGGTGAATCTTTGGAATTCTCTATCTCAGAGGGCTGTGGAGGGTTGGTCTTTGAGTATATCCAAGACAGAGATGGATAGATTTTTGAATATTAAGGGAATCAAGGGATATGGGGACAGTGTCGGAAAGTGGAGTTGAAGTTGCAGATCAGCCATGATCTTACTGAATGACGGAACAGGCTCGAGGGGCCGAATGACCCACTCCTGCTCCTAATTCTTATGTTCTTATGTAAGCGGTGGGTTAGGCAACTGAAATACTTCAGAAGATGTTTAAAGGTATTTAAGCAACATTTTACCAGCTAATAACCATTTGTCCAACTTTTACAGGAGGCTATCATATCAGGTAAGTCTGTCACGTTTTCAGTGTTAGCTACCATTTCACAGCTCTTCACTTTCCAATGTTAGAAGCTGGAGCTTTCATGATTTGGAATACAGCTTTAGGAAGGTTGGAAATGTTTGGAGCATCCACTGTCAACTCCTTGGAACAACGTATCTAACCATTGACAGATCACTTCTGTCACCTCAAATTCAATGGTGCCCTTGAAAAAATCTCACCTTGGTCCTCAGAATCCCCTCATGATCAGCCGCAACACCAACATCACCTGGCACACCAGCAACAGCGACAAACATCTCGGCAATCACCTGATGCGGCATAGGACACAGGGCATTGGCACCTGACCACATTGTTGCCCGGTAGGCCAGGGTTGACCTCACCATGGTCAGATTTACTTCACGACGCTATACACCCTGGCTGCCACATGATGTGCCAGGTTGGCACCACCCCATGACAACACCATAAAGCATCCCCACAATGCCCAAACCATTCTCTTTCACACTCATCACCATTATGGGGGGTACCATTATGTCTCACCATTCACTACAACTCACAAAGCCACTTCCAAAGGCTCACACAAATCTGTCCCAGAAGGCAAAGTGTTGAAAATAAAGATGTCAATGTTTGACAACACTTTCACAAAAACTTTACATGAACATTGACTAAAAGACTCAAGTGCCTACCCTTGTGTGTTATTAGTTGGTATGATTGGACAAGGATGAGGGCGAGTGTGAGGGGTAGCTTCTTCATCGGCAGCCCCCCGGAATCGAAGATGACTTACTTCCACACTAAAATGAGTTCTAAGGTGGCTGATGAGACCAATGCGGGATCTACAGTCTCTGTCACAGGTGGGGCAGATGGTGGTTGGAGGGACGGGTAAGTGGGGTGCTTGATTTGCCATACGCTCCTTCCACTGTTTTATACTTGGCATCCGTGTGATGAGACTCAAAGTGTTCGGTGCCTTCTTGGATGCTTCTCCTCCACTTTGAGCGGTCTTGGGCCAGGGATTCCCAAGAGTCGGTGGAAATGTTACATTTTTTCAAGGAGGCTTTGAGGGGGTCCTTGGAGCATTTTCTCTGCCTTCCTGGGACTTGCTTGCCGCGACGTAGCTTGGAGTAGAGTGCTTGTTTCGGGAGTCTATTATCGAGCATGTGAACAATGTGACCCGTCCATCGGAGCTGATAGAGTGTCGTCAATACCTCGATGCTGGGGATGTTGGCCTGAGAGAGAACGCTGCTGTTGGTGCACCTATCCTGCCAATGAATTTGCAGGATTTTGCTGAGGCAGCATTGGTGGTACTTCTCCAGTGCTTTGAGGTACCTACTGTACATAGTCCATGTCTCTGAACCACATAGGAGGACAGGTATCACTACTGCTCTGTAGACCATGAGCTTGGTGTGGGTTTGAAATCCTGGTCTTTGAACGCTCTTTTCTTCAGGCTGCTGAAGGCTGCAATGGCACACTGAAGGCAATGTTGGACTTTGTCATTGATGTCTGTCCTTGCTGAAAATAGGATCCCAAGGTATGGGAAGTGGTCCACCGTGTCCAAGGTCTCGTCATGGATCTTAATAATCAGGGATCATTACTGTGTGGCGGGGGCTGATTGGTAGAAAACCTTTGTCTTACTGATATTTAATGTAAGGCCCAGACTCTCGTACGTTTCAGTGAACGTATCAACGATGGTTTGGAGTTCGGTCTACGAATGTGCACAAACACAAGCGTCATCTGCATATTTTAATTCAATGACAGAGGTTGGAACAACCTTGGATCTGGACTGGAGTTGTCGGAGATTGAACAATTTCACCCTTGTCCTGTAGATTAACTGCACTCCAAAGGTGAGATGACGCATTGCAGCAAGGAAGATTGAGAAGAGCATTGGTGCGATGACACAGCCTTGCTTGATCCTGGTCTGCACTTGTATTGGGTCTGTGGTGGATCCATTGGTCAGGATCATGGCTTGCATGTCATCGTAAAGCAGGCGGAGGATGGTGACAAATTTTTGAGGGCAGCCGAATTTGAGAAGGACACTCCATAATCCCTCATGGTTTTCAGAGACGAAGGCCTTTGTGAGGTCAAAGAAAGCCATGTACAGAGGTTGATGCTGCTCCCTACATTTTTCTTGCATTTGTCGCGCGATGAAGATCACGTCCAATGTGCGCCTTAGTGGGCGGAATCCGCATTGCGACTCTGGGAGGAGTTTTTCAACCACTGGGAGACGATTGAGGAGGATTCCTGCGATGATTTTCTCTGCAGCAGACAGCAGGAAACTCCTCTGTAATTACCGCAAATGGACTTTTCACCTTTCTTGAAGATGGTCACAATATCGGCGTCTCTGGGATGCCCTGGCATGCTCTTCTCCTTCCAGATAAGAGAGATGGGGTCATGGATTCGCACCACGAGTACTTCTCCACCATGCTTTAATACTTCGGTGGGGATTACATCTACTCCTGAGACCTTGTTGATTTTCAGTTGTCAGATGGCACCTCTCTTGTTCTTGGCTCTTAGTGGAATAGGATCTTGAATGCTTAGACTGTAGGTGCTCTTGACTGCGATAAAAAATCTACACATGTCGTGATTGTCAGCTAGATGCTGGATCTCCTGCGCTTTTTCCACCTACCATCTGTTTTTTAAGTCACGAATTTTTTGTTGGACCTTGGCCTTCAATTGTCTGCAGATCTGCTTTCTTTCACTTGAGTTGTGATGTTGTTTTCGATTCAAAAATGCCCTGCGTTTGCTCCTGGATCTCCTGGTCATTCTCATTGAACCAATGATGTTTTCTGGTAGAGTGACCAAGAATCTCTTCACAGGTGCTAATAATGGTAGACTTGAGGGCAGACCAGGCACTATGGACACTCTGTGGTTCCGGTTCATTGGAAGTCATCAGGTTGGCTGTGAGGTGTTGGTTGAATAGGGCTTTCTTTGCAGGGTCTTTGAGTGCTTCAGTATTGATTTTTCTGCGCCAGCATTTCTGTTGCCCCTGCCGTTTTGAGGCTACATTGATGGAGATAACAGAGTGGATCCAATGGTGGTCAGTCCAGCAGTCATCAGCTCCTGTCATGGTGTGAGTGATACGGATGTCTTTGCGGTCCCGGGTGAGATGAGGAAGTGATAATGTAGATAGAGAGGGATGGGTAGAAGTGCAAGGTAAGTTGGTGTAAGTAAGGATGAGCAGGAGTAGGGTAGAGAAGGCAGAGTGATAGGGATGTGATGAGTGGCACAGCAGGAAACCAATCACGTTTGCCTCGCGAGCCCTCACAAAGAATGAAAGAAACTATGCGCAAATTGAAAAAGAAGCACCTGCCATAATGTTTGGAATCAAGAAATTCCAACAATCCTGATCGGCTGAAAATTTACCCTGATAACCGAGCATAAACCGCTACTAATAATATTAGGGCCCAAAACTGCCATCCCTGCAATGGCCACATCAAGAATGCAACGTTGAGCTGTGTTGTTGTCACAATAGGACTATACAATTGAATATCGTACTTCAAAGCAGAACACAATCACAGATGAATTGTCCAGGTTTCACATGAGGACTCGTGTTGGGAGTGAAGTTGAGATTTTCACGTTAGGTGCAGTTGACAAAGACTTTCCCGTGAATGCAACAGAGAATGCAGATGGGACTCAAAAGGACTCAGTACTGAAAAGAGTGTATAAAAACACCTTGAATGGATGGACTGATCAGTGTATGGACACAGAATTAAAACCATTCCATAACCGTCGTACTTAATTGTCCTGTGAGCAAAGTAGTATCAAGTGGCGAAAGAGTGGTGGTACCTACTTCTTTGAGAAATAGAAACAGGATCATCTCTGAGTTTGGAACTAAAACAAAACAGCCCAATAATTTATTCAACACCAAAACCTTCTTTAAGGAGATCAGGAAGGCTCCGCAAACATGTTATTAAACTGGATTTGTAGTTCATCTACAAATAAAATAAAAAAAGCCAGGAGTTTTTGTTATGTGGTACATGTAATGCTGGGAAAGGTGGGACCATTGCTTTGTTGTAGTTGAGAGGGGAATACATACATTTTTTTAAGGGCGAAAGAAGTGTATTTTAATATTGTATGGTTTGTCACATGGTTTAGTATGAACATGCTGAGCTTTCTCTGGCCTAATAAAGCAAGCACATGGATGAGCAACTCATCGTGATTCTGTCCTTCATTTGTTCTACCCACATTTATTACATGTGCGGTTTTCCCAATGCAGAGGAGAGTGCCACATGAGCAGCAAATCTAGTATTCATTCACTGATAGGTTGGTAATGCAGGATAATTCGAATACAAAAACAAAATACTGCGGATGCTGGAATCTGAAATAAAAACAGAAAATGCTGGCAATCTCAGAAGGTCAGGCAGCATCTGTGGAGAAAACAGGTCACCTGAAACGTTAACTCTGTTTTTCGCCACAGATGCTGCTTGACCTGCTGAGATTTTTAAGATAATTCTAATACGGTCACATGGACACATGCATTCACCTAACAAATCACAATTCAGTTTTGTATTTTCATATACTGTTACCTTTGTAGATTCTCCCTAATCCTCTGAAATCCATTTGATCCGAACAATTGAACACAACAACATATTTTCCAAGAGCTTTGCCCATGTCTTTCACAGTCTCAGTTTTGCCGGTACCAGCAGGTCCAGCCGGAGCACCTCCCATATTCATCCACAAAGCCTGAGCTAAAGTGATGTAGCACCTACAATTGGAAATAAACACACTATTAGTAGGAGGCACAAAAAGCATACCAAAAACAGTGTGGAACTAAGGAGCTAATGAGGGGGAGGAACTAAAAGTAGTTAAGATCAGGAGAGAAAAAGTACAAGTACTTGAGAAACTAATGGGACTAAAAGCCGAAAAATCCACTGGACCCGATGGCCTACATCGTAGGGTTCTAAAAGATGAGGGGGTGTGGGGTGGAACAGAGATAGAGATAGCGGAAGCACTGGTTGTGATCTTCCAAAATTTCCTAGATTCTAGAACGGTCCCAGTGGATTGGAAGGTAGAAAATCTAACTCCGCTATTCAAGAAAGGAAGGAGCTAGAAAACAGGCCAGTTAGCCTGACATCAGTTGTCGGGAAAATGCTGGAATCCATTATTAAGAAAGTGGTAACTTGGCATTTTGAAAATCATAATATGATTAGCCAGAATCAACATGGTTTCATGAAAGGGAATTTATGTTTAACAAATTTATTCGAGTTTTTTTTGAACATAAGAACATAAGAACATAAGAAATAGGAGCAGGAGTAGGCCATACGGGCCCTCAAGCCTCCTCCGCCATTTTATACGATCGTGGCTAATCGGATCATAGACTTGGGTCCACTTCCCTGCCCGCTCCCCATAACCCCTTATTGGTTAAGAAACTGTCTATCTGAAGAGATCGCAAAGTTTCTGTTTAAAGAATGGACTCAGTCGAGAATATTTTGTGGATTTTATGGGGTCACCCTGCGCAAATATGTGAAAAAGCTGGTATTGTCAAAATTCCAGAGACGCATGGCAGTTGGATATGACAAAAGAACTGTCAGTCACCCATTGACAAAGGAGCTGTCGGCCAGAAAGGAGGGGGGACCACTGAAAAAGCCACTCTAATAAAGTGGTGGCTGCCACTTTATCATCAGCTGATGGTGGGTCCCGTGGCGACTGCCATATTCGTGTCCCTCTTTGCGCTGCCGGTAACTGGCTGTGCCCTGAAAGAAAAAATGGCGTAGTCGTGATGTCAATTGGAGTGCAACACTGACTTACCATCACCTCACAGAATTTCAACCCTAACGCTGAATTGAGCGCTACATCCTAAACACGCCAGGTTAACCACCACCAGCTGGCGATAGAGCGGTGGCTACAAATTTATCGCCATTTCATGGCATTATGGAGTGGTACTCAGCAGATGAGTTTCTAGTCCAATATGTTTCAATTAGATCACCTCTCATTCTTCTAAACTCCAGAGAATATAAGCCCAATCTACTCAATCTCTCGTCATAGGCTAACCTGGCATGGAAGCAGGCTGACAGTGGGGTTGTCAGCACCTCTTAAAGGGACACACACATCCTTCAGGTAAGTTTGCAATTAAGCTTTTGGACTGTGTTTTTTTGATTTGATTAAAGTAGTGGCTTGCTGCAATAGATGTTAAAAGTTTTTTTATGTGTGTAGGGAGTGCTGTTGGATGCTTGCAAGACCTTAAATGGTTAACAAAGACCTCCAAGAAGACAGAAAATGCTGCAAATATTCAGCAACATCCATGTGGAGAGAAACAGAGTTCACATCTCAGGTCGAGTTGCTGACTGACCTGCTGAGTATTTCCAGCATTTTATGTTGTAATTTCAGATTTAAAGCATCCGCTCTTAGAGGGACAATGAAGTCACAGAAGAGTAAGAAGCTGAAGAGGAGGAAACGGAAGGAATGATGCAACCCAGACAGTCCCTTTCTGGTTGGGATATCCAGGATGGAATCAGCCTCCTGCAGTAGCAGTGACCACATTCCTAATTCCTTTTTCAACATTTGTCCCATACCTTACCTTCCCTCTATTACTGACCATCACAGCGTCCTCTTAGCTACATTGCTGAAATAAAAGCCTCCACAGAGCAAACTTTCCAATCCAACGTTATACATCTATCCATCCAATATGACATCAAGAAATCAACTTATCGCCATTATGTATTCTCTCAGTGACTGTCTTGTGTGCGCCTTTGCCTATCCTACTGATGTCATGCAGTGCTACCCCAGTGGCAGCAACATGGCTGGTGGTAGGCTGCTGATTGCAAATGGTGTTGCTGGAAGACTTTGAGAAGCTGGTGGCTGGGAGTGTCAACTGAATCTTCTACTTCTTCTTCACTCTCCTTTCCGTCTTCTTTGTCAACCACTGGCTGGGTAGGCTGCATTTCTTGAGTGTGTGAAATGAGGAAGGCACAAGGGTGGAGTTGTGTTTATAGGAGGACGGGAAAGCAAGAGGTGCATGCTAGAAGAAGGATAATGTATGAGGATAACAGCATCTTTTATCCTTCAGCCCCACTACTGGCCAAGGGCTCATCCATGCCCCTGCCAAGAATGCCTGCACCATCTCCTCCAAGGGGGTGAGGTGAGGCGAGGAATGGGAGATGTGCCTCATGATTGGTGCAGATTGTTGGTAGGTGAGTGATTGGGGGTTATGGATTGAGCAGTGGAGGGAAAGCTGTCCTCAGTCTTTCGGTATTGGCGGGGGGAGGGGTGGTGTAGTGGGGTGGATGGCTGTCCTCAGTCTGTCAGTATTGGGGGGAGCTGTCCGCACTCTCTCAGTATTAGGGGGGGGCTGTCTTCAGTCTCTCAGTATTGGGGGGGAGCTGTCCTCACTCTCAGTATTGGGGGGGAGCTGTCCTCACTCTCAGTATTGGGGGGGAGCTGTCCTCACTCTCAGTATTGGGGGGGAGCTGTCCTCACTCTCAGTATTGGGGGGGAGCTGTCCTCACTCTCAGTATTGGGGGGGAGCTGTCCTCACTCTCGGTATTGGGCCGAGCTGTCCGCACTTTATCAGTATTAGTGGGGGGAGCTGGCTTCAGTCTCTCAGTATTGGGGGGGGGGGAGCTGTCCTCAGTGTCTCAGTATTGGGGGGGGCGGAACTGTCCTCAGTCTCTCAGTATTGGGGGGGGGAGCTGTCCTCAGTCTCTCAGTATTGCAGGGGGTGAACTGTCCTCAGTCTCTCAGTATTGGGGGGGGGGAACTGTCCTCAGTCTCTCAGTATTGGGGGGGGGGAACTGTCCTCAGTCTCTCAGTATTGGAGGGGGGAGCTGGCTTCAGTCTCTCAGTATTGGGGGGGGGGAACTGTCCTCAGTCTCTCAGTATTGTGGGGGGGGGAACTGTCCTCAGTCTCTCAGTATTGGGGGGGGGAGCTGTCCTCAGTCTCTCAGTATTGCGGGGGGGGAACTGTCCTCAGTCTCTCAGTATTGTGGGGGGGGGGAAACTGTCCTCAGTCTCTCAGTATTGGTGGGGGGGGGAGCTGGCTTCAGTCTGTCAGTATTGGGGGGGGAACTGTCCTCAGTCTCTCAGTATTGGGGGGGGGGAACTGTCCTCAGTCTCTCAGTATTGGGGGGGTGCTGTCCTCAGTCTCTCAGTATTGGGGGGGGGGAGCTGGCTTCAGTTTCTCAGTATTGAGGGGCGGGGGACTGTCCTCAGTCTCTCAGTATTGTGGGGGGGAACTGTCCTCAGTCTCTCAGTATTGGGGGGGGGAACTGTCCTCAGTCTCTCAGTATTGGGGGGGGAACTGTCCTCAGTCTCTCAGTATTGGCGGGGGGGGAAACTGTCCTCAGTCTCTCAGTATTGGGGGGGGGGGGAACTGTCCTCAGTCTCTCAGTATTGGGGGGGGGGAACTGTCCTCAGTCTCTCAGTATTGCGGGGGGGGAACTGTCCTCAGTCTCTCAGTATTGGGGGGGGGGAACTGTCCTCAGTCTCTCAGTATTGGGGGGGGGCGGAGCTGGCTTCAGTCTGTCAGTATTGGGGGGGGGAACTGTCCTCAGTCTCTCAGTATTGGGGGGGGGGAACTGTCCTCAGTCTCTCAGTATTGGGGGGGGGGAAACTGTCCTCAGTCTCTCAGTATTTGGGGGGGGGAACTATCCTCAGTCTCTCAGTATTGGGGGGAGAACTGTCCTCAGTGTCTCAGTATTGGCGGGGGGGGGAACTGTCCTCAGTCTCTCAGTAGTGGGGGGGGGGAACTGTCCTCAGTCTCTCAGTATTCGGGGGGGGGGAACTGTCCTCAGTCTCTCAGTATTGGCGGGGGGAAACTGTCCTCAGTCTCTCAGTATTGGGGGGGGAACTGTCCTAAGTGTGTCAGTATTGGAGGGGGGGGGAACTGTCCTCAGTCTCTCAGTATTGGGTGGGGGAACTGTCCTCAGTCTCTCAGTATTGGGGGGGGGGAACTGTCCTCAGTCTCTCAGTATTGGGGGGGAGAACTGTCCTCAGTCTCTCAGTATTGGGAGGGGGGACTGTCCTCAGTCTCTCAGTATTGGGGGGGGGCGGAGCTGGCTTCAGTCTGTCAGTATTGGGGGGGGGAACTGTCCTCAGTCTCTCAGTATTGGGGGGGGGGAACTGTCCTCAGTCTCTCAGTATTGGGGGGGGGGAACTGTCCTCAGTCTCTCAGTATTGTGGGGGGGGGGAAACTGTCCTCAGTCTCTCAGTATTGGTGGGGGGGGGAGCTGGCTTCAGTCTGTCAGTATTGGGGGGGGGAGCTGTCCTCAGTCTCTCAGTATTGCGGGGGGGGAACTGTCCTAAGTGTGTCAGTATTGGAGGGGGGGGAAACTGTCCTCAGTCTCTCAGTATTGGTGGGGGGGGGAGCTGGCTTCAGTCTGTCAGTATTGGGGGGGGAACTGTCCTCAGTCTCTCAGTATTGGGGGGGGGGAACTGTCCTCAGTCTCTCAGTATTGGGGGGGTGCTGTCCTCAGTCTCTCAGTATTGGGGGGGGGGAGCTGGCTTCAGTCTCTCAGTATTGAGGGGGGGGGGAACTGTCCTCAGTCTCTCAGTATTGTGGGGGGGAACTGTCCTCAGTCTCTCAGTATTGTGGGGGGGGGGAACTGTCCTCAGTCTCTCAGTATTGGGGGGGGGGGAGCTGTCCTCAGTCTCTCAGTATTGGTGGGGGGGGGAGCTGGCTTCAGTCTGTCAGTATTGGGGGGGGAACTGTCCTCAGTCTCTCAGTATTGGGGGGGGAACTGTCCTCAGTCTCTCAGTATTGGGGGGGTGCTGTCCTCAGTCTCTCAGTATTGGGGGGGGGGAGCTGGCTTCAGTTTCTCAGTATTGAGGGGCGGGGGACTGTCCTCAGTCTCTCAGTATTGTGGGGGGGAACTGTCCTCAGTCTCTCAGTATTGGGGGGGGGAACTGTCCTCAGTCTCTCAGTATTGGGGGGGGGAACTGTCCTCAGTCTCTCAGTATTGGCGGGGGGGGAAACTGTCCTCAGTCTCTCAGTATTGGGGGGGGGGGGAACTGTCCTCAGTCTCTCAGTATTGGGGGGGGGAACTGTCCTCAGTCTCTCAGTATTGCGGGGGGGGAACTGTCCTCAGTCTCTCAGTATTGGGGGGGGGGAACTGTCCTCAGTCTCTCAGTATTGGGGGGGGGGCGGAGCTGGCTTCAGTCTGTCAGTATTGGGGGGGGGAACTGTCCTCAGTCTCTCAGTATTGGGGGGGGGGAATTGTCCTCAGTCTCTCAGTATTGGGGGGGGGGAAACTGTCCTCAGTCTCTCAGTATTTGGGGGGGGGAACTATCCTCAGTCTCTCAGTATTGGGGGGAGAACTGTCCTCAGTGTCTCAGTATTGGCGGGGGGGGGAACTGTCCTCAGTCTCTCAGTAGTGGGGGGGGGAACTGTCCTCAGTCTCTCAGTATTCGGGGGGGGGGAACTGTCCTCAGTCTCTCAGTATTGGGGGGGGGAAACTGTCCTCAGTCTCTCAGTATTGGGGGGGGAACTGTCCTAAGTGTGTCAGTATTGGAGGGGGGGGGAACTGTCCTCAGTCTCTCAGTATTGGGTGGGGGAACTGTCCTCAGTCTCTCAGTATTGGGGGGGGGGAACTGTCCTCAGTCTCTCAGTATTGGGGGGGAGAACTGTCCTCAGTCTCTCAGTATTGGGAGGGGGGACTGTCCTCAGTCTCTCAGTATTGGGGGGGGCGGGAACTGTCCTCAGTCTCTCAGTATTGGGGTGGGGGGGGAGCTGTCCTCAGTCTCTCAGTATTGGGGGGGGGGGGGACTGTCCTCAGTCTCTCAGTATTGGGGGGGGGAGCTGTCCTCAGTCTCTCAGTATTGAGGGGGGGAACTGTCCTCAGTCTCTCAGTATTGGAGGGGGGGAACTGTCCTCAGTCTCTCAGTATTGGGGGGGGAGCTGTCCTCAGTCTCTCAGTATTGTGGGGGGAGCTGTCCTCAGTCTCTCAGTATTGGGGGGGGGAGCTGGCTTCAGTCTCTCAGTATTGGGGGGGGGGAACTGTCCTCAGTCTCTCAGTATTGGGGGGGGGAGCTGGCTTCAGTCTCTCAGTATTGGGGGGGGGAACTGTCCTCAGTCTCTCAGTATTGGGGGGGGAACTGTCCTCAGTGTCTCAGTATTGGGGAGGGCGGAACTGTCCTCAGTGTCTCAGTATTGGGGAGGGCGGAACTGTCCTCAGTCTCTCAGTATTGGGGGGGGGAACTGTCCTCAGTCTCTCAGTATTGGGGGGGGGAGCTGTCCTCAGTCTCTCAGTATTGGGGGGGAGAGCTGGCTTCAGTCTCTCAGTATTGGGGGGGGGCGAACTGTCCTCAGTCTCTCAGTATTGCGGGGAGGAGCTGGCTTCAGTCTCTCAGTATTTGGGGGGGGAACTGTCCTCAGTCTCTCAGTATTGCGGGGGGGAACTGTCCTCAGTGTCTCAGTATTGGGGGGGGCGGAACTGTCCTCAGTCTCTCAGTATTGGTGGGGGGAGCTGTCCTCAGTCTCTTAGTATTGGGTGGGGGAACTGTCCTCAGTCTCTCAGTATTGCGGGGGGGGAACTGTCCTCAGTCTCTCAGTATTGGGCGGGGGGGAACTGTCCTCAGTCTCTCAGTATTGGGGGGGGAAACTGTCCTCAGTCTCTCAGTATTGGGGGGGAACTGTCCTCAGTCTCTCAGTATTGGGGGAGGAACTGTCCTCAGTCTCTCAGTATTGGAGGGGAACTGTCCTCATTCTCTCAGTATTGGGGGGGAACTGTCCTCATTCTCTCAATATTGGGGGGCAACAGTCCTCATTCTCTCAGTATTGGGGGAGCTGTCCTCATTCTCTCAGTATTGCGGGGGCGCTGTCCTCATTCTCTCACTATTAGGCGGGGAGGAGGGGTCTGTCCATACTCTCAGTATTGTGGGGGGGCTGTCCCCACTCTCTCAATATATGGCGGGGGGGGTCTGTCCCCACTCTCTCAGTATTGGGGGAGCGCTGTCCTCAGTCACTCAGTATTAGGGGGAACTGTCCTTAGTCTCAGTATTGCGGGGAGGGGGCTGTCCTCAGTCTCTCAGTATTGGGGGGAACTGTCCTCAGTCTCAGTATTGCGGGGAGGGGGCTGTCCTCAGTCTATCAGTATTGGGGGGGCTGTCCCGCTCTCTCAGTATTGGCGGGGGGGCTGTCCCCACTCTCTCAGTATTGTCGGGGGGGCTGTCCCCACTCTCAGTATTGTGGGGGGGCTGTCCCCACTTTCTCAGTATTGGGGGGGACGTGCTGTCCCCACTCTCTCAGTATTGGTGGCAAGCTGTCGTCAGTCTCTCAGTATTGGGCAGGGGAGGTCTGTCGCCACTCTTTGTATTGTGGGGAGCTGTCCCCACTCTCTCAGTACATGGCGGGGGTGGTCGGTCCCCACTCTCAGTATTGTGGGGGAGCTGTTCCCACTCTCTCAGTATTGGCGGAGGGGAGCTGTCCTCAGTCTCTCAGTACAGGTACAAGTACAGGTACAGTACAGTACAGCCATCCTCCGTCATCGAATTACAGTATGCAGGCGACACTTGTGTCTGCGCACACTCCGAGTCCGAAATCCAAGCCATTGTCAATACCTTCACCGAGGCGTACGAGAGCATGGGCCTTACAATAAACATCTGTAAGACAAAGGTCCTGTACCAACCTGCCCACGCCACACAGCACTGCCCCTCCAGTTATCAAAATCCTCAACGAGGCCTTCGACAATGTGAAACATTTCCCATACCTCGGGAGCCTACTATCAATAAGGGCAGACATCGACGACGAGATCCAACACTGCCTTCAGTGTGTCAGTGCAGCCTTCGGTCTCATGAGGAAGAGTGTGTTTGAAGACAAGGACCTCAAACCCGGCACCAAGCTCATGGTCTACAGAGCAGTGGTGATAACCGCCCTGCTATAGGCTTCAGAGACATGGACTATGTACAGCAGGCACCTCAAAACACTGGAGAAGTACCACCAAAGCTGCCTCCGCAAGATCCTGCAAATCCGTTGGCATATAGGTGCAGCAACATCAGTGTTCCCGCTCAGGTCAACATCTCCAGCATCGAAGCACAGACCACACTCCAGCAGCTCCGTTGGATGGCCACATCATCCGCAATACTAGACGCCCAAAACAAGCACTGTACTCAGAGCTCTGACACGGCAGGCGAGTCCCAGCTAGACAGAGGAAACGTTTCAAGGACATCCTCAATTGGGAGTAGAGCGAGCAGTCCTCAGTCTCTCAGTATTGGGCGGGGGGGGGGGGTTGTCCTCAGTCTCTCAGTATTGGGGGGGGTTGTCCTCAGTCTCTCAGTATTGGGGGTGGGGTTGTCCTCAGTCTCTCAGTATTGGGGGGGGGGTTGTCCTCAGTCTCTCAGTATTGGGGGTGCGGTTGTCCTCAGTCTCTCAGTATTGGGGGGGGGGTTGTCCTCAGTCTCTCAGTATTGGGGGGGGAGGTTGTCCTCAGTCTCTCAGTATTGGGGGGGATTGTCCTCAGTCTCTCAGTATTGGGGGGGGTTGTCCTCAGTCTCTCAGTATTGGGGGGGGTTGTCCTCAGTCTCTCAGTATGGGGGGGGGGTTGTCCTCAGTCTCTCAGTATTGGTGGGGGGGGGTTGTCCTCAGTATCTCAGTATTGGTGGAGGTGGGGGGTTGTCCTCAGTCTCTCAGTATTGGTGCGGGGGGGCGTTGTCCTCAGTCTCGCAGTATTGGTGGGGGGGGGGCGTTGTCCTCAGTCTCTCAGTATTGGGGGGGGTTGTCCTCAGTCTCTCAGTATTGGGGGGGTGGTTGTCCTCAGTCTCTCAGTATTGGTGGGGGGGGGGTTGTCCTCAGTCTCTCAGTATTGGTGGGGGGGGGGGTTGTCCTCAGTATCTCAGTATTGGGGGGGGGTTGTCCTCAGTCTCTCAGTATTGGTCGGGGGGGTGTTGTCCTCAGTCTCTCAGTATTGTGCGGGTGGGGGGGTTGTCCTCAGTCTCTCAGTATTGGTGGAGGGGGGGTTGTCCTCAGTCTCTCAGTATTGGTGGAGGGGGGGATTGTCCTCAGTATCTCAGTATTGCGGGGGGTTGTCCTCAGTCTCTCAGTATTGGTGGCGGGGGGGGGGTTGTCCTCAGTATCTCAGTATTGGGGGGGTGCTGTCCCCACTCTCAGTATTGTGGGTGGGGCTGTTCCCACTTTCTCAGTATTACGGGGGGGGCTGTCCCTGCTCTCTCAGTATTGGGGGGGGGGGGTTGTCCTCAGTCTCTCAGTATTGGGGGGGGAAAACTGTCCTCAGTCTCTCAGTATTGGGGGGGGGGAACTGTCCTCAGTCTCTCAGTATTGTGGGGGGGAACTGTCCTCAGTCTCTCAGTATTGGGGGGGGGGGAACTGTCCTCAGTCTCTCAGTATTGGGGGGGGGGGACTGTCCTCAGTCTCTCAGTATTGGGGGGGGGAAAACTGTCCTCAGTCTCTCAGTATTGGGGGGGGGGAACTGTCCTCAGTCTCTCAGTATTGGGGGGGGGAACTGTCCTCAGTCTCTCAGTATTGGGGGGGGGGAGCTGGCTTCAGTCTGTCAGTATTGGGGGGGGAACTGTCCTCAGTCTCTCAGTATTGATGGGGGGGAAACTGTCCTCAGTCTCTCAGTATTGATGGGGGGAGAACTGTCCTCAGTCTCTCAGTATTGGGGGGGGGGAACTGTCCTCAGTCTCTCAGTATTGGGGGGGGGGAACTGTCCTCAGTCTCTCAGTATTGGGGGGGGGGGAACTGTCCTCAGTGTCTCAGTATTGGGGGGGGGGGAACTGTCCTCAGTCTCTCAGTATTGGGGGGGGGAACTGTCCTCAGTCTCTCAGTATTGTGGGGGGGAACTGTCCTCAGTCTCTCAGTATTGCGGGGGGGAACTGTCCTCAGTCTCTCAGTATTGGGGGGGAGAACTGTCCTCAGTCTCTCAGTATTGGGGGGGGGAACTGTCCTCAGTCTCTCAGTATTGGGGGGGAAACTGTCCTCAGTCTCTCAGTATTGGGGGAGGAACTGTCCTCAGTCTCTCAGTATTGGGGGGGGAACTGTCCTCATTCTCTCAGTATTGGGGGGGAACTGTCCTCATTCTCTCAGTATTGGGGGGCAACAGTCCTCATTCTCTCAGTATTGGGGGAGCTGTCCTCATTCTCTCAGTATTGCGGGGGCGCTGTCCTCATTCTCTCACTATTAGGCGGGGAGGAGGGGTCTGTCCATACTCTCAGTATTGTGGGGGGGCTGTCCCCACTCTCTCAATATATGGCGGGGGGGGTCTGTCCCCACTCTCTCAGTATTGGGGGAGCGCTGTCCTCAGTCACTCAGTATTAGGGGGAACTGTCCTTAGTCTCAGTATTGCGGGGAGGGGGCTGTCCTCAGTCTCTCAGTATTGGGGGGAACTGTCCTCAGTCTCAGTATTGCGGGGAGGGGGCTGTCCTCAGTCTATCAGTATTGGGGGGGCTGTCCCGCTCTCTCAGTATTGGCGGGGGGGCTGTCCCCACTCTCTCAGTATTGTCGGGGGGGCTGTCCCCACTCTCAGTATTGTGGGGGGGCTGTCCCCACTTTCTCAGTATTGGGGGGGACGTGCTGTCCCCACTCTCTCAGTATTGGTGGCAAGCTGTCGTCAGTCTCTCAGTATTGGGCAGGGGGGGTCTGTCGCCACTCTTTGTATTGTGGGGAGTTGTCCCCACTCTCTCAGTACATGGGGGGGGTGGTCGGTCCCCACTCTCAGTATTGTGGGGGAGCTGTTCCCACTCTCTCAGTATTGGTGGAGGGGAGCTGTCCTCAGTCTCTCAGTACAGGTACAAGTACAGGTACAGTACAGCACAGCCATCCTCCGTCATCGAATTACAGTATGCAGGCGGCACTTGTGTCTGCGCACACTCCGAGTCCGAAATCCAAGCCATTGTCAATACCTTCACCGAGGCGTACGAGAGCATGGGCCTTACAATAAACATCTGTAAGACAAAGGTCCTGTACCAACCTGCCCACGCCACACAGCACTGCCCCTCCAGTTATTAAAATCCTCAACGAGGCCTTCGACAATGTGAAACATTTCCCATACCTCGGGAGCCTACTATCAATAAGGGCAGACATCGACGACGAGATCCAACACTGCCTTCAGTGTGTCAGTGCAGCCTTCGGTCTCATGAGGAAGAGTGTGTTTGAAGACAAGGACCTCAAACCCGGCACCAAGCTCATGGTCTACAGAGCAGTGGTGATAACCGCCCTGCTATAGGCTTCAGAGACATGGACTATGTACAGCAGGCACCTCAAAACACTGGAGAAGTACCACCAAAGCTGCCTCCGCAAGATCCTGCAAATTCGTTGGCATATAGGTGCAGCAACATCAGTGTTCCCGCTCAGGTCAACATCCCCAGCATCGAAGCACAGACCACACTCCAGCAGCTCCGTTGGACGGCCACATCATCCGCAATACTAGACGCCCAAAACAAGCACTGTACTCAGAGCTCTGACACGGCAGGCGAGTCCCAGCTAGACAGAGGAAACGTTTCAAGGACATCCTCAATTGGGAGTGGAGCGAGCTGTCCTCAGTCTCTCAGTATTGGGGGGGGGGGTTGTCCTCAGTCTCTCAGTATTGGGGGGGGGTTGTCCTCAGTCTCTCAGTATTGGGGGGGGTTGTCCTCAGTCTCTCAGTATTGGCGGGGGCGCTGTCCTCAGTCTCTCAGTATTGGGGGTGGGGCTGTCTCCACTCTCTTAGTATTGTGGGGGGCTGTCCTCAGTCACTCAGTATTGGGGGACGCTGTCTCCACTCTCTCAGTATTGTGGGGGGCTGTCCTCAGTCTCTCAGTATTGGGGGGGGGAGGGGGGGTGCTGTCCCCACTCTCAGTATTGTGGGTGGGGCTGTTCCCACTTTCTCAGTATTACGGGGGGGGCTGTCCCTGCTCTCTCAGTATTGGGGGGGGGGCGTTGTCCTCAGTCTCTCAGTATTGGGGGGGGTTGTCCTCAGTCTCTCAGTATTGGGGGTGCGGTTGTCCTCAGTCTCTCAGTATTGGTGGGGGGGGGTTGTCCTCAGTATCTCAGTATTGGTGGAGGTGGGGGGTTGTCCTCAGTCTCTCAGTATTGGTGCGGGGGGGGGTTGTCCTCAGTCTCTCAGTATTGGTGGGGGGGGGGGGTTGTCCTCAGTCTCTCAGTATTGGGGGGGGTTGTCCTCAGTCTCTCAGTATTGGGGGTGGGGTTGTCCTCAGTCTCTCAGTATTGGGGGGGGGGGTTGTCCTCAGTCTCTCAGTATTGGGGGTGCGGTTGTCCTCAGTCTCTCAGTATTGGGGGGGGGGTTGTCCTCAGTCTCTCAGTATTGGGGGGGGAGGTTGTCCTCAGTCTCTCAGTATTGGGGGGGATTGTCCTCAGTCTCTCAGTATTGGGGGGGGTTGTCCTCAGTCTCTCAGTATTGGGGGGGGTTGTCCTCAGTCTCTCAGTATTGGGGGGGGGTTGTCCTCAGTCTCTCAGTATTGGTGGGGGGGGGGTTGTCCTCAGTATCTCAGTATTGGTGGAGGTGGGGGGTTGTCCTCAGTCTCTCAGTATTGGTGCGGGGGGGCGTTGTCCTCAGTCTCGCAGTATTGGTGGGGGGGGGGCGTTGTCCTCAGTCTCTCAGTATTGGGGGGGGTTGTCCTCAGTCTCTCAGTATTGGGGGGGTGGTTGTCCTCAGTCTCTCAGTATTGGTGGGGGGGGGTTGTCCTCAGTCTCTCAGTATTGGTGGGGGGGGGGTTGTCCTCAGTATCTCAGTATTGGGGGGGGGTTGTCCTCAGTCTCTCAGTATTGGTCGGGGGGGTGTTGTCCTCAGTCTCTCAGTATTGTGCGGGTGGGGGGGTTGTCCTCAGTCTCTCAGTATTGGTGGAGGGGGGGTTGTCCTCAGTCTCTCAGTATTGGTGGAGGGGGGGATTGTCCTCAGTATCTCAGTATTGGGGGGGGTTGTCCTCAGTCTCTCAGTATTGGTGGCGGGGGGGGGGTTGTCCTCAGTATCTCAGTACTGGGGGGGTGCTGTCCCCACTCTCAGTATTGTGGGTGGGGCTGTTCCCACTTTCTCAGTATTACGGGGGGGGCTGTCCCTGCTCTCTCAGTATTGGGGGGGGGGGTTGTCCTCAGTCTCTCAGTATTGGGGGGGGAAAACTGTCCTCAGTCTCTCAGTATTGGGGGGGGGGAACTGTCCTCAGTCTCTCAGTATTGTGGGGGGGAACTGTCCTCAGTCTCTCAGTATTGGGGGGGGGAACTGTCCTCAGTCTCTCAGTATTGGGGGGGGGGGACTGTCCTCAGTCTCTCAGTATTGGGGGGGGGGAAAACTGTCCTCAGTCTCTCAGTATTGGGGGGGGGGAACTGTCCTCAGTCTCTCAGTATTGGGGGGGGGGAACTGTCCTCAGTCTCTCAGTATTGGGGGGGGGGAGCTGGCTTCAGTCTGTCAGTATTGGGGGGGGAACTGTCCTCAGTCTCTCAGTATTGATGGGGGGGAAACTGTCCTCAGTCTCTCAGTATTGATGGGGGGAGAACTGTCCTCAGTCTCTCAGTATTGGGGGGGGGGAACTGTCCTCAGTCTCTCAGTATTGGGGGGGGGGAACTGTCCTCAGTCTCTCAGTATTGGGGGGGGGGGAACTGTCCTCAGTGTCTCAGTATTGGGGGGGGGGGAACTGTCCTCAGTCTCTCAGTATTGGGGGGGGGAACTGTCCTCAGTCTCTCAGTATTGTGGGGGGGAACTGTCCTCAGTCTCTCAGTATTGCGGGGGGGAACTGTCCTCAGTCTCTCAGTATTGGGGGGGAGAACTGTCCTCAGTCTCTCAGTATTGGGGGGGGGAACTGTCCTCAGTCTCTCAGTATTGGGGGGGAAACTGTCCTCAGTCTCTCAGTATTGGGGGAGGAACTGTCCTCAGTCTCTCAGTATTGGGGGGGGAACTGTCCTCATTCTCTCAGTATTGGGGGGGAACTGTCCTCATTCTCTCAGTATTGGGGGGCAACAGTCCTCATTCTCTCAGTATTGGGGGAGCTGTCCTCATTCTCTCAGTATTGCGGGGGCGCTGTCCTCATTCTCTCACTATTAGGCGGGGAGGAGGGGTCTGTCCATACTCTCAGTATTGTGGGGGGGCTGTCCCCACTCTCTCAATATATGGCGGGGGGGGTCTGTCCCCACTCTCTCAGTATTGGGGGAGCGCTGTCCTCAGTCACTCAGTATTAGGGGGAACTGTCCTTAGTCTCAGTATTGCGGGGAGGGGGCTGTCCTCAGTCTCTCAGTATTGGGGGGAACTGTCCTCAGTCTCAGTATTGCGGGGAGGGGGCTGTCCTCAGTCTATCAGTATTGGGGGGGCTGTCCCGCTCTCTCAGTATTGGCGGGGGGGCTGTCCCCACTCTCTCAGTATTGTCGGGGGGGCTGTCCCCACTCTCAGTATTGTGGGGGGGCTGTCCCCACTTTCTCAGTATTGGGGGGGACGTGCTGTCCCCACTCTCTCAGTATTGGTGGCAAGCTGTCGTCAGTCTCTCAGTACAGGTACAAGTACAGGTACAGTACAGTACAGCCATCCTCCGTCATCGAATTACAGTATGCAGGCGGCACTTGTGTCTGCGCACACTCCGAGTCCGAAATCCAAGCCATTGTCAATACCTTCACCGAGGCGTACGAGAGCATGGGCCTTACAATAAACATCTGTAAGACAAAGGTCCTGTACCAACCTGCCCACGCCACACAGCACTGCCCCTCCAGTTATTAAAATCCTCAACGAGGCCTTCGACAATGTGAAACATTTCCCATACCTCGGGAGCCTACTATCAATAAGGGCAGACATCGACGACGAGATCCAACACTGCCTTCAGTGTGTCAGTGCAGCCTTCGGTCTCATGAGGAAGAGTGTGTTTGAAGACAAGGACCTCAAACCCGGCACCAAGCTCATGGTCTACAGAGCAGTGGTGATAACCGCCCTGCTATAGGCTTCAGAGACATGGACTATGTACAGCAGGCACCTCAAAACACTGGAGAAGTACCACCAAAGCTGCCTCCGCAAGATCCTGCAAATTCGTTGGCATATAGATGCAGCAACATCAGTGTTCCCGCTCAGGTCAACATCCCCAGCATCGAAGCACAGACCACACTCCAGCAGCTCCGTTGGACGGCCACATCATCCGCAATACTAGACGCCCAAAACAAGCACTGTACTCAGAGCTCTGACACGGCAGGCGAGTCCCAGCTAGACAGAGGAAACGTTTCAAGGACATCCTCAATTGGGAGTGGAGCGAGCTGTCCTCAGTCTCTCAGTATTGGGGGGGGGGGTTGTCCTCAGTCTCTCAGTATTGGGGGGGGGTTGTCCTCAGTCTCTCAGTATTGGGGGGGGTTGTCCTCAGTCTCTCAGTATTGGCGGGGGCGCTGTCCTCAGTCTCTCAGTATTGGGGGTGGGGCTGTCTCCACTCTCTTAGTATTGTGGGGGGCTGTCCTCAGTCACTCAGTATTGGGGGACGCTGTCTCCACTCTCTCAGTATTGTGGGGGGCTGTCCTCAGTCTCTCAGTATTGGGGGGGGGAGGGGGGGTGCTGTCCCCACTCTCAGTATTGTGGGTGGGGCTGTTCCCACTTTCTCAGTATTACGGGGGGGGGCTGTCCCTGCTCTCTCAGTATTGGGGGGGGGGCGTTGTCCTCAGTCTCTCAGTATTGGGGGGGGTTGTCCTCAGTCTCTCAGTATTGGGGGTGCGGTTGTCCTCAGTCTCTCAGTATTGGTGGGGGGGGGTTGTCCTCAGTATCTCAGTATTGGTGGAGGTGGGGGGTTGTCCTCAGTCTCTCAGTATTGGTGCGGGGGGGGGTTGTCCTCAGTCTCTCAGTATTGGTGGGGGGGGGGGGTTGTCCTCAGTCTATCAGTATTGGGGGGGGTTGTCCTCAGTCTCTCAGTATTGGGGGGGTGGTTGTCCTCAGTCTCTCAGTATTGGTGGGGGGGGGGGGTTGTCCTCAGTCTCTCAGTATTGGTGGGGGGGGGGGTTGTCCTCAGTATCTCAGTATTGGGGGGGGTTGTCCTCAGTCTCTCAGTATTGGTCGGGGGGGGTGTTGTCCTCAGTCTCTCAGTATTGTGCGGGGGGGGGGTTGTCCTCAGTCTCTCAGTATTGGTGGAGGGGTGGTTGTCCTCAGTCTCTCAGTATTGGAGGGGGGGGTTGTCCTCAGTCTCTCAGTATTGGTGGGGGGGGGATTGTCCTCAGTCTCTCAGTATTGGGGGGGGTTGTCCTCAGTCTCTCAGTATTGGTGGGGGGGGGGGTTGTCCTCAGTATCTCAGTATTGGGGGGGTGCTGTCCCCACTCTCAGTATTGTGGGTGGGGCTGTTCCCACTTTCTCAGTATTACGGGGGGGGCTGTCCCTGCTCTCTCAGTATTGGGGGGGGGGGTTGTCCTCAGTCTCTCAGTATTGGGGGGGGGAAACTGTCCTCAGTCTCTCAGTATTGGGGGTGGGGTTGTCCTCAGTCTCTCAGTATTGGGGGGGGGGGTTGTCCTCAGTCTCTCAGTATTGGGGGTGCGGTTGTCCTCAGTCTCTCAGTATTGGGGGGGGTTGTCCTCAGTCTCTCAGTATTGTGGGGGGGGGTTGTCCTCAGTCTCTCAGTATTGGGGGGGGGTTGTCCTCAGTCTCTCAGTATTGGGGGGGTTGTCCTCAGTCTCTCAGTATTGGGGGGGGTTGTCCTCAGTCTCTCAGTATTGGGGGGTATTAGTCAGTAACTTTTAACATTGTTGTCGGCAATTTAAGTGTATCTAAGGGTTAAGTCATGGCAGGACAGCTCGGTCACGTGATATGCTCCTCCTGTACCATGTGGGAACACGGGAACAACACCAGTGTCCCTGACGACTACATGTGCGGGAAGTGTGTCCACTTCCGGCTCCTGACGGTCCGCGTCGCGGAGTTGGAGCTGAGGGTGGATTCACTCTGGAGCATCCACGATGCTGAGAATGACGTGAGTAGCACGTGTAGCGAGTTGGTCTTACCGCAGGAGAAGGGTCCACAGCCAGCGAGGGAATGGAAGACCAGCAGGAAGAGTAGTGCAAGGAAGGTAGTGCAGGGGTCCCCTGTGGTCATCCCACTGCAAAACAGATACACTGCTTTGAATGCTGTTGAGGGGGATGACTCATCAGGAGAGGGCAGCAGCAGCCATGTTCATGGCACCGTGGCTGGCTCTGTTGCACAGGAGGGCAGGAAAAAGATTGGGCGAGCGATAGTGATAGGGGATTCAATTGTAAGGGGAATAGATAGGCGTTTCTGCGGCCGCAACCGAGACTCCAGGATGGTATGTTGCCTCCCTGGTGCAAGGGTCAAGGATGTCTCGGAGCGGGTGCAGGACATTCTAAAAAGGGAGGGAGAACAGCCAGTTGTCGTGGTGCACGTTGGTACCAATGACATAGGTAAAAAAAGGGATGAGTTCCTACGAAATGAATTTAAGGAGCTAGGAGCTAAATTAAAAAGTAGGACCTCAAAAGTAGTAATCTCGGGATTGCTACCAGTGCCACGTGCTAGTCAGAGTAGGAATCGCAGGATAGCTCAGATGAATACGTGGCTTGAGCAATGGTGCAGCAGGGAGGGATTCAAATTCCTGGGGCATTGAAACCGGTTCTGGGGGAGGTGGGACCAGTACAATCCAGACGGTCTGCACCTGGGCAGAATCGGAACCAATGTCCTCGGGGGAGTGTTTGCTAGTGCTGTTGGGGAGGAGTTAAACTAATATGGCAGGGGGATGGGAACCAATGCAGGGAGATAGAGGGAAACAAAAAGGAGGCAAAAACAAAAGACAGAAAGGAGATGAGAAAAAGTGGAGGGCAGAGAAACCCAAGGCAAAGAACAAAAAGGGCCATTGTACAGCAAAATTCTAAAAGGACAGAGGGTGTTAAAAAAACAAGCCTAAAGGCTTTGTGTCTTAATGCAAGGAGTATCCGCAATAAGGTGGATGAATTAACTGTGCAAATAGATGTTAACAAATATGATGTGATTGGGATTACGGAGACGTGGCTCCAAGATGATCAGGGCTGGGAACTCAACATCCAGGGGTATTCAATATTCAGGAAGGATAGAATAAAAGGAAAAGGAGGTGGGGTAGCATTGCTGGTTAAGGAGGAGATTAAGGCAATAGTTCGGAAGGACATTAGCTTGGATGATGTGGAATCTATATGGGTAGAGCTGCAGAACACCAAAGGGCAAAAAACGTTAGTGGGAGTTGTGTACAGACCTCCAAACAGTAGTAGTGATGTTGGGGAGGGCATCAACCATGAAATTAGGGGTGCGTGCAATAAAGGTGCAGCAGTTATAATGGGTGACTTTAATATGCACATAGATTGGGCTAACCAAACTGGAAGCAATACGGTGGAGGAGGATTTCCTGGAGTGCATAAGGGATGGTTTTTTAGACCAATATGTCGAGGAACCAACTAGGGGGGAGGCCATCTTAGACTGGGTGTTATGTAATTAGAGAGGATTAATTAGCAATCTCGTTGTGCGAGGCCCCTTGGGGAAGAGTGACCATAATATGGTGGAATTCTGCATTGGGATGGAGAATGAAACAGTTAATTCAGAGACCATGGTCCAGAACTTAAAGAAGGCTAACTTTGAAGGTATGAGGCGTGAATTGGCTGGGATGGATTGGCGAATGATACTTAAGGGGTTGACTGTGGATGGGCAATGGCAGACATTTAGAGACCGCATGGATGAACTACAACAATTGTACATTCCTGTCTGGCATAAAAATAAAAAAGGGAAGGTGGCTCAACCGTGGCTATCAAGGGAAATCAGGGATAGTATTAAAGCCAAGGAAGTGGCATACAAATTGGCCAGAAATAGCAGCGAACCTGGGGACTGGGAGAAATTTAGAACTCAGCAGAGGAGGACAAAGGGTTTGATTAGGGCAGGGAAAATGGAGTATGAGAAGAAGCTTGCAGGGAACATTAAGACGGATTGCAAAAGTTTCTATAGATATGTAAAGAGAAAAAGGTTAGTAAAGACAAACGTAGGTCCCCTGCAGTCAGAATCAGGGGAAGTCATAACAGGGAACAAAGAAATGGCGGACCAATTGAACAAGTACTTTGGTTCGGTATTCACGAAGGAGGACACGAACAACCTTCCGGTTATAAAAGGGGTCGGGGGGTCTAGTAAGGAGGAGGAACTGAGGGAAATCCTTATTAGCCGGGAAATTGTGTTGGGGAAATTGATGGGATTGAAGGCCGATAAATCCCCAGGGCCTGATGGACTGCATCCCAGAGTACTTAAGGAGGTGGCCTTGGAAATAGTGGATGCGTTGACAGTCATTTTCCAACATTCCATTGACTCTGGATCAGTTCCTATGGAGTGGAGGGTAGCCAATGTAACCCCACTTTTTAAAAAAGGAGGGAGAGAGAAAACAGGGAATTATAGACCGGTCAGCCTGACATCGGTAGTGGGTAAAATGATGGAATCAATTATTAAGGATGTCATAGCAGTGCATTTGGAAAGAGGTGACATGATAGGTCCAAGTCAGCATGGATTTGTGAAAGGGAAATCATGCTTGACAAATCTTCTGGAATATTTTGAGGATGTTTCCAGTAGAGTGGATAAGGGAGAACCAGTTGATGTGGTATATTTGGACTTTCAGAAGGCGTTCGACAAGGTCCCACACAAGAGATTGATGTGCAAAGTTAGAGCACATGGGATTGGGGGCAGTGTACTGACATGGATTGAGAACTGGTTGTCAGACAGGAAGCAAAGAGTAGGAGTAAATGGGTACTTTTCAGAATGGCAGGCAGTGACTAGTGGGGTACCGCAAGGTTCTGTGCTGGGGCCCCAGCTGTTTACACTGTACATTAATGATTTAGATGAGGGGATTAAATGTAGTATCTCCAAATTTGCAGATGACACTAAGTTGGGTGGCAGTGTGAGCTGCGAGGAGGATGCTGTGAGGCTGCAGAGCGACTTGGATAGGTTAGGTGAGTGGGCAAATGCATGGCAGATGAAGTATAATGTGGATAAATGTTAGGTTATCCACTTTGGTGGTAAAAACAGAGAGACAGACTATTATCTGAATGGTGACAGATTAGGAAAAGGGGAGGTGCAAAGAGACCTGGGTGTCATGGTACATCAGTCATTGAAGGTTGGCATGCAGGTGCAGCAGGCGGTTAAGAAAGCAAATGGCATGTTGGCCTTCATAGCAAGGGGATTTGAGTACAGGGGCAGTGAGGTGTTGCTACAGTTGTACAGGGCATTGGTGAGGCCACACCTGGAGTATTGTGTACAGTTTTGGTCTCCTAACCTGAGAAAGGACATTCTTGCTATTGAGGGAGTGCAGCGAAGGTTCACCAGACTGATTCCCGGGATGGCGGGACTGACCTATCAAGAAAGACTGGATCAACTGGGCTTGTATTCACTGGAGTTCAGAAGAATGAGAGGGGACCTCATAGAAACATTTAAAATTCTGACGGGGTTAGACAGGTTAGATGCAGGAAGAATGTTCCCAATGTTGGGGAAGTCCAGAACCAGAGGTCACAGTCTAAGGATAAGGGGTAAGCCATTTAGGACCGAGATGCGGAGGAACTTCTTCACCCAGAGAGTGGTGAACCTGTGGAATTCTCTACCACAGAAAGTTGTTGAGGCCAATTCACTAAATATATTCAAAAAGGAGTTAGATGAGGTCCTTACTACTAGGGGGATCAAGGGGTATGGCGAGAAAGCAGGAATGGGGTACTGAAGTTGAATGTTCAGCCATGAACTCATTGAATGGCGGTGCAGGCTAGAAGGGCCGAATGGCCTACTCCTGCACCTATTTTCTATGTTTCTATGTTTCTATGTTGTCCTCAGTATCTCAGTATTGGGGCGGGGGGGGTTGTCCTCAGTCTCTCAGTATTGGTGGGGGGGGCGTTGTCCTCAGTCTCTCAGTATTGGTGGGGGGGATTGTCCTCAGTATCTCAGTATTGGGGGAGCTGTCTTCAGTCTCTCGTTATTGGCGGGGCGGAAGTGCCTCAGTGTCTCGGTACTGGGGAGAAGGCGAGTTGCTTTTGTCAGCCTCTCAGTTTTCGTGTAAAATAAATCTTACCTACATGTTGTCAAAGTGTTTTAATCATGCTTTTGTTTAACTGTTATATGAAAAAAGTAACTAAAAAGCATGTAAGCTGAGCTAACCATTTTTAGCAAAGCATGATTGTAGATTGAGCCAATATTATGTTAACCATTGTTAAGTGCTAAAACAGTTTTTTATTTAGAGCTCGGCTCTCAAGAGCAGAATATTAATTCGCCACAAAATAAAACAAAGGTCGACAGTGCATATCTTATTGGTAAGCTACAGACCAAAGCTAACTTGTCTGTGTAAAAGTTCGCAGAGAAAAACTTTCCCTCTGCAAAATACCAGATAAGTATAGAAGGCAGGAATCTTCGAATGATGATGGAAAGTTGGTGTATGAGGGTGGGCTTTAAATTCCTGATCATTGGAACTGCTTCTGGAGGAGATAGGACTTGTACAAACCGGACGGGTTGCACCTCAACAGTGCTGGGACCAATATCCTCGCGGTGGGTCGGGGGGTTTACTATTGATGTTGGAGAGAGTTTAAAGTAGCTTGGCTGGGGGATGGGAACCTGAGAACAAATTCAATAGGGAAGAAAGTAAAGCTGAAATTGGAAAACAAGAATGTAGAACGTGAATCTGTAAAACAGAGGAAACAAGGGTTAGTAAGTAGTAATCAAGGAGGTCTTCCTCTGCTAAATGGTATATACTTCAATGCAAGGAGTATAGCGAAAAAGGCAGATGAGCTAAGAGCACAGGTAAAAACTTGGGAGTATGTCATTATAGCCGTTACAGAGGCATGGCTGAAAGAGGGGCAAGTTTGGCAACTCAGTATTTTTGGGTACAGAATTTTTAGACAAGACAGAGGGGGGGTATAAAGTGTGAAGGGGGGAGAGGGGTCGCGGTGTTGATTAAAGAAACTATTGCAGCCGTGAGCAGGGATGATATGTTCGAGGGATCATCAAATGTGGCCATATGGGTCGAACTGAAAAATAAAAAAGGGCTGATCACACTGCTGGGCGTGTATCATAGACCCCCAAACAGTGGGAGGGAGATAAAAGAGCAAATATGTAGGCACATTTCTGTGAAGTTCAAAAACCATAGGGCAGTAATAATAGGGGATTTCAACTACCCTAATATTGATTGGGACAAATATAGTGTGATGGGTATAGAAGGTGTGGAATTCTTAAAATGTATTCAAGAGAACTTTGTTAGTCAGTATGTAACAAGCCCAGCACGGGAGGGGGAGGTTCTGGATTTAGCTTTGGGGAATGAAGCTGGGCAGGTTGAAGCGATATCAGTGGAAGAGCACTTGGGTGCCAGTGATCATAATTCAGTCAGATTCAAGGTAGTATGTATTAGGACAAGAATAGACCAGGAATAAAATTCCAAAATTGTGGATTGCTAAGTTGAGAAGTGATTTGGCCACAGTGGACTGGAAGCAATGTGGGAACAGTGGGAGGCATTCAAGGAGGAGATCCACCGACGGCTAAATACTGTAGAATCACTGGAGGAATATAGAAAGTTCAGAGGTAAAATTAAAAAGGATATTAGGAATGCTAAGAGAGAGCATGAAAAGTTCTTGGCAAGTAAAATCAAGGAAAAGCCAAAGATGTTCTATAAATATATTAAGCGCAAGAGGATAACAAAAGAAAGGGTAGGGTCTATTAGAGACCACGAGGGTAATCCGTGTGGAGGCGGAAGATGTTAGTATCGTTCTTAATGAATACTTTGTATCTGTTTTCACAAAGGAAAGGGGCAATGCAGACACTGCTATCGAGGAGGAGTGTGAAATTCTGGATGAAATAAACATAGTGAGAGAGGAGGTATTAAAGGGTTTAGCAGCTTTGAAAGTGGATAAGTCCCCAGGCCTGGATGAAATGTATCCCAGGCTGTTGAGCGAAACAAAAGAGGAAAAAGCAGAGGCCTTGACCATCATTTTCCAGTCCTCTTTGGATTCAGGCATGGTGCCTGAGGATTGGAGGACTGCTAATGTAGTACTCTTGTTTATGAAGGGAGAAAGGAACAGGCGAAGTAATTACAGGCCTGTCAGCCTAACCACAGAGATGGGAAAATTATTGGGAAAAGTTCTGAAAGACAGGATAAATCTACATTTAGAAAGGCAAGGATTAATCAGGGACAGTCAGCATGGATTTGTTAAGGGAAGACAGTGTTTGACTAACCTGATTGAATTTTTCGAGGAGAACATAAGAACATAAGAATTAGGAACAGGAGTAGGCCATCTAGCCCCTTGAGCCTGCTCCGCCATTCAACAAGATCATGGCTGATCTGGCCGTGGACTCAGCTCCATTTACCCACCCGCTCCCCGTAACCCTTATTTCCCTTATTGGTTAAAAATCTATCTATCTGTGACTTGAATACATTCAATGTATTCAAGGTAACCGGGAGGGTCGATGAGGGCAGTGCGTATGATGTAGTATATGTGGACTTTAGCAAAGCTTTTGATAAGGTCCCATATGGCAGACTGGTCACAAAGGTAAAAGCCCATGGGATCCAGGGCAAGGTGGCAAGTTGGATCCAAAATTGGCTTAGAGATAGGAAGCAGAGGGTAATGGTTGATGGATGTTTTTGTGACTGGAAGGATGTTTCCAGTTATGTTCCGCAGGGCTCAATACTGGGTCCCTTGCTTTTTGTGGTATACATCAATGATCTAGATTTGAATATAGGGGGTGTGATTAAGAAGTTTGCAGATGATGCTAAAATTGGCTTTGTGGTTGATAATGAAGAGGAAAGTCATGGGCTGCAGGAGGATATCAATCTGCTGGTCAAGTGGGCAGAACAGTGACAAATAGAATTGAATTTGGAGAAGTGTGAGGTAATGCTCTTGGGGAAGGCTAATAAGGAAAGGGTATACACATTAAACAGTAGACCACTTAGAAGTCCAGATGAATAAAGGGACCTTAGAGTGCTTGTCCACAGATCCCTGAAAGTAGCAGGCCAGGTGGATAAAGTGGTTAAGAAGGCATAAGGAATGGTTGCCTTTATTGGCCAAGGCATAGAATGCAAGAGCAGGGAGGTTAATGCACTGGTTAGGCCACAGCTGGAATACTGCGTGTAGTTCTGGTCGCCATATTACAGGAAGGACGTGATTGCACTGGAGAGGATGCAGAGGAGATTTACGAGGATGCTGCCTGCAATGGAGAATCTTAGTTATGAGGACAAATTGGATATGCTGGGTTTATTCTCCTTAGAGCGCAGGAGAGTGAGAGGAGATGTCATTGAGCTGTATAAAATTTTGAGGGGCCTGAATATAGTGGATAGCAGGGGCCTATTTCCCTTGGTGGAAGGGTCAATTATGAGGGGGCATAGGTTTAAGATGGTTGGTGGAAGGTTTAGGGGGGATTTGAGGGGAAGCTTCTTCACACAGGTTTCCGGGGCGGGGGTGGGGGGGCGTCTGGAACTCAATGCCTGGAAGGGTGGTACAGGCAGAAACCCTCACCACATTTAAAAGGTACTTGGATGGGCATTTGAAGTGCCGTAACCTGCAGGGTTACGGACGTGGAGCTGGTAAGTGGGATTAGACTGGATAACTCTTGTTGGCTGGTGCAGATACGATGGGATCAGGGAATCTAACACTGCCACAGTGATCTCCTAGACTAGTTTCAATCACTTGGATGGGTTGCAGAGGAATTTTCCCAGATTTCTTTCCCCAACTGGCCTGAGTTTTTATCTGTTTTGTTGCCCCTTCCAGGAGATCGCATGGCTCCGGGTTAGGTGAAGTATAAATGTTGCGATACATGGGGTATCGCAGTTGTGTGGGGCGGACTGGTTGGGCCGGATGCTTTTTACCTGTCTGCCATTGTTCATTGTTCATAGATTTTCATGTAACCTTCAAATCTGTTGACCAAGGGCCGTGCGGCTCTTTGTTGGCCGGCATGGACACAATGGGCCGAAACAGCCTCCGTCTGCGCTGTAAATTTCTATGTTTCTATGTATTGTAAGGCTTGAACAGCTGTCGTTCTTACAGCATTTGAAAAAAGGTATAAAAGCAATAGCTATTGAACTCTGAAGGCAGCGCAAATACAGAGGAAGATTGGAGAAGAACTACAGTCAACAGAACACAGCAAGAGTCACTGTCACAGACACTCAGTGGGCTTCCATTGAGGTTTCAAGGAACAGACTGTCTATCGCCATAGAACTGTTGGGGAGGACGAAAACCCCCTCATTTTACCCAGAAGGAAAAGGACTGTGGGATCTGTTTGTGCTGCAATGTGAAATGACGGTTTGACCTTGGCAGAGCAGTGATTGGATGGAGGAGGACACCGGAGGGACAATGGTGGGACAGAGTCAGCCCGAAGCATGGGGCTTTCAAGCCAATGGGAGAGCACTTGCTCGAAAACTGTGGGACTGACTCATCGCCATTATCGGGCTATTGTCTTCCCCATGTTTACACGATGGAGGGAAATTATGCAGACCTTCAGAAAACTAGGGAACCCAAAACAAACCAAGGGCCTACACAATGGCTTCAGGAGGCCAACCCAATCAACACCTACTCAAACCTTGAGTAGGTTAGAAAAACTGAATTGGAGGAAAATTATGCAGACCTTTAGAAAACTAGGGAACCCAAAACAACCCAAGGGCCTACACAATGGCGACAGGAGGCCAACGCAATCAACACCCACTCAAACCTTGAGTAGGTTAACATCAGTGGAAAAAACCCGCAATAATCGAAAACTGCTGCATTTTTCAAAATCACAAAGCCCACCAATGGGAAGGATCGATTTCAACAGGAGAGGCGGACTGGATAATCTGGCTATAAAAAGGGGTTTCTGACGCAGTGTGTGTGGTTCCCTGCCCTCGTGATCCAATAACCAGCAAGCCTCTTGACACTGAAGGAAAACCAGTGTCCGAAGACCCGAAGATAGAAGAAACAAACCACCAGACTGCAGAATGCACAGTAGTGAGTATAACCTCTGGTCCCCAGAACTCCCAACTCAGTTAGGCCAGGAAAGGTGGGAGGTTGGGCATTGTACTGCTAAACTTGTGTAAAGATTTTCGTTGTGTCCGTTTAGTGGGATTTAGGGGGATTGTTTTGTTGGTGTATTGCTGTTTGTTGAGATTCACTTTGTCAAATAAATTGGAAGCCTAAGTTCCTCTTGGAATCACCTTGTCTCAGTTCTATTGTATGACATCTCCTGATCGTGAGTCTTATGTCAGAACAGTGTAAGGGAAGCTAGGAGCGCCTCGAAAACGCTCAACTGTGTGTCACAGGCTAGGGAAGAAGGGGTTAGGAGTGTTTGACACTCACAAGTGCCTCACAGGCTAGGCATAAGCTTTGGGGACGCACGAGTCTCAAAAACCCCCTTCATAAGCTGTGTACACAGTCTCTCCAGGGGTGCTCTTGCAGCACTTAGGGTACCTCACAGGCCAGGCATAAGCTGTGAGGGCAGAAGCCCAGACAGAGACACCCAAGGCACAACAACACTCCCCGAGAACCCCTTACAAAACATGGTGACCGCGGCAGGACATACGCAAACAGAAGATGTTAATATAACAGATGAGGGGATAAGAGAGGAAACTAAAATGGAGAAGAGAATTTCCTCATCTATTTTTAGCAAGGTGAACCTCACCAAACCTTGGGTGCAAGCTCTCACACGGGCAGAGCGCCCAGTGGATGCTGCTGCCCAGTGGACAGCAGGGAAGGACCACAACCGCAGGGTGGAAAAGGCCCTCTGGCTTATCTGCTTCACCCACCAAGTCCAAAGCTCGACCAGCGGGTGAAGGACTTGGAACAGAGTCTTCAGAAATCAGAAGACCTCTCTGCTATCCGGACTGCGATTGGGGACAACCTGCTGGCCGAATTAGCTGAGGAGCAGCAAGGGAACAGGCAGTTGGAGGAGACCTTCCAAAATAGCCGGGACTATCTTCAGTGTCAGGTCACTGTGGCCAAGGGTAGTGAGGGGTCCCTCCGGAAACAGAATTATTGGTACACCCAGAAAATTTGGGAACTAGAGAATAAATTAAAAGAGGTACAGGCAGCCTATAAAGTGGCCAGTAGCAGTGAGTATGCAGATCACGGTCCCTGCCAGGAGAGGATTAAAACTCTCACCCACGCTCTATCCCAGGCAAAGGGGATGGTCGTCCTGATAGGACCTGGAGGGTCCACAGGGGACAAAGGAGAGTATTGGGGGGTAGAGGAGAATCCAAAGGCAAGAGACGCCCGACCACCTCCTGAGGCACCGGTGTTTTGTCGGGTGGGGTACCAGGAGGAGCGGGGCACGCAGGTAGTAGCATACCCAGGGCTGGGGGCAGGACCAATGTGTCCCGCTCGGCAGCAGGGATGTGAGGCTCCCGCCGAGGGTCAGTTAAGAGCTGGATCAGGCGACCAGGCACTGTCTGCTGCACCGGGTATGGTGGGACAGCCGGGGGTAGAGGGACCAGCGCAGAAAGATCCTGAACCAGGGCGGATGTGCCCGGTCAGGCAGCGCAAGTACGGTCCTCCACAGGGAGGTGGCCAAGGTCAGGGAGCGCTGGAGAGCGACTTTATTATTCCCCATGGAGTTCAATCACTCAGGGCCATGGTGACCCATTTGGCCAAACTCACTCGCAGCGGGGACCCGTCTATCCACTTCATGGAGGTGATGCAGGCAGGGGAAATTAATGGGTGTGACAAGGAAGAGACAGCCAAGCTACTGCTCTTCTCTCTGGACAGCAAATTGTACCAGGCCCTACTGGCAGAATGCCGGAGGGGACAGCGTACATTTACTGAGGTCCAGAGGGCCGTCCTTGAGGCTATGGGCTTCGATGACAGCAGTCCTTTCGAACGGGTCGAAGGACAAGGCAGCTCGCAGGGGAAATCCCGCAGGCATTTGCAGACAGGCTGTGCCTGGTATACCACGCAGCCTGTGGGGAGCTCCTCGACCGGGCGAATCTTTCTGCGGTACAGACTGGCCGCTGGCTGAGGATGCTGGTGGCAAACTGCTTGCCCCGGCTCAAGGCCAAGGCAGAACTGTGGTTCAATTCCCGGGACCCCAACCTCACCGAGGAAGCAGTGGTCAGGCAACTGGCACGGGTCCAACGGAATGGAGGAGGGGAGGAGGAGAAAACCTCCAAAGGTCGGGTAAATGAAGTAAAACCTAACTCGATTCCCAAAAGGGAATGGCACCAAGAGGGTGGCCTATCGTCTGATAAGGAGGGTGTGTGCTGCGAGTGCGGGAATTTTAAAAGGGATTGCAGGAGCTCAGTAAAGAGATATGGGGGGAGAAGTCCTTCAGGAGCAGCCCAGAGTGGGGGAAGTGGAGGGAGCTCCTCACCATCCCTTGACCAGATAGTAGCTGCAGTGAGGACAGCGCTGGAGGGGACTGGGAAGGTAGCCACGGCAATAGGCAGGGAAGCACCAGCAACCCTACCAGTACAGAGGCCGTGACTAGCCCAGAACCAGCCTGCATACCTGTGCCCACTAGAATACGACCCCTGGGGACGACCCTGGGTCAAGATGGAGGTTGAGGGTGAGTAGAGGTTCCCAGCCCACTAACAGAAGTAGGGAGAAAGGCTCGACCATTAGTAAGTTCCGAGGGGAAGCTGAACCTCCCATGGTGGATCAGCTGGGGCTAGCCCAAGAGGTGGAGGAGATAGCATTGCAGCCCATACGTGGGACTCTGCACCGACAGTAAGGAGGAGTGACAGAGTGCCACAGCCCAGGGCGCCATGGTCCCCTGTTTACTTCGCTCTCTGCCCCAGACCGAGAAGGCGAAAGACAACAGGGAGGGTGCTCTGATACGCTAGCAAGGGTCTCCCACCGATTATCCGGGGCTCGGGAGGGCCTTGGAGGGCAGCACAAGACTCATTAAGGGAGACTATACGAGCCCCTCAGCGGAGGGCATCCTGGTCCCCAGGGTACGGTCAGCTGAGTGGTCGACGACGACGCCTGACCATACAGCAGCTTTTGCTTTAAACCCAGGGCAGAGGTTCAAGTGGCACACACCAGAATCTCACCCATCTCTGAACCTTCCACGATTCACCTCACCTCACGGTACAAAACAACCTCAGCCACCTACAACAATATGTCGCCCATTTTGGCTATCCCATTGCCCCACTACCTGAGAAACTTACAGCCCTCCTCCAGGCAGTGGATTTGTCTCAAAAACATTTTTACACCATGGAGCATAAAACTGAAATTCTAGCAGGGGAGATTGCCCAGATTAAACCCCCAGCATGGTGGGATTTGGGGATACAGGCAGACATACCTGCGTAGATCCGGGTGGGATCGCATGTCTTAGTAATCAGCCAACTCCTGATTGTAGCTTATCTGCTAATTACAAGCTGCAAGCTCAGGAGAAAAAGAAAAAGAAAGCATTTCCTCAGGCTACTACACAGTCAGGAGAGTCGTTGCTAAACACTCAGGTGTGTAAACAAAGCTTGACCACGACACTTAGGCGGTTTTGTTATTCCCAGGGATGACTGCGTTTTCATACATGGCCCCTGGGGAGTTTGCAGGGCAGGTTTCTTTGTTTTACGGTTAAGACTGAAATGAGACTCAATGTACAATTACTGCTGTAACCTTAAGTACATATATGTATATTGTTGTCGTATATTGTAATCTGTAGGATTCTGTGTTTTGTACCGCGTTAAAAGGAATTACGATATATATCGGCGGGATCAGTTTAGAGTTAAACTGGGGAAAGTTGGGCAATTTGGGAGACAGGGTTTTCTCACCACCTGAACTTTGACACACTCAAGTGGTGTCTGACTGTGTCAGATGGGAGATTATGTAGGAGAGGACGAAAACCCCCTCATTTTACCCAGAAGGAAAAGGGCTGTGGGATCAGTCTGTGCTGCAGTGTGAAATTGAAACTGATAGTTTGACCTTGGCAGAGCAGTGATTGGACGGGGGAGGACACCGGAGGGCCAATGGTGGGACAGAGTCAGCCCGAAGCATGGGGCTTTCAAGCCAATGGGAGAGCACTTGCTCGAAAACTGTGGGACTGACTCATCGCCATTATCGGGCTATTGTCTTCCCCATGTTTACACGATGGAAGGAAATTATGCAGACCTTCAGAAAACAAGGGAACCCAAATCAAACCAAGGGCCTACACAATGGCTACAGGAGGCCAACGCAATCAACACGTACTCAAACCTTGAGTAGGTTAACATCAGTGGAAAAAACCCGCAATAATCTAAAACTGCTGAATTTTTCAAAATCACAAAGCCCACCAATGGGAAAGATCAATTTCAGCAGGAGAGGTAGACTGGATAATCTGGCTATAAAAAGGGGTTTCTGACGCAGTGTGTGTGGTTCCCTGCCCTCGTGATCCAACAACCAGCAAGCCTCTTGACACTGAAGGAAAACCAGTGTCTAAAGACACCGAAGATAGAAGAAACAAACCACCAGACTGCAGAAGGCACAGTAGTGAGTATAACCTCTGGTCCCCAGAACTCCCAACTCAGTTAGGCCACGAAAGGTGGGAGGTTGGGCATTGTACTGCTAAACTTGTGTAAAGATTTTCGTTGTGTCCGTTTAGTGGGATTTAGGGGGATTGTTTTGTTGGTGTATTGCTGTTTGTTGAGACACACCTTGTCAAATAAATTGGAAGCCTAAGTTCCTCTTGGAATCACCTTGTCTCAGTTCTATTGTATTACATCTCCTGATCGTGAGTCTTATGTCAGAACAGTGTAAGGGAAGCTAGGAGTGCCTCGAAAATGCTCAACTGTGTGTCACAGGCTAGGGAAGAAGGGGTTAGGAGTGTTTGACACTCACAAGTGCCTCACAGGCTAGGCATAAGCTGTGGGGACGCACGAGTCTCAAAAACCCCCTTCATAAGCTGTGGACACAGTCTCTCCAGGGGTGTTCTTGCAGCACTCAGGGTACCTCACAGGCCAGGCATAAGCTGTGAGGGCAGAAGCCCAGACAGAGACACCCAAGGCACAACAACACTCCCCGAGAACCCCTTACAGAACATAAGAACATAAGAAATAGGAGCAGGAGTAGTCCATTTGGCTCCTTGAGCCTGCTCCGCCATTTAATAAGATCATGGCTGATCTGATCATGGACTCAGCTTCACTACCCTGCCCACTCCCCATAACCTTATTGCTTAAAAATCTGTCTATTGCTGCCTCAAATATATTCAATGACCCAGCCTGAACAGCTCACTGGGGCAGAGAATTCCACAGATTTACAACCCTCTGAGAGAACAAATTCCTCCTCAACTCAGTTTTAAATGGGTGCCCCTTATTCTGAGACTATGCCCACTAGTTTTAGTTTCCCCTATGAGTGAAAATATCCTCTATGCACCTACCTTGTCAAGCCCCCTCATTATCTTATGTGTTTCGATAAAATCATCTCTCATTCTTCTGAACATCGAATGATAGGTTGAGTAGGTTGGGCCTATCTTCATAAGTTGGTATCTCCTTATCTCCGGAATCAACCTAGTGAACCTTCTCTAAACCATCTTAAATGCAAGTATATCCTTCATCAAATACGGAGACCAAAACTGAACACAGTATTCTCGGTGTGGCCTCGCCAATATACTGTACACAGGTACAGCAGGTGGTGAACGCACCTAAGCGCACGCAGCATTTGAAATAAAGTAAATGAGTTGATGGCACAAATCATTACAAATGGTATGATTTGGTGGCCATTACATAAACTTGGTTGCAGGGTGGCCAAGATTGGGAATTAAACATACAGGGGTATCTGACAATTCGGAAGGATAGACAAAAAGGGAAAGGAGATGGGGTATCTCCGTCAATAAAGGATGATATCAGGGCAGTTGTGAGAGATGGTATTGGTTCGAATGAACAAAATGTTGAATCATTGTGGGTGGAGATTAGAGATAGTAAGGGGAAAAAGTCACTGGTGGGCGTAGTTTATAGGCCCCCAAATAATAACTTCACGGTGGGGCGGACAATAATCAAGGGAATAATAGAGGCATGTGAAAAAGGAACGGCAGTTATCATGGGGGACTTTAACCTACATATCAATTGGTCAAATCAAATCGCACGGGGTAGCCTGGAGGAGGAATTCATAGAATGCATACAGGATTGTTTCTTAGAACAGTATGTTACAGAACCTACAAGGGAGCAAGCTATCTTAGATCTGGTCCTGTGTAATGAGACAGGAATAATAAATGATCGAGTAAAAGATCCTCTCGGAATGAGTGATCACAGTATGGTTGAATTTGTAATACAGATTGAGGGTGAGGAAGTAGTGTCTCAAACGAGCGTACTATGCTTAAACAAAGGGGACTACAGATGAGGGCAGAGTTAGCTCAAATAGACTGGGAACACAGACTAAATGGTGGCACAATTGAGGAACAGTGGAGGACTTTTAAGGAGCTCTTTCATGGTGCTCAACAAAAATCTATTCCAGTGAAAAAGAAGGGCGGTAAGAGAAGAGATAACCAGCCGTGGATAACCAAGGAAATAAAGGAGAGTATCAAATTAAAAACCAATGCGTATAAGGTGACCAAGGTTAGTGGGAAACTAGAAGATGGGAAAATTTTAAACGACAGCAAAGAATGACTAAGAAAGCAATAAAGAAAGGAAAGATAGATTACGAAAGTAAACTTGCGCAAAACATAAAAACAGAGAATAAAAGCTTTTACCGATATATAAAACGGAAAAGAGTGACTAAAGTAAATGTTGGTCCCTGAGAAGATGAGAAGGGGGATTTAATAATGGAAAATGTGGAAATGGCTGAGACCTTAAACAATTATTTTGCTTCGGTCATCACAGTGGAAGACACAAAAACCATGCCAAAAATTGCTGGTCACGGGAATGTGGGAAGAGAGGACCTTGAGACAATCACGATCACTAGGGAGATAGTGCTGGACAGGCTAATGGGACTCAAGTTGGACAAGTCCCCTGGTCCTGATGAAATGCATCCCAGGGTATTAAAAGAGATGGTAGAAGTTATGGCAGATGCATTCGTTATAATCGATTAAAATTCTCTGGACTCTGGGGAGGTACCAGCGGATTGGAAAGCAGCTAATGTAACGCCTCTGTTTAAAAAAGGGGGCAGACAAAAGGCAGGTAACTATAGGCCAGTTAGTTTAACATCTGTAGTGGGGAAAATGCTTGAAGCTATCATTAAGGAAGAAATAGCGGGACATCTAGATAGGAATAGTGCAATCAAGCAGATGCAACATGGATTCATGAAGGGGAAACCATGTTTAACTAATTTACTGGAATTCTTTGAGGATATAACGAGCATGGTGGATACGGGTGTACCGATGGATGTGGTGTAGTTAGATTTCCAAAAGGCATTCGATAAGGTGCCACACAAAAGGTTACTGCAGAAGATAATGGTACGTGGAGTCAGAGGAAATATATTAGCATGGATCGAGAATTGGCTGGCGAACAGAAAGCAGCGAGTCGGGATAAATGGGTCCTTTTCGGGTTGGAAATCGGTGGTTAGTGGTGTGCCACAGGGATCGGTGCTGGGACCACAACTGTTTACAATATACATAGATAACCTGGAAGAGGGGACAGAGTGCAGTGCAACAAAATTTGCAGATGACACAAAGATTAGTGGGACAGCAGGTTGTGTAGAGGACACGGAGAGGCTGCAAAGAGATTTAGATAGGTTAAGCGAATGGGCTAAGGTTTGGCAGATGGAGTACAATGTCGGAAAGTGTGAGGTCATCCACCTTGGGAAAAAAAACAGCAAAAGGGAATATTATTTGAATGGGGAGAAATTACAACATGCTGCGGTGCAGAGGGACCTGGGGGTCCTTGTGCATGAATCCCAAAAAGTTAGTTTGCAGGTGCAGCAGGTAATCAGGAAGGCAAATGGAATGTCGGCCTTCATTGCGAGAGTGATGGAGTACAAAATCAGGGAGGTCCTGCTGCAACTGTACAGGGTATTGGTGAGGCCACACTTGGAGTACTGCGTGCGGTTTTGGTCACCTTACTTCAGGAAGAATATACTAGCTTTGGAGGGGGTACAGAGACAATTCACTGGGCTGATTCCGGAGATGAGGGGGTTACCTTATGATGATAGATTGAGTAGACTGGGTCTTTACTCGTTGGAGTTCAGAAGGATGAGGGGTGATCTTATAGAAACATTTAAAATAATGAAAGGGATAGACCAAGATGGAGGCAGAGAGGTTGTTTCCACTGGTCGGAGAGACTAGAACTAGGGGGCACAGCCTCAAAATACGAGGGAGCCAATTTAAAACCGAGTTGAGAAGGAATTTCTTCTCACAGAGGATTGTGAATCTATGGAATTCTCTGCCCAAGGAAGCAGTTGAGGCTAGCTCATTGAATGTATTCAAATCACAGATCGATAGATTTTTAACCAATAAGGGAATTAAGGGTTATGGGGAGTGGGCGGGTAAGTGGAGCTGAGTCCACGGCCAGATCAGCCATGATCTTTTTGAATGGCGGAGCAGGCTCGAGGGGCTAGATGGCCTACTCCTGTTTCTAATTCTTATGTTCTTATGAAGAAGGCAAATGGTATGTTGGCCTTCATAGCTAGGGGATTTGATTATAGGAGCAGGGAGGCCTTACTGTAGTTGAACAGGGCCTTGGTGAGGCCTCATCTGGAATATTGTGTTCAGTTTTCGTCTCCTAATCTGAGGAAGGACATTCTTGCTATTGAGGGAGTGCAGCGAAGGTTCACCAGACTGATTCCCAGGATGGCAGGACTGACATATGAGGAGAGACTGGATCGACTGGGCCTGTATTCACTGGAGTTTAGAAAGATGAAAGGGGATCTCATAGAAACATATAAAATTCTGACGGGACTGGACAGGTTAGATGCAGCAAGAATGTTCCCGATGTTGGGGAAGTCCAGAACCAGGGGACATAGTCTTAGGATAAGGGGTGAGCCATTTAGGACTGAGATGAGGAGAAACTTCTTCACTCAGAGAGTTGTTAACCTGTGGAATTCCCTACCGCAGAGAGTTGTTGATGCCAGTTCATTGGATATATTCAAGAGGGAGTTAGATATGGCTCTTACGGCTAAAAGGATCAAGTAGTATGGAGAGAAAGCAGGAAAGGCGTACTGAGGTGAATGATCAGCCATGATCTTATTGAATGGTGGTGCAGGCTCGAAGGGCCGAATGGCCTACTCCTGCACCTATTTTCTATGTTTATATGTTTCTATGTTACTGTTTGCCAACCGGAAAATAACCCATTTATCCCCACTCTCTGTGTAGCTACTGTTAGGGGCCTATAGACTATGCCCACTAGCGTCCTTATCTCCACCCAAACTGATTCAACATCTTGATCTTCTGAGCCAATATCGTTTCTCACTAACGCACTGATCGCATCCTTTATTAACAGAGCTACCCCAACTCCTTTTCCTTTCTGTCTGTTATTCCGAATTGTCAAATACCCCTGAATATTTAGTTCCCAGCCTTGGTCACCTTGCAACCATGTCTCAGTAATGGCTATCAGATCATATCTATTTGTATCAATTTGTGCCGTCATCTCATCTATGTTGTTATGAATGCTGCTTGCATTCAGATAAAGAGCTTTTAAATTTGTTTTTTTTCCCATTTTTTCCTGCTTTGACCCCACTTCCTGAAACACTTTTATGTTTATACATTCTGTCCCTTCCTGTCATGTTCTGATTTTCATTTCCCCCAGTGCTACCCTGCTCTGTTGTCTTCTTCTTATTCTTTGAATTTTTAAATTTCCGCTCACCTGAACCCTCTGCCCCACTAATTAGTTTAAAGCCCTCTCTACAGCCCTCGTCGATTCGCCAGGATACAGTTTAAGTGGAGCCCGTCCAAATGGAATAGCACTCTCTTACCCCAGTACTGGCGCCAGTGTCCCAGGAACCAAAACCCATTTCTCCCACACCAGTCTTTCAGCCACGTGTTTAACTCTCTGATCTTATTTATCCTGTGCAAATTTGCCCATGGCTCAGGTAGTAATCCAGAGATTATTATCTTTGTGGTTCTGCTTTTTAATTTGGCTCCAAGCTGCTCATAATCCCACAGCAGAATCTCTTTGTTTGTCCTACCTATGTCGTTGGTACTCACGTGGAGCACGACAATTGGAGCTTCCCCCTCCCCCTCCAAGTTCCTCTCCGACTCAGAGGAGATGTTCTTAACCCTGGCACATTGTAGGCAACACAGCCTTTGGGACTCACGCTCTCGGCTGCAGAGAATAGTATCTATCCCCCTAAGAACAGTATCTATCCCCCTTGTTAAGTAATATTTCTTTGTACTAGAAGTAAACTACTTAATAAAATCTGTTGTGCTTATTTACAATATACCTGTACCCAGCGTGGTTTGTTGTGGTCACAGATAGGTGTCTTCTGACAGATCTTATAAATCTTACAACTGGCGACCATGGAAGGGTCCTTGACCACAACTCAAACCAGGTTTATGGTGAATAAGGCAATAGGGGCAAGGGTTTCGTCAGGTCAAACGAATCAATCCTTGTCAGGTTAACCTCGTGAGAGGGAGTGTTAGTTTAAATGATCCAATAGTGTCGCTTAAGTACACCAAGATGCCAAAACGGGATCTTTGGAAGGAATATAAAGCAAAGTTAGGTAAGCAGTGTGATGAAACACTGTTCGAGACTTTGGGCCCAATTTTCCCCAACCCCTTTTTTCGGCGCACTTACCCTAAATACGGCGACTTTGTGCGCTGGAAACGGCGCTGAAAAAAAGTGTCCCCATCCTGCCCGCTCTGCCGAGTCTCCCATGTCCTAGCACGGTGTACATAGTGCAGTGGGGGCGGCGGAGCAACAGCCCAGCGCAGAAAACACTGCCGGCAGCTGTCCGCATGCACAGTGGAGTCTGCGCACATGCTCCTCGCCCTCCCAGCATGTCCTGCAGGCTGTGAGCAAGACCCAATACTCGCAGCCCCTATCCCTGGCCGAAGGGATGCCCGATGTTCACCGCACCCTATCCCTGGCCGAAGGGACGCCCCGTTGTTCGCCTGGTGAGTGGGGAATATCCTGCGGTATTTATTCAGGGTCACTGAGAGTTATCAGAAATGGAGTGCATAAGTTGGGAATTTGGTAAGTGGGAATTCGGTGCAGAAAGGGGAAGGAGGTTTTGCTTTTTGGCTTCAATACTGTAGTGGTTCATGTTACATTTTTAAATATTTCATATAATCTACCTATAGCTTAAACTAGATCAAGTAATGAGTTAAAAAAACTATAAGCTAAGTTGATTAAATAGACGTTGAAAGTTTGTTTCCCCTGGCTGAGATTATCCACTTTGGTCCCAAGAATGATAGATCAGAATAAATGGTGTGAAGCTTGGAATGTACTAACCTGCGCCGAATTCTTAACTTCCCGCAATGTTTTTCAGAGCTGCCCACATACGCTGACCTAAGTCGATTTGGAGTAAGTGGCATAAATGGCCAAAAACTGGCGTAAGTGGCTGGGAACGCCCCCTTTTGGAAAAAAAACTCAACTAAAAAAAAATCGTACCTAACTGAGTTACTCTGGAGCAAGTTTATTGGGGAAAATGGCGTTTTTTAACTTATGCCAGAAAAACCAACTTGCTCCAAAAAAATTTGAGCAAGTCATGGCCAAAATTGGGCCCATTAGTAGTGGAGTGTGTAATTGAGTGCCCAAGAGTACCTTTGGATGCTGCGATCATCCAAAAGCAGATTAAGGCTAAGAAATTGAAGCCAGATAAAGCAATAAGTTTGATTGCATATGTAGCGATGTACTGCGTGGAGAGAGATAGTGCTGTCATCCTTGACCAGGATGATAGAATATGAATAACGGAATCTTGCCCAAGCTAGGCGTCAGATAGGCACCCTAACAAAAGATAATAACTGCCTCACTAGACTATTAGATAATTCAAGGGGGGGCCTTAATGGGTGACCATTACTTAAATTCCGGCCTGGAATTTGATGAATGTGGTGGAAATTGCAAGCGCTTGGATGAGATAGTATCCCAAGTGAATGAAAAAAAAATTAAACTTAAAGAAGCCGATTAGAAACTGGCTAACACCTCTGCGCGTAGCATGGAGACCTGAGAAACAGGATAAGCATAAGATGCAGGAGAGAGAGTAGGAGATAGAGTGGGAAGATCTAAGAACTCAGCAAAGGAAGAAAAAACCAGGGAACCAGAAAATAGGTTGCTGAGAAAACTAATAATAAAAAAAGAGAAGATAAAACCGACACAGAAGCTTCAGCTTTTGTGCCAAGAAAGAGAAAGATATGCTTTGTTGAGTGAAAGGGTGGTATGAATGTCTGTCTTTAAAAGAAAGTGTCTGTTATGTTAAGCTTCACCCACTTTTCTGTGCAAAAGCTGGCTGGTTAACCCTTTTGTCATGTGTTAAAAATGTATATTGTGTACCGAGAATTGAATTCCATTTTAAGTTAGAATGCAGGTGTGAATTTATTTTGAATATGAGTTACGGACCTATGAAATGTACAAAAGGCAGTTTTTTTACAAAAGATAGACTTCAACCTTGAAGTTACAGTTGGGATGGTGTCTGCTAAAAAAAAATGAATTAATTTAAATGTTTTAATTGGATTACAATTGCAATTGTTTTATATAATTTAAATTAAAAATGTGTGGTCTCATTTTAAATCAATTCGAATCGTAACAAAGCACTGTCTTTTCAATTTGGTTATTGCAAGCCAGAGATGCCCACTTACTTGTCAAAAAAACTTAATCATCGATTAAATTGGTTTGAAAGATACTAAATTTAGTCTATGAATGAGATAAAGAAAGGAGAAGGGAGAGATTCTGTCCCATTCAGTGTAATGTATTTTAAAAAAGAAGCCTGCATGAATTTCTTGAAGCCACCTGCTAAGGGAAGATCCACCCTCTTTTTCCTTTTATGTAGAATGTGTGTGATGTTTGTTAAATTGGAAAGGTATCTGAAGAAAGAAGAATATGGAAAGTGACGTAATTTACTGAGTTATTTTGTTTTATTTTGTCTGCTCTGTATTGTGTTTAGTTGATAACATATTGGCTATGAAAAAAAAGATAATAGTCTGAATTTGATTGGAATTATTGAGGTTAATAAACCTATGAAAACCCGACTTTCATTGTGGCCACAGTGAAATTCTGGTTATTCCAAAGTGCGAATGTCCCGAGTTCTGGACATGAGACTTTCACATTGGAAAAAAAAATGCAGACACCCTATGCTGATAATGATTTTTGCTAGAGAAAATAAAAGTTGCCGTTTGGTTGTTTGGAAAATTTTATTTTGAATTACATGAAAGCTTCTCGTTCAGTAAAATAGATTAAAATAAAAGATTGGCAGTATTTGAATTAGAATTTTGAGACATTTGAGATGATTCTCTTGGTAAACATTTTGGTAGTATTGGAAAATCTTGGGTTCGAAAAACTTTTAAAATAAATAATACTAAACAGTTTAGTAATAATACTAAAATACTGTTTTATCTGATGAGAGACAGAAATGCCATTTGGGGGAAGACAAGATAAGATATGGAAGTAGCCTTGTAAATGAATTACGAGCACTTGAATTGCAAGCACTTGTGTCTCGAATGTTAACTGGCCAGGTTAGATGCAGGAAGATTGTTCCCGATGTTGGGGAAGTCCAGAACCAGGGGTCACAGTCTAAGGGTAAGGGGTAAGCCATTTAGGACCGAGATGAGGAGAAACCTCTTCACTCAGAGAGTGGTGAACCTGTGGAATTCTCTACTGCAGAGAGTTGTTGATGCCAGTTCATTGGATATATTCAAGAGGGAGTTAGATATGGCCCTTGCGGCTAAAGAGATCAAGGGGTATGGAGAGAAAGCAGGAAAAGGATACTGAGGTGAATGATCAGTCATGATCTTATTGAATGGTGGTGCAGGCTCAAAGGGCCAAATGGCCTACTCCTGCACCTATTTTATATGTTTCTATGTAAGACAATTTGTAAACTATCACTTGTTCTTGAAATTGAAATTGAAATTGATGTGTAAAATCGGGAGTGGAAGTTTTGAAGGTCCCTACTTGGAAAAAAATATCGGGAAAGGTTTTTTTAAAAGGAAAAAAATGAAATTCCATGAAGTGATATAATGATGTCCGATAAAGATTTCCTCTGCCTTCTTATAAACATAGAAAGAAGTTAACCCTTTCTGTTGACATGCTTTTTAAAAAAATTGAGCAAGGATCCACTTTTGAATTACAGAATGAAATTTTAAAGATATTGGACCTTTTTATGATTTGATAAACTAATTCCTTGGGCTCTTAAGTCGAGCTACAATTCAAACACTCGAGAAAGAATAATTTAACTGAAGTTTAAGGGGACAATTGCTGTGTATAAAGAGAAAAGTTTGTGGGGAAATAAAATTGAACATTGACAAAACGTGTCAGTGCAACAACACAACTGTTTGGATTTGTGATAAGCTTGAAATTATTAAATGGATTTGGGCATGCTATAGCTGGTTATAATTAAAAAAAATTAAGTTAATAACTTGGACCAAGTGGGAACATTTGATCTATGTTTTCTATCTTTAATATTGTATTGGACAGTAAGGCTACTACAGAACTTATGGGATATGAATAGTAATTAATGGGATGCCCCACTTAAGATGCAAGATAGAAACAGGGAAAATACACCAACAAATGGGAATTTTTCTAACATTTTAGTGAAAGTCAGGAAAGTGTAGTTATGAATAGTAAACTGATAGCTTTCTCTTGGAGACATTTGTGTCCTAGTCTATGTACTTGTTATGAAAAATTAATTTGATAGCCTGGCCACTACCCAAGACATTGGGATCATGCAGTAGAAGATGAGCAAAGATCTCCAGACAATCTTTTGATCAGATCACCTGAAAGCCCAAGATGGCTTGTATCGGATGGCATCGAGACACCGGTGTAAGAGTAAAGACGTGATTTGTAGTATATGAAGCAATTAGCATGCGGAAATGCATGGTGAATTTGCACTGAAGAACAGGTCTCAGACATGCTCAGTTACTTGATAATAGCAAGACATAAAATGGTTAATGTGGCTCAGGAAATTAGACTTTTTTTTAATGCATTGGACATACTCCATCAAGAAACTATCTAATTAATGAAACAACCAGAAGAGAGTTAAACACACTGGTACATGTTAGAGGAGTTGAAAGTATATTTAAGAAAAAAATGATTAAAATTTAAGTTAAAAAAAAAATTGAAGGCGAGGCAGAAATAAATTTAGTAAGAATTATCCACAACGGATGGATACGAGTAAACGAGATCTGGAGACTCTTTTAAGTCCATGACTTGTTGTTTAGATGTTAAACTTCAGCTTTCTTTACAATGTCTGTTTTCTTTGTCTGCATCATTGTCGCTCAAAATGTATGTTCTTAGTCGATGTACTAGTGATTGTGAGACTAAATTATAACTAACTGTAATTGTGTTTTGTAGGTAACAGAGCGTGGGAAAAACCAGTATGAATCCAGTATGGGTGGTTTTAGTGGTGCCTCCTGTACCATCCTTGACAGGTTTAACAGGACCTGTCTCAAAACCTATGTTTAAGTGAAACCAACAGTAAATGAGGTATAATGAGGTAAATGAGGCATTTGACAAGGCGCCACATAAAAGGTTACTGCACAAGATAAACGCTAATGGGGTTGGGGGTAATATATTAACATGGATAGAGGATTGGCTAACTAACAGAGAACAGAGTCAGGATAAATGGTTCATTCTCTGGTTGGCAACCAGTAACTAGTGGAATGCCGCAGGGTTTAGTGCTGGGGCCTCGGCTATTTACAATCTATATTAACGACTTGGAAGAAGGGACTGAGTGTAACGTAGCCAAGTTTGCTGACGATACAACGATGGGAGGAAAAGCAATATGTGAGGAGGACACAAAAAATCTGCAGAAGGACATAGACAGGCTAAGTGAGTGGGCAAAAATTTGGCAGATGGAGTATAATGATGGAAAGCATGAGGTCATGCACTTTGGCAGAAAAAAAATCAAAGAGCAAATTATTATTTAAATGGAGAAAGATTGCAAAGTGCCGCAGTACAGCGGGACCTGGGGGTACTTGTGCATGAAACACAAAAGGATAGTATGCAGGTACAGTAAGTGAACAGGAAGGCCAATGGTATCTTGGCCTTTATTGCAAAGGGGATGGAGTATAAAAGCAGGGAAGTCCTGCTACAGCTATACAAGGTTTTGGTGAGGCCACACCTGGAATACTGTGCGCAGTTTTGGTTTCCATATTTACAAAAGGATATACTTGCTTTGGAGGCAGCCCAGAGAAGGTTCACTAGGTTGAGGGGATGAGGGGGTTGACTTGTGAGGAAAGGTTGAGTAGGTTGGGCTTCTACTCATTGGAGTTCAGAAGAATGAGAGGCGATCTTATCAAAACGTGTAAGATTATGAGGGGGCTCGACAAGGTGGATGGAGAGAGGATGTTTCCACTTATCGAGGAGACTAGAACTAGAGGGCATGAGCTTAGAATAAGGGGCCGCCCATTTAAAACAGAGACGAGGAGAAATTTCTTCTCTCAGAGGGTTGTAAATCTGTGGAAGTCGCTGCCTCAGAGAAGCTGGGACATTGAATAAATTTAAGACAGAAATAGACAGTTTCTTAAATGATAAGGGTATAAGGAGTTATGGGGAGTGAGCGGGGAAGTGGAGCTGAGTCCATGATCAGATCAGCCATGATCTTATTGAATGGCAGAGCAGGCTTGAGGGGCTGTATGGGCTACTCCTGTTCCTATTTCTTATGTTCTTATATTCTTATAATTATGTGGCACAATATATCAGCACACCCTTGGCTTCGTATTATTTGACACGCTTTGGTAGTTCTCCAACTTGTAATGATAGTATATTTGATATATATATCCCATGTAGCAGGACTTTGAAGGAAAACCAAAATCATACCATAATTCAGGAAGGATGAAGTTAGTGCCATAAAGTGTATGGATATCGGAGGTAGTGAATTGATCTGGGTATGATACTGCTGATCCAGATTAAGAGGTGCTAGCCAGTATCATGATAAAGTGAGGCATTGGAAAGAATTCTTTGGCATCAAGCTGGGGATATTGTAAGATAAAATTTACCCGCATGTTATGATAGTGTTTTAATAATGCTTTTGTTTAACTGTTATATGATAAATATAACTAAAAAGCGTGTAAGCTTAGCTAACCATTTTTAGCAAAGCACGATGGTAGATTGAGCCAATATTAAGTTAACCATTGTTAAGTGCTGAAACAGTTTTTTTAAGAGCTCGGCTCTTAAGGTCAGAATATTAATTAGCCACAAAATAAAACAAAGGTCTACAGCTTAGCGATAAGGCATATCTTATCGCTATGCTACAGACCAAAGCTAACTTGTCTGTGTAAAAGTTCTCAGAGAAAAACATTCCCTCTGCAAAATACCAGATAAGGTATAAATGGTCTTAGAATGAAGACAGCTTAATGAAGTCTTAGCTTAAATAGCTGTAGCTCTTACACCATTTGAAAAAAGGTATAAAAGTAACAGCTGTTGAACTCTGAAACACAGAGGAAGACTGGAGAAGAACTAGTCAACAGAACACAGCATGAGACAGCACCACAGTCACTCAGTGGGCTTCCGTTGAGGTTTCAAGGAACAGACTGTCTATTGCCTTGTTAAGTAATATTTCTTTGTACTGGAAGTAAACTACTTAATAAAATCTGTTGTGCTTTGTTGCACCCAGTGTGGTTTGTTGTGGTCACAGACAGGTCTCTTCTGACAAATCTTACAAATCTTACACTGGGGCTGGGGCAGCTGTCCTCAGTCTCTCAGTATTGTGGGTGGGTGGAAGATCTGTCCTCAGGCTCTCAATATTGAAGGGGGGAGCTGTCCTCGGTCTCTGAGTATTGAAGGGGGAACTGTTCTCGGTCTCTGAGTATTGGGGGGGGTAGAGTCCTCGGTCTCTGAGTATTGGGGGGTGGAGTGTCCTTGGTTTCTGAGTATTGGGGGGCAGAGTGTCCTCGGTCTCTGAGTGTTTTGAATGGGCCGCGCAGAGAAGAAATGAAAGGAAACACTGGTGGTGAGCTGTCCTCCCCCTCTCAGTATTGGATGTGGGGGCGGGGAGCTGTCTTCAGTCTTTCAGTACTGAGGAGAAGGGGGTAGCTGTCCTCAGTCTCCAATGGGCAACCATCTTCCTTTGAAGCAACCCTGACTAAACCGCTCACGTAAAAAAGAAAGTAAGCAAAGTAACTCCTGCCTTCAGTAGCAGCCTCTTCAATGTGGGATCCACCTCAGGGCACTTAAAGTGCCGTATCCAAGAGCTGGAAAGTGGCATTAAGCTGGATAGCTCTTTTTCTGCCTGCACGGATATGATGGCCGAATGCCTCTTTCTGTGCCTTAAATTTCTATGATCCTATGGGACGCCTTCCTGCAGCTCCAGTAACTGTTTCAGGTGGTAAAAGGGAGCATGAGAATGAGAAGCCACAGTGCCCACACCAGAGCATCGCAGAGAGACCCCGGAAGGGTTAAAGGGATCTTGGGACTGAGCAGTGACGGTCCCGGGCGGGGTTGAGGAAGGAGTAAATATCCTGCACCAGAATGGTGAGGTCTGGGATTCAGCCAGATATTGGGTCTTGGTCTTCATTTGCAATAGAGGTGATGCGGTGCAGTGCAGTGCAGCGCAATAGCCCTCTGGCGAGGCATGGAGGAAAGTCAGACCGCTGCTGGAGTTGTAGCGCCTCTGCGGGTATGACAACAGAGTCGGAGCCGTGAGTTGGGATCGGGACAGGTGGCCTGGAGTCACCGAGGCCCGGGGTCGCGATTGGGATCGAGACAGGTGGCCTGGAGTCGTGATCGGGATCTAGGGGCCCAGAGTCACTGGGCTAGGTCATTTAGAGAAAAATCGAGTTCGAAATTGTTTATCATCGCAGTAATAATGCAAAAAAACAAAAATAAGCCGAGTGAAGTGTCAAAGAACTACCCTCACCTGTCTGTCAAAGGTGTGATGACAAGTCGATCAGTGCAGCCCAGAAATTCATTCTGATAGATAAACTCCACATCAGTGATCCCCACTCTTACATCTTGTGTGTCATCTCTGAAATAAAATCTGCTTTGTTTCAACCATTCAAAGTCACTCGCTGTTTTGATATGCATTTTTACCTATTAGGAGAAAAGAGAACAGAAAGTAAGTATAATATTAACCTGTATATATGAGTAACAACATGATCATAAACAGAAAACATCATATGAAATAAAGAACATAACCATTTTTTACATTTAAATATAATCCTTTTATCAGTAGGAGTAAGTATGATTTACCGATCTAGAGAATTGCAAGGGAAAGACTCCTCGAAGATGTTTTTGATGTAAATGGCATTAGACTGTAGCACATATCACTCACCTTTTCATCCACCATTATTTTGTCTGAAGCAAATAAACTTGCAACTCAATGAATGAAAACGGCAACAAATAATGACAATGAAGTGACGACAGCTCTGAACCTTTGTGCAATAGGCTCATTCCAAGTAACCAGAAGAGACTTTTGCCAGATCAGTGCCAATTCAATGTACATTCCTGTATAAAGCAAGTCAGCAATGCCCTCACTGTATCCCCGGGCAGTCTGGTGCACACATTCCCCACCCGCCGTGTAAAGTCGTTAAATCTAAGGTTTTGCATGTTTGGCTCGATTCAGTTTATGTTCCTATTGGTGAATGTTTCTATTTGATATTTTCAGTTAATTTTCAACAAATCACAAGAAGACATTAATAAACTTGCAAAGTGGGCATATAATTGGCAAATGAAATTCAACACTGATAAATGTGAGGCATTACATTTTGGTAAGAAAAATATTACTTGTAAAATACAAATCTAACTGGTGTAGAGGAGCAAAGGAATCTAGGAGTACACAAATCACTAAAAATATCGACACAGGTTAACAAGGCCATAAAAAAGCAAACCAAGCACTAGGGTTTATTTCTAGAGAGATATAATTAAAAAGTAGTGAAGTTATGCTAAACTTGTATCAAACCTTGGTTAGACCACATTTGGAGTACTGTGTATGTTTTAAGGAGCGACTTGAAGGAGGAAAAAGAGCTAGAGAGGTGGAGAGGATTAGGCAGGCAGTTCCAGAGCTTGGAGCCTCGGCAACAGAAGGCACAGTCACCAATGATTGTGCGATTAAAATCAGAGATGCTCAAAAGGGCAGAATTAGAGGAGAGCAGACATCTTGGTGGGGGGGAGGGGGGGTTGTGGGGCTGGAGGAGAGTACAGAGATAGGTAGGGATGAGGTCATGGAAGGATTTGAAAATGAGGATGAGAATTTTTAAATCGACGCGTTGCTTAATCGGAAGCCAATGTAGGTCAGCGAGCATGGGCGGTGATGGGCGAGCGGGACTTGGTGCGAGTTAGGACACAGGCAGCCGAGTTTTGGATCACCTCTAGTTTACGTAAGGCAGAATGTGGGAGGCCGCGAGGAGTGGGGGAGTGGAAGCCTTTATGGTTAACAACGGGGCAGGTCTTATTAGATTTAATAATGAATAATGAGACAGATTTAGTTCACAGCCTAACGGTTTTGATTGCACACATATATGTTTTCCTTTGCACCACTTTTTGGTCTATGCTTGTTCTATGACACATCAGATGTGGCTCTCATTATAACAATCCACTGCCTCAGTTCTTGGCCTCCTCAGGGGTGTCATGAGCCACGTCTTCAGTGAATAGTCCTTGGCTCCAAGCAGCCGGCCGGTAAGTCTGTTTGGAGGTGCGAAGAGCTGAGGGGGGGTGAGTGACCCAACACAAAAGAGTCACAACAACTGCCAGGGAATTTGGCACACACATGCATATTCATCTTTTTATGGTTGCAGACGAGCCGCATATTGAGGGAATGCAAGCCTGTACAGATTCATAAACACACCTAGGTGATTATGGGATGTCTTCATGGCCACAGTAAGAGTAAGGAAGTCTTGCTACAATTGTACAGGGCCTTGGTGAGACTACAGCTGATGTACAGTGCACAGTTTTGGTCTCTTTAGCTAAGGAAGGATATACTTGCCTTGGAGGCAGTACAAAGGAGGTTTATGGGATTGATTCCTGGGAGAGGGCTGTCTTATGATGAGCGATTGTATAGAATGGGTCTATACTCTCTGGAGTTCAGAAGAATGAGAGGTGATCTCATTGAAACATACACGATTCTGAAGGGGATTGACAGGGTAGATGCTGAGAGGTTGTTTCCCCTGGCTGGAGTGTCCAGAACTAGGGGGCACAGTCTCAGGATAAGAGGTAGGCCATTTAAGACAGAGATGAGGAGGAATTCTCTGCCCCAGAGAGCTGTCTATGCTGAGTTTCCAAATATGTTCAAGGCTGAGATAGATGGATTTTTGGAGTCATGAGGAATAAAGGGATATGGAGATCGGCCGGGAAAGTGGATTTGAGGTCAATGATCTTATTGAATGGTGGAGCAGGCTCGAGGGGCCATAGGGTCTACTTCTGCTCCTATTTCTTATATCTTATGTCACATTTGTACAGTCGATGCCACCCTGCATCTATGGGTAGCCACCACAAAGCAGAGAGCCCTCTCAGTAACATTGGCTCATCAGTGGCAACGTTGATATCATTGGCTGACTTGTCAAAATGGTATTAGTCACCTGGGTGATGCCAACTGCGAGATCCCACAAATGGCCCAAGTTTCGGATGGAGTTGCTCCAATTTTCTTGGAGCAACTAGCTTAGTTTGGAGTATCTTAGAAATCAAAATTCTCGGCACTTAGTTTGCTCCAGTTCTAGTGAGTTAGGTTTGTTTTAGTTCAGATATTCTTTTTCAAAAGGGGGTGTGTCCAGCCATTTAGGCCTGTTTTGCAAGTTTCGGCAGTGAAAACATACTCCAAACTAACAGAATGGAGTAAGTGTCCACTTTTGTAAGTTCTGAAAAACCTTACCGAGAGTTAAGTTTAATGCAGGCACGGAGACGGAGGTGGTGGGGGGGGGAAGCATTAAACACAAAGGACACATCAACATCACAACAGGGGGTGGGGAAGGGAAGTTGGAGGATTTTCCAAAGCACTAAACACCTTCACAACAACATTAAAGAAGCAAAGTACATTTAAAGCACTAAGCACTAAACAAAGCAGTATATTTAAAGCACCAAGCACTAAACGAAGTACAAAAAGTAATAAACAATTAATTAATAAAAAATAGAAGGAACCCTGCACCTTAAGCACCAAGACCAAAGTAATAAGCAACCAATCAATAACAAATAAAAAATAGAAGTCCAATCTTTATGTGAAGGGAAGGTGTTTCTGTCAGCCTCTCTCCGTGTCTCTGTCAGTGTCTCTGTCAGTGTCTCTCTGTCTCTGTCAGTGTCTCTCTCTCTGTTTCTGACAGTGAGGGGTAGGAGGGGGGGAGAGGGGAGGGGGGTGGGGGAGGGGAGAGAGGGGGTGGGGGAGGTGGAGAGGGGCTTGGGGGGGAGAGGGCTTGGGGGAGGGGGGGTTGGTGGGGGAGGAGTGGGTGGGAGCGGGGGGGAGAGGGGTGAGGGGATGGGGGTGGGGGTGAGGAGGGAGGGGGGGTGGAGGGGGAGTGGTTGAACAGGAAGGGGTGAGAGGCTGAACAGGGGCTGAACGTGGAAGGGACTGGACAAATAATTGCTGTAATATGCAGTAACCACGGACCCTCGCTGCTACGGCCCCCCAATTGGTATAGGCACCTCTGCTCTTTCTTCTGGCCCTCCGATCATTTCAAGTGCCCCCAAACCCATGCTCCTCCATCCTTTCCCATGCTTCTCCCCCACCGATCACCTCCCTGGTCCCCACACCATTCAAAGACAGACTGGGGGAAAAACAATACTGCAGAACTGATTACTAGAACTCAATATTACACTGTATGCTATGCACAGAAACCAGTGAAAATACATTCACCAATGAAAGGATGCTTCCACAAAAGGAGTAGCCATCATTTTCAAAAGAAAAACACTCCCATGGAAAAATGCCCTGCTGAGCCATTGCGCATGCGCGCACGCTCCAACGCACATGCGCAACGCTTCCGGCACTCAGAAGAATGCTGATCCCTAGCCCCGCCCCCCTGCTAGCTGCGATCGACTTGCTCCGCCCCAGGGAGACTTCGCTGCGCCATGCCACGCTCCAGGACGACCGGAGAATTCCCCGGTAAGATTTCGGCACACTTCTTTTCCCAGACAGGTTACTTAATTCATGGAGGTGCGCCGTTTTCACCAGCTTCGAAAACTTGGGCCCTAAATAAGGAGACCAAAACTGTACACAGTACTCCAGGTGTGCTCTCACCAATGCCCTGTACAGTTGTTGCAGGAAATCCTTACTTTTATACTCCATCCCCCTTGCAATAAAGGCCAACGTTCCATTTGCCTTCCTAATTACTTGCTGTATCTGCATGCTAACTTTCTGAGTTTCATGTACAAGAACCAGCAGATCCCTCTGTATGCAGCATGTTGTAATCTCTCCCCATTTAAATAATAATTTGCTTTTTTATTTTTCCTACCAATTTCCTACATTTTCCCACATTATACTCGTTCTGTCAAATTTTTGCCCACTCACTTAGCCAATCTATATCACTTTGCAGATTCTTTGCATCCTCCTCACAATTTGCTTTCCCACCTATCTTTGTATCATCAGCAAATTTGGTTACATTACACTGCAGCTCAATAACTCTGCAAGGATATACTTGCATTGGAGGCAGTTCAGAGAAGGTACACGAGATTGATTCCTGAGATGAAGGGGATGTCATGTGAAAAAATGTTGAGCAGGTTGGGCCTATACTCAATGGAGTTTAGAAGACTGAGAAGTGATCTTTTTGAAATGTATAAGATTCTGAGGGGGCTTGACAGGGTAGATGCAGAGAGCATGTTCCCTCTCGTAGGGGAATCTAGAACAAAGGGGCATAGTCTCAAAATAAAGGGCCGCCCATTTAAAACGGAAATGAGGAAGAATTTCTTCTCTCAGAGGGTCGTGAATCTTTGGAATTCTCTACCCCATGGAGCTATGGAGGCTGGGACATTGAATATATTTACAGTGGAGATAGACAGATTTTTGAAGGATAAGTGAGTCAAGGGTTATGGGGAGCGGGCAGGAAAGTGGAGGAGGCCAAGATCAGATCAGCCATAATCTTATTGAAGGGCGGAGCAGGCTCAAGGGGCCAGATGGCCTGCTCCTGCTCCTATTTCGTATGTTCTTATGTTCTGCTCTTTCTTTTGTTATCCTCTTGCTCTTATTGTAGTTATAAAACATCTTTGGTTTTACCTTGATTTTACTTGCCAACATTTTTTTATGCTCTCTGTTTGTTTTCCTAATTTCCTTTTTAATTTCACCCCTGCACTTTCTATACTCGTCTAGAGTTTCTGCAGTATTGAGCCCTCAGTATCTATCATAAACCTCCCTTTTTTCTTTAACCTACCCTGTATGTATCTTGACATCCAGGAGGTTCTAGATTTGTTAGTCCCACCTTTTTCTTTAAGGGAATATACTTGCTCCGAACCCTTCGGATCTCCTCCTTGAATGCCTCCCACTGCTCTGGCACTGATCTACATTCAAGTAGCTGTTTCTAGTCCACTATGGCTAAATTACCTCCCAGCTTATCAAAATTATCTTTTCCCCGATTCAGAACTTTTATTGCTGGTCTATCTTTGTCTTTTTCCATAACTATCCTAAATCTAACTTAATTATGATCACTAGAGTGTAAGCTGGGGCTCAGTGGGTAGCACTCTCACCTCTGAGTCAGGACGTTTATTGGGTTCAAGTTCCACTTCAGGGACTTGAGCACAAAAAATATCTAAGCTGGCACTTCAGTGCAGTGCTGAGGGAGTGCTGCACTGTCTTCGGTGCCTTCTTTCAGATGAGACGTTAAACCGAGGTCCCGTCTGCTCTCTCAAGTGGACATAAAAAAATCCCATGACACTATTTTGAAGGAGAGCAGGGGAGTTATCCCCAAGTGTCCCAGCCAATATTTATCCCTCAATCAACATAATAAATATAGATTATCTGGTCATTATCACATTGCTGTTTGTGGGAGTTTACTTGTGCGCAAATTAGCTGCCGCATTTCCCACATTAGACAGTGACTACACACCAAAATTACTTCATTGGCTGTAAAGCGCTTTGAGACGTCCGGTGGTTGTGAAAGGCACTATAGAAATCCAAGATTTTGTTTCTTTCTTAATAGCACCAAAACGCTCTTTGATACCCCTTCCACCTGCCCAGCTTCATTTCCTAAAACGAAGTCCAGAACTGCTTCCTCTCGTGTTGGGCTTGCTACATACTCGGTAAAAAGTTCATTTGAATGAATTTTAGGAATTCCGCACCCTCTACTTTTCACACTAATTTTGTTCCAGTTAATATTAGGGTAGTTGGAATCCCCTACTATTACTACCCTATAGTTTTTGCACTTCTCAGAAATTTGCCGACATATTTGCTCTTCTATCTTTTCTAACTGTTTGGGGCTATAGTACACTCCCAGCAGTATGATCACCCCTTTTTTGTTCTTCAATTCGACCCATATGGCCTCATTTGATGATCCTTCCAACATATAATCTCTCCTCACAGGTGTAACTGTTTATTTAATAAAATACTGTGACCCCCCATCCTTTTTTACCCCCTCTCTATCCCATCTGAGAACCCCGCAACCAGAAATGTTGAGCCTATGAGGGGATCTCATAGAAACGTATATGATTCTGACGGGACTGGACAGGTTAGATGTGGGTAGAATGTTCCCGATGTTGGGGAGGTCCAGAACCAGGGGACATAGTCTTAGGATAAGGGATAGGCCATTTAGGACTGAGATGAGGAGAAACTCTTCACTCAGAGAGTTGTTAACCTATGGAATTCCCTGCCGCAGAGAGTTGTTGATGCCAGTTCATTGGATATATTCAAGAGGGAGGTAGATATGGCCCTTACGGCTAAAGGGATTAAGGGGTATGGAGAGAAAGCAGGAAAGGGGTACTGAGGGAATGATCAGCCATGATCTTATTGCATGGTGGTGCAGGCTCGAAGGGCTGAATGGCCTACTCCTGCACCTATTTTCTATGTTTCTATGTTTCTGCCCTTCTTTCAGCCATGTCTCAGTAATAGCTATAATATCATACTCCCAAGTGTCTATATGTGCTCTCAGCACATCAGCCTTATTCCCTATACTCCTTGGATTGAAGTATAAACCATTTAGCACTGCCAAACTTCCTTGTTGTCTATTTTCTATTGGCTTGTACTGGTCCCACCTCCCCCAGAAACAGTCCCAATACCTCAGTAATCTAAAGTCCTTCCTCCTGCATCATCTCTCCAGCCATGCATTGATCTGTCCTATCCTTCTATCTTTGTAGTCAACAGCACGTGGCACTGGGAGTAATCCCGAGATTACTACCTTTGAGGTCCAGCTTTTTAATCTCTCTCTTAGCTCCCTAAAATATGCCTGCAGGACCTTGTTCCTCTTTCTACTTATGTCAATGGTCCCGATATGGACCACGACCTCTGGCTGCTCGCCCTCTCCCCGCAGAATGCTCTGCAGCTGCTCGATGACATCCTTGACCCTGGCACCAGGGAGGCAACATACCATCCTGGAGTCATTTCTACGGCTGCAGAAACACCTGTCTGCTCCCCTAACTATCGAATCCCCTACCACTATTGCTCTTACACTCTTCTTCCTCCCCACTGTGCAGCTGAGCCACCTGTGGTGCCGTGAACTTGGCTGCGTTCCCCAGTGAAACCATTGCCCCCACCAATACTCAGAACAGAATACTGGTTTGAAAGTGCGAGGTGCTCAGGAGATTCTTTCACTACCTGCCTGGTCCTCCTCTTCTGTCTGGTGGTCACCCATTTCCTCTCTGCCTGCACACTCTTAAGCTGCCGGGTGGCCACCTCCAGAAACGTGCTATCCACAAAGTTCTCAGCCTTGTGGATGCACCGCAGTGACTCCAGCCGCCGCTCAAGCTCGAAACCTGGAGCTCGAGTTGCTGTAGCTGGTGACACTACTTGCACATGTGGTCATCCAGGCCACGCGAAGCTCCAGGTCTTCCCACATGGCACAGGATGTACACTCCACGGGGCTGAGCTGCCTTAAAACGCCTCTAGTTATTTGACTATGAAATAAACTTAAAACTAGAAGAAAAATACACTCACCGGTTACTCACCAATCAGCTGTTACCCTTGAGCCGACGTCACTCTGATGTCACACTTGATTTTAGCCTTTGTTAAGTTGCTCCCACTCCCAGCTAACTCCTTTTATCCATGCCACCTCTGCTCCTCAGGTCCCGCTCTCAGGTCCCGCTCTCGCCGCTGATCCTGGGCCTCGGGCGCTGCTCCTTTTAGCCTGCGGCTGCTGCTGCTCTGGTCCTGCTCTCGCCGCTGATCTTGGGCCTCGGGCGCTGCTCCTTTTAGCCTGCGGCTGCTGCTGCTCTGGTCCTGCTCTCGCCGCTGATCTTGGGCCTCGGGCGCTGCTCCTTTTAGCCTGCGGCTGCTGCTGCTCTGGTCCTGCTCTCGCCGCTGATCTTGGGCCTCGGGCGCTGCTTCTTTTATCCCCACCACTGCTGTTCCTCTGGTCCCACTCTTGCTGCTGGTATATTGGCCTTGGAGGGAGTGCAGCTTCGATTTACTAGAATGAACTCCAAAAGCTAAATTACGAGGAGAGATAACACAAACTAGGGTTGTATTCCCTGGAATTTAGAAGGTTAAAGGGTGATGTGATCGAAGTTTTCAAGATATTAAGGGGGACTGAGGATAGATAGAGAGAAACTACTTCCGTTGTTTGGGGATTCTAGGATTGGGGGTCATAGCCTAAAAATTAGAGCCAGACCTTTCAATAGTGAAGTTAGGAAACCCTTCTATATGGAAAGGGTGATTGAAGTTTGGAACTCTCTTCTGCAAATGGCACTTGATGCGAGGTAAATTGTGAAATTTAAACCTGAGATTGATAGAATTTTGTTCGCCAAAGGTAATAAGGGGATGGGTATGTGGAGTTAGAACACAGGTCAGCCATGATCGCATTAAATTGTGGAACAGGCTTAAGGGGCTAAATGGCCTAAACCTATGTTGCTAATTATTGAAAAGGATGAAGACAATAATAATGATTTGTGACTTATTATAGTTATGTAGTCAATTAATTATTTGTAAGTTAGATTACTTTGAGCCACAACATATCAATATTAATCATTGCCAAGTAATGAGTATTTGGCAGCATAAAGGTATAAAACTGCAACTTTTAATGTCAAATGTCACTATATTTAATAATGGGTGTGAAGGCATGCCAGAACACTATTCACCCCTCTGTGGAATGGCAAATGCAGTGGAGGAATAGGGACTGATTTAAGAGTTGATGTAAACCAACAGTATAAAAGTGCAACAAACTGGAATTAAAATACAAATATAAATTATTTCATCGTACCAAGTCATCAAATATGTCCCTCTGGTGAACATGAATGGTAACAAGAGTTTCAAACTGGATTCTCTGAAAATTAGTCAGGTTGTGTGTTGTCTGGCTGATCAGAGAGTTCAACAGTTCCAAGAACTTCTGATTAGTTGTTTGCATGATCTTTTTACTGTCTTTTGCTAAGTTAATTGCTTCCTCTGAGTCCCGTGTCCACAGTATTTGAATTGCTAGAATTCCTACCTGTAGGCACAAAAGGAGACACAGACTCAGACTATACTTACACAAAAAATGAACCTGAAAAACTAACTTATTGGGGCCTAAATTCACCGTCGCCCGAAATGGGTCGCACCTACCGCTTGTGTTGTGTTTCATCTCCCCGGTGGATAAGGTGGACGCTTGCGCAAAATTCAGCTCTTTGTCATTTTTTTTCAAGCAGACCGGAAGTCAGTCATAATGGGGACAGAGAGCAGAAGATCGATCACAAGAGGGGCGGAAGTGGAGGTGAGACGGAGTCACCGCCGCTGTCAGTCATCAGCGTAGCGCTGATGACGTCAAGACGCTTGTGCATCACCACGTCTCTCCCCTTCACTTAAAGGGGAGAGTTGTTGCGAGTTTTAGTTAGATCCACTGGGCCACCAGGAAGGGTTTCGGCCCAAGAGGGGGTGCCAGGCTACCTGTTGGCGGCCCGGCTGAACCCAGGGGCATAATTGTTCTGGTCAACCTGGCAGTCGGCTGACAAAAAAAAATGGCGGCCACGGCAGTGTGCCCGCTCCTTGACTGGCCGCCGCACAGCCATGTCACACACACTGCAAACACGGTGCACCGGCAGAAAAAACTGTTGGGGCTCAGGGCCCTAAGAATTTTTCCCTTGAATTTAGCTTGAGGTACGGGAGATTGGTGGTGCGCGCTTTGAAGATGCACTTGGGAGGGGTTGGCAGCAGCGGGATGGAAGTGAGGACCACCAGAAAAAGCACCGAGGAGAATTTCGCGAGCGGCAGCCATTTGACTCCAAGTCGGTGGCCATTCGACTCCACTGCTTTCTGGCGGTAAGAGGCATTTTCGGGAGGCTGAATTATGACCTCATTGTGTCTGGAACTTATTGATTGGTGGAAGGGAAGCTGATGAATTTTCTTTCTAAAGCCCAGTAAACCTAATTCTTTCTATTTGAATTTAACCTTGCCTTCCTATCCTCCCACTATATGCTGATTACTTTAATGACCTTACTCCTAATTTATTTTACAAGTTTGTTATGCTTTTTGTAAAACATTCCACCTGATTTCTTTTTTATTCCTAACTTTCTAATTTTAACTTGTATTCCTTGGTATTCAAACCTGTCACCATTTGAAAAAATGCCTCAAATAACTGCTAATCCTCTTCATAATCTTGAAAAATAAAGTTAGGTCATTTTGATATCTTTTCTTTTCCAAAGATTACTAGTCCAACTTCTGTAACCTTCATTCATAATTTAAATGCTTGTTACATCTCATTGAATGAAAATAACACTCTCTAACAGAACAGTGGCAAATAGAATTCAATTTAGAGAACTGTGAGGTAATGCATTTGGGGAGGGCTGACAAGGTACGGGAAACACAATAAATGATAGGATACTGAAAAGTGTACAGAGGGAGTTCATGTCCACAGATTCCTGAAGGTAGCAGGATAGGTAGATAAGGGGGGGTAAGAAGGCATACGGGATACTTTCCTTTATTAGCCGAGTCATAGAATATAAGAGTAGGGAAATTATGTTAGAACTGTATAAAACACTAGTTAGGCCACAGTTAGAGTACTGAGTACCGTTCTGGTTACCACATTACAAGAAAGATGTGATTACATTAGAGAGGGTACAGAGAAAGTTTATGAGGATGTTGCCTGGTCTGGAGAATTAGCTATGAGGAAAGATTGGCTAGGCTGGGATTGTTTTCTGGCATAAAGGAGGCTGAAGGGAGATTTAATTGAGGGGAATAAAATTATGAGGGGACTAGATCGAGTGGATAGTAATTACTTATTTCCCTTAGCAAAGAGGTCATAGGGGGCATATAGTTAAAGTAATTGGCAGAAGGATTAGAGGGGAGTTGAGGAGAACTTTCTTCACCCAGAGGGTGGTGGTAGTCTGGAACTCACTGATTGAAGGGGTGGTAGAGGCAGAAACCCTCATCGCATTTAAAAAGTACTTGGATATGCACTGAAGTGCTGAACGTACAGGGCTACGGACCAAGAGCTGGAAAATGGGATTAGGCTGGATAACCTTTTTTTGATGGGCACGATGGGCCAAATGGCCTTCTTCTGTGCTATAAATTTCTATGATTCGATAATTATCTTCCTTATTCCTGGATTCCACTTTCATATCGAGCGTATCAAGCCTTTCTGGAAATAATCAAATATCTCCTTTCCCAAGTTTCATATCTAGACATTGGGGTGAAATGGGCCTATATATTCTGCATTGGAGAGGATGCATGAATTGAGCAAGAAGAGTTGGAGGCACTAATACAAATTATTTAACAAACTGGCATATTATAGCCTTTGCATCTGTAAAATCTAACGCAGGCTATCCACAAGGCCTGATAATGAGTATCAGTAAATCATGAATCAGTAAAACAAAACCATAACTATATTTATTAGTTTACCTGGCCAGGAGCATCATAGAGGAAAGGTATTAGCTGGAAATCTGGTTCACTGAAGTTGTAAAATGCTAATTTAATCACAGTACACAAGGAAGCTTGCTGCACACGCAATAACTCACTTAACCATAGTTCCACAGGGCCCTTTGCGATCACTGGGGTATCCAACTACATGTCAAATGAAAAAAAGTGAACATGCAAAATGACTAACATCAATCGTCACTAATGTTAATAGACAGCATTTAACAAGTGGGACATTTTTCCCTTAAACATTTTCAACCTTATTTTCATAAGAAGTAGCTTTCAAAGACATATTCTAGCTATACATGCTAATATCTATGAGCCAATCAAACTAAAATATAATTTCTATTTTTTAAGCTCTAACTGACACCATATAAATATAAACTGATAGATAGATCAGAACTCTCAACATAGCTGTTGTGATCAGTGGAAGTGTGGGCATGCTGGTCTTTTGCTTGCCCGATTGCCACGCAACCATTTTATAGGTCAAATGCATCATAGGCAGTCCCTCGAAGCGAGGATGACTTGCTTCCACGCTAAAAATGAATGAGTTCACAGGTGTTTCAATGAAGGACCTAATATTCCAGATCCCGAACTACATCGTGAAGTGTGGAAGATGCCTGTGCTTGGATTTTTTTAACATGTGGTGGCCATTGTACACCAGCCACCACACGGGCTTGACAGAGCTAGGTCTTGGTCCAGCGGCAAGGATTACCCAAGACTAACTGGAGACCAACTCTGCTGCACAGACCGAGTGCGCACACATAAAGCAGTGTGGGCTGGCCCATGCTGCCCCTGGGCCCTTGTCTCTTCTGTGCCCCAGATTCATGCCTCTTCTGGGCCCCGGTCACTTCCCTCTACAAACTCCTTTGCCCCTCCTGCTGTGCCTGCCCGCACTGCAATCAGCGACCTGGCTTCATAGTCGTCGCCCTCCTGCAGCAGCACCCGCTGCTCCCTGCAGTGGTATTCTGCTGCATGCTGCTCCCTCCAATGGCCCCGGCCTGCTGATGGTCTTGCAGGCTGGGACCGTGCCAATTTCCGCGCCAGACCGCCGCACGCTGCTCCCTCCAATGGCTCTGGCCTGCTGATGGTCTTGCAGGCCATCAGCAGGCCAGGGCCAATAGAGGGAGCAGTGTGCGGTGGCCCGGAAATCGGCGTGGTCCTGGCCTGCAAGACCATCAGCAGGCCGGGACCATTAGAGGGACCAGCGTGCTGCAGCCCGGAAATGGGTCAAATAATTTCCATGCTGATCAGCAGGCTCCCTCTCAATAAATGCTTGTATTTTGCAGGGAGGGAGTGGGGAGCGGGTGCAGGTAGATGGTGATAGAAATGGTAGAACTCCTCATGCTACTGGAGGAATTAAATTCCTGATATCAATGAGGCCGCATTCTGGCCATTAGACAGCAAATTTCACATAGGCAGAACTAGAGCTGACACTCCAGAAAATACAGAACAAGAGGCATGGAATTATGTTGTAGATGGAAAGAAATTGCTGAGATCAGTGGATGTTGCTTAGCGGAGGTAGGTGCCGCTAGCATCTGTGCTACCTGCACAAGCCCCTGGGCAGTTGTTCATGCCAAAAAAAAACTCAATGACCTGTTGAAGCTGGGAAAGATAAAAAGAAGTACCCAGGCAACACTTCTGGATTACAACATGCCCTGTTTCATCTTGTCCTCAGTAATGACTCTCTTTGTGTAGCCTACTTGTCAATCACCAAGAAAATATGTGCAAATGTTAGCTCCAACTTCATCTTCCTAATGCTCACATCTCTGCTTGTGTTTCTGTGCTCTGCTTGCGTTTTTACCTATTGTTCAAACTAGCCTTTAACACTGGGGAGGTCATCAGCTGATGGGGAAGTTGGAGGACAGCTGCCATTGGTCAGTTACTGAGCAGATTATACTGCCCTTATATACTTCCCTGCAATACAAATTCACCTCAAGTGACAGACACCATTTTAATTTCATGGGGGTGGGAAAAAGGGAGCTAGATATTGATCAGATGAAAGCACAGAGGATGTAACCTTGAGCACGTATATATAGGGCAAAGCATTTAAAGATTGAAGGGAGAAATTCGTGTCAGCCAGTAAAGTTAATACTGCGTGCAGTTTTGGTTTCCATATTTACGAAAGGATATACTTGCTTTGGAGGCAGTTTAGAGAAGGTTCATTAGGTTGATTCCGGAGATGAGGGGGTTGACTTATGAGGAAAGGTTGAGGAGGTTGGGCCTCTACTCATTGGAATTCAGAAGAATGAGAGGTGATCTTATTGAAACGTATAAGATTATGAGGGGGCTCAACAAGGTGGATGCAGAGAGGATGTTTCCACTCATAGGGGAGACTAGAACTAGAGGGCATGATCTTAGAATGAGGGTCCGCCCATTTAAAACTGAGATGAGGAGACATTTCTTCTCTCAGAGGGTTGTAAATCTGTGGAATTCACTGTCTCAGAGAGCTGTGGAAGCTGGGACATTGAATAAAGTTCAGACAGAAATAGACAGTTTATTAAATGGTAACGGGAATAAGGGGTGAATGGGTAGGGAAATGGAGCTGAGTCGATGATCGGATCAGCCATGATCTGGCTAACAAGGGAAATTAAGAATAGTGTTAAAACCAAAGAAGAGGCATATAAATTGGCCAGAAAAAGTAACAAACCTGAGGATTGGGAGAAATTTAGAATTCAGCAGAGGAGGACAAAGGATTTAATTAAGAGGGGGAAAATAGAGTATGAGAGGAAGCTTGCAGGGAACATAAAAACTGACTGCAAAAGCTTCTATAAATATGTGAAGAGAAAAAGATTACTGAAGACAAACGTAGGTCCCTTGCAGTCGGATTCAGGTGAATTTACAATGGGGAACAAAGAAATGGCAGACCAATTGAACAAATATTTCGGTTCTGACTTCACGAAGGAAGACACAATGTACTAGGGGATAGTGGGTCGAGTGAGAAGGAGGAACTGAAGGATATCCTTATTAGGTGGGAAATTGTGTTAGGGAAATTGCTGGGATTGAAGGCCGATAAATCCCCAGGGCCTGATAGTCTGCATCCCAGAGTACTTAAGGATGTGGCCCGAGAAATAGTGGATGCATTGGTGATCATTTTCCAACAGTCTATTGACTCTGGATCAGTTCCTATGAACTGGAGGGTAGCTAATGTAACACCTCTTTTTAAAAAAGGAGGGAGAGAGAAAACAGGTAATTATAGACCGGTTAGCCTGACATCAGTAGGGGGGAAAATGTTGGAATCAATCATTAAGGATGAAATAGCAGCGCATTTGGAAAGCAGTGATAGGATCGGACCAAGTCAGCATGGATTTATGAAAGGGAAATCATGCTTGTCGAATCTTCTGGAATTTTTTGAGGATGTAACTAGTAGAGTGGACAAGGGAGAACCAGTGGATGTGGTATATTTGGACTTTCACAAGGCTTTTGACAAGGTCCCACACAAGAGATTTGTGTGCAAAATCAAAGCACATGGTATTGGAGGTAATGTACTGACGTGGATAGAGAGCTGGTTGGCAGACAGGAAGCAGAGAGTCGGGATAAACGGGTCCCTTTCAGAATGGCAGGCAGTGACTAGTGGAGTGCCGCAGGGCTCAGTGCTGGGACCCCAGCTCTTTGCAATATACATTAACGATTTGGATGAAGGAATTGAGTGTAATATCTCCAAGTTTGCAGATGACACTAAACTGGGTAGCGGTGTGAGCTGTGAGGAGGACACTAAGAGGCTGCAGGGTGACTTGGACAGGTTAGGTGAGTGGGCAAATGCATGGCAGATGCAGTACAATGTGGATAAATGTGAGGTTAGCCATTCTGGGGGCAAAAACACGAAGGCAGAATATTATCTGAATAGCGGCAGATCAGGAAAAGGGGAGGTGCAACGAGACCAGTGTCATGGTTCATCAGTCATTGAAAGTTGGCATGCAGGTACAGCAGGCGGTGAAGAAGGCAAATGGTATGTTGGCCTTCATAGCTATGGGATTTGAGTATAGGAGCAGGGAGGTCTTACTGCAGTTGTACAGGGCCTTGGTGAGGCCTCACCTGGAATATTGTGTTCAGTTTTGGTCTCCTAATCTGAGGAAGGACATTCTTGCTATAGAGCGAATGCAGCGAAGGTTCACCAGACTGATTCCCGGGATGGCTGGACTGACATGTGAGGAGAGACTGGATTGACTGGGCCTTTATTCACTGGAGTTTAGAAGGATGAGAGGGGATCTCGTAGAAATGTATAAGATTCTGACGGGACTGGACAGGTTAGATGCGGGTAGAATGTTCCCGATGTTGGGGAAGTCCAGAATCAGGGGACATAGTCTTAGGATATGGGGTAGGCCATTTAGGACTGAGATGAGGAGAAACTTCTTCACTCAGAGAGTTGTTAACCTGTGGAATTCCCTGCCGCAGAGAGTTGTTGATGCCAGTTCATTGGATATATTCAAGAGGTAGTTAGATATGGCACTTATGGCTAAAGGGATCAAGGGATATGGAGAGAAAGCAGGAAAGGAGTACTGAAGGAATGATCAGCCATGATCTTATTGAATGGCGGTGCAGGCTTGAAGGGCCGAATGGCCTACTCCTGCACCTATTTTCTGTTTCTATGTTTGTGTGATCATATTAAATGGCAGAGCAGGCTTGAGGGGCCGTATGGCCTACTCCTGCTCCTATTTCTTATGTTCTTCTGACAGCATATTTGAAGGAGAGGGGAACAGTAACTGAGGAGGCCGTATGTCCTACTTCTGCTCCTATTTCTTATGTTCTTAAAGTTGTTAATGATTGCTGAAAATGTCCGCAATGCTAATGGAGCAAATTTCATCTGGAGGGAAGGAGATTGTTAGCATAGCACTTACCTGCTGTGCAGTGCCGTCCTGGTGGAATTGTTGGAGGCATTCAACATGAAGGTTAGTAATTGCGTTTTCAAAAACTGTCTCCTAACAACTTTACAACTAGCCTCACACACTGCTCAATGCACGACCCTCACCCATAACCCGAAGTATGCAGGTGCGGCGCAAGCCTCACACAGCCTCTGGAAGCAAGGCTGTGGAGCTCACAAGGAATTGTAGGCAATGAAGAGGCCTGAGAATTAGAGGGACCATGCACACTGAAGCAATATAAATTAAAATGAAGTGAAACAATGCAGTTTTCAGCCCTTTCTGCCTTTAAAAAAATACTGAACATTGAAAAGAAGTTCCAACTATGAATATTCAGCTCTTAAAGCTGAATTCCCTTCCTAACCTCAAAAAATGAGAAAAATGCCTCAGCACTAATATAAATGGCTCAGCAAACCAGGGAAGGGGCACCCAGGGTCTCGCATGCAGCACTCCAGTATTGTACAGGGGTCAGCACTGCAAGACAGGCCCTCTATCCACAGGGTCCAGATGGCTCTCCAGAAAGAATGATGTAAAAGTACATTACTGAGGCCATCACTGCCAACATTGTCACCACCACCACCTGGCTCCAATGCCCAAAGAAATGTCATGACCTCAGACCACTGGTCAAAGTTAGTGAATGCATTTTCAAAAGCCCTCTCCTACCAACTTTACGACTAGCCTCACACACTGCTCTATGCACGATCCTCATCCCCAATCACTCATCTACCAACAATCTGCACCAATCACAACGCATGTCTCCCATTCCTAGCCTCAGCTCATCCCCTTGGAGGAGAGGGTGCAGGCCAATCTTGGCAGGGGCATGGCTGAGCGCTTGGCGAGTGGTGGGGCTGAAATGATACAAGATGTTGATATCCTCATACGTTATCCTCCTTCTGGCATGTGCCTCTTGCTTTTCTGCCCTCCTCTCGCCACAACTCCAACCTTGTGCCTTTCTCATTTCACACACTCAAGAAATGCAGCTGCCCAGGTGACCAAGAAGAGGGAGAGGAGATTGAGGAAGAATAAAAAGATTATTGATTTGACACTCCCAGCCACCAGCTCTTCAACGTCAGCCAGCAAGGTCATTTGTAGTATCCCCCACTGAAAGTCAGCAGCCTTCCACCAGCCATGCTGCAGCCAGTAGGGTAGCACTGTGTGACATCAGTTGGATAGGCAATGGCACACAAAAAACAGTCACTGAGAGAATGCATACAAGTGATGAGTTGATTTCTTGATGTCACATTGGATGGATAGATGTATATAGGTGGAATGGAAGGTTTGATTTGTGGTGCTTTTATTTCAGCATCGTGACCAAGAGGACATGTGATGCTCAATAACAGGGAACGTAAGGTGTGGGATTAACATTGAAAGGAGAATCAGGCAGCTGATTCCATCCCGGATATCCCGGCCACAAAAGGGATGTCTGGAATGCACCTTTCTATCTGATTCCTCCTCTTTGATTTCCTCTTCTTCTGTGTCTTCATAAGAACATAAGAACATAAGAAATAGGTACAGGAGTAGGCCATATGGACCATCGAGCCTGCTCCACCATTTAATACGATCATGGCTGATCTGATCATGGACTCAGGTCCACTTCCTTGCCCGCTCCCCATAACCCCTTATTCCCTTATCAGTTAAGAAACTGTCTATCTCTGTCTTAAATTTATTCCATGACCCAGCTTCCACAGCGCTCTGAGGCAGCCAATTCCATGGATTTACAACCCTCTGAGATTATATCCCCGAGGTATAGTCTCCCCCATCAGTGGAAACATCCTCTCTGCATCCACCTTGTCAAGCCCCCTCATAATCTTATATGTTTCGATAAGATCACCTCTCATTCTTCTGAATTCCAATAAGTAGAGGCCCAACCTACTCAACCTTTCCTCATAAGTCAACCCCCTCATCTTTGGAATCAACCTAGTGAACCTTCTCTGAACTGCCTCCAAAGTAAATATATCCTTTCTTAAATATGGAACCCAAAACTGCACGCAGTATTCCAGGTGTGGCCTCACCAATACACTGTATAGCTGCAGCAAGACTTCCCTGCTTTTATACTCCACCCCCTTTGCAATAAAGGCCAAGATTCCAGTGGCCTTCCTGATCACTTGCTGTACCTGCATACTAACCTTTTGTGTTTCATGCACCAGGACCCCCAGATCCCGCTGTACTGCAGCACTTTGCAATCTTTCTCCATTTAAATAATAATTTGCTCTTTGATTTTTTTTCTGCTAAAGTGCATGACCTCACACTTTCCAACATTATACTCCATCTGCCAAATTTTTGCCCGGTCACTTAGCCTGTCTATGTCCTTTTGCAGGTTTTTTGTGTCCTCACACATTGCTTTTCCTTCCATCTTTGTATCATCAGCAAACTTGGCTACGTTATACTCGGTCCCTTCTTCCAAGTCATTAACATAGATTATAAATAGTTGGGGTCCCAGCACTGATCCCTGTGGCACCCCACTAGTTACTGATTGCCAACATGAGAATGAACTGCTACCAGCGCTTCTTAAAAGGACACACATAACTTTCAGGTAAGTTCAGATTTTTTTTCCGGACTGGTTTCTTTACATTTTATTCGAGTAGTGACTTGGTGTAATACATTTAAAACGTTTTTGAAGTGTTTAGGGAGTGCAGGGAGTGCTGCTGGATGTTTGTAAAGCGTTGGTCCTGAAAAGAAGAGTTCTGAGAACACCACCGGCTCCCAGTCCTGGGGGCTCGAGTTGCAGTCCCGCTTCGGCTGCAGCATCACATGGAGATGGAGCAGAGACAGCAAAGGGGACAAACTGCTTGCAGAGGAAAAGAGGAGGAGGAACCAGAAGAGGAGGAAGCAGCAGAGGCCTAATTACCCTTGTACATTCCCTTAGTGACTGTCTTGCGTGTGCCTTTGCCTATCCTAGTGCTGTTTCGCAGTGCTATCCCAGTGGCTGTAGCATGACTGGTGGAAGGCTGCAGCACGATCTCAAGAAGCTGATAGCTGGGAGTGAGAAATCGAATGACGGTGTTTCTTCTTCTTCTTCACTCTCCTCTCTCTCTTGGTCAACCACTGGCTGGGCAGGCTGGATTTATTGGGTATGTGAAATTAGGATGACACAAGTGTAGGGTTGTGGTGAGGGGAGAGAGGTAAAGGAAGAAATTATGGGATGAGGGGGAAGTGGAATGTGGGAAAAAGGATAATGGATGAGGATACCAGCATCTTCTCAAAGGCAACTAGAGCACACAATAAATACTGGCCTTGCTAGCAACATTAATATGCTGAGAATTAATTATTTTAAACTTGGAAAATCCTGCAGCAGTGTCCAGTGTGATATCGAGAGCAGCAAGTTCAATTTTATTAGGTCTCACCACTTTAGGGCTCAATCATAATTAACTTAAAATGCCCTCATATATAGAATACACATGTACTAAAATATCTAATTGCGACATAGGCCAATAATTCACAGAGCCATATGGATCAAGCACTTCTAAAATGATTTGAATTTGAATAAACTATGATGTATAATTACATGAATTTGTTCTCCTTCTCTGGAAATGACTGCTATCATGCGATCGTATTCCTTTGGATGGAATTGCACTGTATTTACATTATCGAATACTCCTGCTAAGTGAGCCTATAGAAAATATAAAACAAATGTGAAAACACTTAGATAAAATACAGCACAATCATATTTAGGGTACTATAGGACAAATTGTACTGGACTCATCTAGGATTGTACTGTGTGAAATCTAGTTCAGACAAAGAGTTGCACGATCAGAGAATATCATTTAACTATACAGCCAAAGAAGTTTACAGCACAGAATGAGGCCAATCAGCAAATTGGGGTTGAATTTTTGTGGAAGTTCTCCTGAACAACTTCTCCAGTGGAAACAATCCCAGTATGTCAAGTCTCCTACAGCAATATCTTCCCATCCCTGGCATCATCCTGGTGAAATTATGCTGTTTACTTGCTATGGATTTAAACTTTTTGAGAGTAACCCATCTGGTGTGAAACTGACGGGATTGATTAGCCACCCATTTTACACACTGTCTGATTTTACTTTCTACAATGGATTAGGTTAAAATCACCCCCTAAGAGTTTACAAGCACTGCAGCATAACTCTCTGTATGATTTATCAGGTAGTTGAACCTGACGGAATGTCAGAGCACTGTGCACTCATATGTCCTGCTCTCGTGGTGATTGCAGTTCAGGGGCAAACTGCTTCCAGAAAAATCTGGCACAGCAGCTTCCACAGCTGCCATTTCAGTGCTGTCTGTCATAAGAGGTGGTATTTTCAAGAAAGGTTTTGTGTTTTTTCAGAACTTTTTGCAGAATGCTGCCTGTCCTTTACACTTAGTGCTCAAGGTCACGTTCAGAACTATGGCACCTTTGATAATATGGTTTATTTACAAGATTTAAAAACAAAAGCCCCCTTAGCTGCTAAAGTTAGTTGATGTGCCTCCCCTGAGCTAGGAATCACAGAGCAGGAATTCCTCTTTCACTTAACCTTACACCTGCTCCATGTCACCTGGATAAAATGAGAAGCCTCATGGCTAAACATGTATCCTCCTCCTATTTCCAGACCACTTCATACCCACCTACTGCTTGCACTGACAGTGCCGCCTTCTTACCAAATCCCTGCAAGACAGACTGCAGGAACAGCCAGATTGCTGCTTGAGGTGCTTGGGGCATCCTAGTCATGACATAGCAGTATAGATATTATAACCTTTAAATTAATATGAAGACCACCGCTGACATGCAAATTATAGCTTCATGTACACATAAATTAAATTAAAGAACTGGATCTAATTAGTCAATCACGACCTGCCTTTTACAAATCCATGCTAATTGTTCCTGATTATCCAACATTTATTAATTTTAACCAAAATTATGAATACAAACCTGCATTTTCTATATTGTAGATTTTCAGGCAGCACTTGGGAAAATGGATTGGAAAAGACGCAGAATTAGTTATGTTGGATTCCTGCCCACCTTTATGGGCAGATTATAATGGGACGGTAATCATGTGCTGGCATTTGTAGGAAGGCTCTGTTCTGTGGAGGCCACTCGCGTGTGAACCGAGGCCCAAGGGTCACCACAAATTGGTCCTCAGGCCTTATGTACAAATTCCGGGAGAGCTGCTGACATTCGAAGCGTCTCCACAGGAGCTTGCCCAATGAGAAAAATCAAGTTTGGGCCTCCTTCGTCACCCAGTAGAACTACTGGTTCTAGCCATGAAAAGGAGAATACTGGAAACACAAGAGTAAATGTGTGAAGTGTTGGCAGTCCTGCCAAGTTCTCTGTCTACTATGGTACGGGGAATGGAAGAGTCCCCTTTCACCATTTGTGAGGTGCTTGACAGGGATTTTCCACTCTGCAATCTCATGGAGTGTGTGGCCACCTCCGAGGACACTGCAGCCAGGCCTTCACAGCAGGAAATAGTGTTGTCAGCATTTACAGTCTTGATAGCTGAAATACAGACTTGGGTTCAAATGTCTGCTTCACCTGAGAGAAGCTGGTGGACAGAGTGGACAGACTGGGGCTTTCCAGGCATGGTCAAGGCTCCAGTCTGCCACTGTGGCTCAGTTAGTAGGACTCTTGTCTCTGAGTCAGAAGTTTGTGAGTTCAAGTCCCACAGACTTGAGCATACTCTGACATAGGCCCTCTCATGTGGATGCAAAAGATCCCATGGCACTATTTAGAAGAAGAGCACGGGTGTTATCCCCTGTGTCCTGGCCAATACTTAGTCCTCAATCACCTTCACTTGTACAATAGAGTATCTGGTCATGATTACATTGCTGCTTGTAGGAGCTTACTGAGTGCAATTTGGCTTCAGAATTTCCTACATTACACTTCAAAAATACTTAATTAGCTGTAAAATAGCTTAGGGACATCCTGAGGTTGTGAGAGAAGCTATATAAATCCATCTTTCTTTTTTTCAATAATACTGATGTGCCTTTGCCCCAAGGAAGAGAAGTTGGTAGAATCAGCCACAGTATGTGGAGAACACTCTCAGGATGTCAGCATGCTTCCTCCCGCGCCATCCCCTTGACCAATACTCGACATGGTGCTTGAACTCAAGCAGTCCAAGACTTCCCTGGCAGAAGTTGGTGAGCAACAGTCTGTAGCAGGGCCCTCAAAGGTTCCAACACTCAGAGGTCATCGACCCCCAGCATCTCAGCAGTCCTAAGAAGATGTACAGCAGCTGAAGACCAACTCTGCTCAAGCAATTGGTTTGCACCAATTTTAACAGGTAGACCTAGGAAGTCACCTGTTAAAAAGAGCAGTTAAGATTGACACTTGGGTTTTTTATTACTTTATATTCAATTACATAGAAAATACAGCACAGAAGAATTGGCAGTTCATCTCAACTAGGCTGTGCTGGTATTCATATGCCACATGAGTCTCCTCCTATTCTATCAACCTCATCTCAGCCGAGTTTCCTTTTTCCAAGCTAATCTTCCAAAGCTCTCTAGATTGTTCCTTTAGATTGGAAAATTGCGCATGTCACTCCGCTAATTAAGAATGGTGAGAGAGGGAAACCAAAAAATTATCGACCAGTTAGCCTAACTTCTGTTGTTGGGAAATTGCTAGAGTCTATAATTAAGGATAGGGTGACTGAACACCTCAAAAATTTTCAGTTGATCAGAGAGAGCCAGCATGAATTTGTGAAAGGAGAGTCATGCCTGGCAAATCTGACTGAATTTTTTGAAGAGGTGACGAAAGTCATGGACAAGGGAATGTCTATGCATGTTATTTTCATGGGCTTCCAGAAGGCATTTGATAAAGTCCCACATATGAAACCGTTAATTAAGGTAGAAGCTCATGGAATGAATTGACCTGGCTGAGCGGCAGGAGACAGAGTGTAGGGATAATGGGTAGGTACTCAAATTGGCAGGATGTGACGAGTGGTGTCCCGTATGGATTTGTGTTAGGGCCTCAACGATTCACAATATTTATTAATGACTCAGATGATGGCAAAGCTAATAATATATCCTAATTTGCCGATGACACAACGAAAGGCGGCATTGTAGGAAGTGTAGATGAAAACACACAATTACAAAGGGATAGAAAAATAGAAACATTGAAAATAGGTGCAGGAGTAGGCCATTCGGCCCTTCGGTCCTGCACCACCATTAAATAAGATCATGGCTGATCATTCCCTCAGTACCCCTTTCCTGCTTTCTCTCCATAATCCTTGATCCCCTTAGCCGTTAGGGCCATATCTAACTCCCTCTTGAATATATCCATTGAACTGACATCAACAACTCTCTGCGGCAGGGAATTCCACAGGTTAACAACTCTCTGAGTGAAGAAGTTTCTCCTCATTTCAGTCCCAAATGGCCTACCCCTTATCCTAAGGCTGTGTCCCCTGGTTCTGGACTTCCCCAGCAATGGGAACATTCTACCTGCATCTAACCTGTACCGTCCCGTCAGAATCTTATGTTTCTAAGAGATCCCCTCTCATCGTTCTAAAATCCAATGTATGAAGGCCCAGTTGATCCAGTCTCTCCTCATATGTCAGTCCAGCCATCCCGGGAATCAGTCTGGTGAACCTTCGCTGCACTCCCTCAATAGCAAGAATGTCCTTTCTCAGATTAGGAGACCAAAACTGAACACAATATTCCAGGTGCAGCCTCACCAAGGCCCTGTACAATTGCAGTAAGACTTCCCTGCTCCTGTACTCAAATCCGCTAGCTATGAAGGCCAACATACCAGTTGCCTTCTTCACTGCCTGCTGTACCTATATGCAAACTTTCAATGACTGATGAACCATGACACCCAGGTCTCATTGCACCTCCCCTTTTCTGAATCTGCTGCCATCCAGATAATATTCTGTCTTCACGTTTTTGCCCCCAAAGTGGATAACCTCACATTTATCCACATTATACTGCATCTGTCATGCATTTGCCCACTCACCTAACCTGCCCAAGTCATCCTGCAGTCTTCTAGCATCCCCCTCACAGCTCACACCGCCACCCAGTTCAGTGTCATCTGCAAACTTGGAGATATTACACTCAATTCCTTCATCCAAATCATTGATGTATATTGTAAAGAGCTGGGGTCCCAACACTGAGCCCTGCGGCACTCCACTAGTCACTGCCTGCCATTCTGAAAAGGACTCGTTTATCCCGACTCTCTGCTTCCTGTCTTCCTGTTCCCTATCCACATCGACCCCCAATACCATGAGCTTTGATTTTGCACACTAATTTCTTGTATGGGACCTTGTCAAAAGCCTTTTGAAAGTCCAAATATACCACATCCACTGGTTTTCCCTTGTCCACTCTGCTAGTTACATCCTCAAAAAATTCCAGAAGATTCGTCAAGTATGATTTCCCCTTCATAAATCCATGCTGACTCGGACCGATCCTGTCACTGCTTTCCAAATGTGCAGCTATTTCATCCTTAATGATTGATTCCAACATTTTCCCCACTACTGATGTCAGGCTAACCGGTCTATAATTACCTGTTTTCTCTCTCCCTCCCTTTTTAAAAAGTGGTGTTACATTAGCTACCCTCCAGTTCATAGGAACTGATCCAGAGTCAATAGACTGTTGGAAAATGATCACCAATGCATCCACTATTTCGAGGGCCACTTCCTTAAGTACTCTGGGATGCAGACTATCAGGCCCTGGGGTTTTATCGGCCTTCAATCCCATCAATTTCCCACCTAATAAGGATATCCTTCAGTTCCTCCTTCTCACTGGACCCTCGCTCCCCTAGTACTTCCGGAAGGTTATTTGTGTCTTCCTTTGTGAAGACAGAACCAAAGTATTTGTTCAATTGGTCTGCCATTTCTTTTGTTCCCCATTATAATTTCAGCTGAATCAGAGTGCAAGGGACCTACGTTTGTCTTCACTAATCTTTTTCTCTTCACATATCTATAGAAGCTTTTGCAGTCAGTTTTTATGTTCCCAGCAAGCTTCTTCTCGTACTCTATTTTCCCCCTCTTAATTAAACCCTTTGTCCTCCTCTGCTGAATTCTAAATTTCATCCAGTTCGCCGGTTTGTTGCTTTTTCTGGCCAATTTATATGTCTCTTCCTTGGATTTCCCTTGTTAGCCACGGTTGAGCCACCTTCCCCGTTTTATTTTTACTCCAGACAGGGATGTACAAGTGTTGAAGTTCATCCATGTGATCTTTAATTGTTTGCCATTGCCCCTCCACCGTCAACCCTTGAAGTATCATTTGCCAGTCTATTCTAGCCAATTCACACCTTAAACCATCGAAGTTACCTTTCCTTAAGTTCAGGACCCTAGTTTCTGAATTAACTGTGTCACTCTCCATCTTAATAAAGAATTCTACCCTGTTATGGTCACTCTTCCCCAAGGGACCTCGCACAACAAGATTGCTAATTAGTCCTTTCTCATTATACATCACCCAGTCTAGGATGGCCAGCCCTCTCATTGGTTCCTCGACATATTGGCCTAGAAAACCATCCCTAATACACACCAGGAAATCCTCCTCCACCGCATTGCTACCAGTTTGGTTAGCCCAATCAATGTGTAGATTAAAGTCACCCATGATAACTGCTGTACCTTTATTGCATGCATCCCTAATTTCTTCTTTGATGCTGTCCGCAACCTACTACTGTTTGGTGGTCTGTACACAAGTTCCACTAGCGTTTTCTGCCCCTTGGTATTCCGTAGCTCCACCCATCATCCAAGCTAATGTCCTTTCTTACTATTGCATTAATTTCCTCTTTAACAAGCAATGCTACCCCGCCTCCTCTTCCTTTCTGTCTATCCTTCCTAAATGTTGAATAGCCCTGGATGTTGAGTTCCCAGCCTTGGTCACCCTGGAGCCATGTCTCCTTGATGCCAATTACATCATACCCGTTAATTGCTATCTGCGCAGTTAATTCGTCCACCTTATTCCGAATACTCCTCGCACTGAGGCACAGAGCCTTCAGGATTGTCTTTCTAACACACTTTGCCCTTTTAGAATTTTGGTGTAATGTGGCCCTTTTTGATTTTTGCCTTAGGTTTCTCTGCCCTCCACTTTTACTTTTCTTCTTTCTATCTTTTGCTTCTGCCTCCATTCTACTTCCCTCTGTCTCCCTGCATAGGTTCCCATCCCCCTGCCATATTAGTTTAACTCCTCCCTAACAGCACTAGCAAACACCCACCCTAGGATATTGGTTCCGGTCCTGCCCAGGTGCAGACCGTCCGGTTTGTACTGGTCCCACCTCCCCCAGAACCGGTTCCAATGTCCCAAGAATTTGAATCCCTCCCTTCTGCACCACTCCTTAAGCCACATATTCATCTGAGCTATCCTGCGATTCCTACTCTAACTAGCACGTGGCACTGGTAGCACTGAGATTACTACTTTTGAGGTCCCACTTTTTAATTTAGCTCCTAGCTCCCTAAATTCGTCTTGTAGGACCTCATCCAGTTTTTTTACCTATATCGTTGGCACCTATATGCACCACGACAACTGGCTGTTCACCCTCCCTTTTCAGAATGCCCTGCACCCACTCCGAGACATCCTTGACCCTTGCACCAGGGAGGTAACATACCATCCTGGAGTCTCGGTTGCGGCTGCAGAAACGTCTATCTACTTCCCTTTACAATTGAATCCCCTATCACTATAGCTCTCCCACTCTTTTTCCTCCCTCCTGTGCAGCAGAGCCACCCATGGTGCCATGAACATGGCTGCTGCTGCCCTGCTCTGATACACTTCCTACAATGCCACCTATCGTTGTGTCATCGGCAAATTACGATATATGACTAGCTATGCCATCATCTAAGTCATTAATAAACATTGTGATATTAATAGACTAAAGTGAATGGGCAGAACTGTGGCAAATGGATTTCAATGTAAGCAAATGTCAGGTCATCCACTTTGGAGATAAAAAGTATAGAACAGGGTAGTTTCAAAATGGTGAAAACAGTGGATGTCCAAAGAGATTTGAGGCCCAGGTACATAGATCATTAAAATGTCATGAACAGGTACAGAAAATAATCAAAAAGGATATTGGAATGCTGGCCTTTATATCTAGAGGACTCAAATACAAGGGGGTAGAAGTTATGCTGCAGCTATACAAAGCCCTGGTTAGACCACACCTGGAGTATTGTGAGCAGATCTGGGCACCACACCTCAGGAAGGATATACTGGCCTCAGATGGAATGCAGCGTAGGTTTACCAGAATGATACCCGGACTCCAAGGGTTAAGTTACGAGGAGAGATTACACAAATTAGAGTTGAGTTCCCTAGAATTTAGAAGGTTAAGAAGTGATCTGATTGAAGTTTTCAGGATACAAGGGGAACTGACAGGATAGATAGAGAGATAATATTTCCGCTGGTTGGGGATTCTCGGACTAGAAGGCATAGTCTAAAAATTAGAGCCAGACCTTTCAGGAGGGAAATTAGGAAACACTTCCACACACAAAGGGTGGTAGATGTTTGGAATTCTCTTCCACAAACAGCAACTGATGCTAGATTAATTGTTAATTTTAAATCGGAGATTGATAGCTTTTCATTAACCAAATGTATTAAGGGATTATGGGCCAAAGGCAGGTATATGGAGTTAGGTCGTAGATCAGCCATGATTTCAATAAATGACAGAACAGGCTCGAGGGGTGAATGGCCTACTCCTGTCCCTATGTTCCTTTTTAAAGCTATTTGCCTCAACCACTCCCTGTGGTTGCGAATTTCACATTCTATCCACTCTGAGAAAATAAATGTCTCCTTATTTGACTATTGGATTAATGAGTAACTATATTGTATTGATAGTCCCTAGTTTTGGATTCCCCCACAAGTGAAAACATTATCTCCATAATTACTCGTTTCAACCCATTCATAATTTTAAAGACCTCTATCAGGTCTCTTTTCTAAAGAAAAAAGCCCCAGCCCGTTCAATCTTTCCCGATAGCTGTAATCTCTCAGTTCTGGTATGAGCCTTGTAAATCATCTTTGCACTTCCTCCAGAGCTTCTACATCCTTTTTATAGGAGAGACCAGTAAGGTCCTATACAAGTTTAATATAACTTCACTACTTTTAATGATGCTGTTTTTAATACAAAAGTAAAATACTGCGGATGCTGGAAGCTGAAATAAAAACAACAAGTGCTGCATTGATCTCCCCAATGTAGAGGAGACCACATCGTGAGCAGCAAATACAGTATATTACATTGAAAGAAGTACGTAAATCGCTGTTTCACCTGTAAGGAATGTTTGGGACCTAGGACAGTGGGCAGGGAGGAGCATCGAGTTCAACAATTTTCTGCCATCTCCATTTACACACTATCTAGACTAATCTTTTGTTTCTTAACTTATCCCATTACCATCTCCTTTTGCCTTTCACCATCATCCCTTTTGTCTCTTAATCTCTTCTGTCTTCCACCCTGTCACAGACCTTCCCTCTTGTTCTTTGCTCGCCTCCCCCCTTTCCCTGCCCCTGCATTTGCTTAAAATCCTGTTAAATCTCTAACTTTTTCCAGTTCTGATGAAGGTCATCGACCTGAAACGTTAACTCTGGTTCTCTCGCCACAGATGCTGCCTGACCTGCTGAATATTTCTAGCATTTTCTGTTTTTATGATGCTGCTTTTAATGATTTGTTCACCTATATCACGAGATCCCTTTGCTCTTCTACCCCATTCAGTTTCTTATTTTCAAAGGTGTAGGTGGTTCCTATTTTTCTACCAAAGTGCATCACCTCAGAGTTATCTATGTTAAGATTCATTTACCACTTTAACTGTGAAGTGTGCAATTTTTTTAATGTCTTCTTGTAATATTTTGCACTGTTTTCGGTGTTAGCTATACCCCCAGTTTTGTATCATCTGCAAATTTTGATATTGAGTTACTTATTCCTAAATCCAAATCATGAAGCAAATTACGAATAACAGTGATCCCAGCACTGATCCTTGTGGAGCACCGCTTTCTACCTTCCTCGAATCTGAATAACTACCTTTTACCCCTCATCTCTGTTTTCTATTTTTCAGTCAATTTGCTATCCATTCGGCAATTTGTGCCCTGACTCCACACAACCTATCCTTTGTTTTTAGCCTACCATGTTGTACCTTATCAGAGGCTTTCTGAAAATCCAAGTATATGCCATCTACTGCATTACTCTTGTCTAGTCTTTCCATTACCTCATCAAAGAATTCTATAAGGTTAGATAAGCATGAGTTAGCCCTTAGGAATCAATGCTGACTGTTTATTACTGTCTGTAGATGCTTTTCTATCACTTTGATACAAAGATGGGAAGAAAAGCAATATGGGAGGAAAAGCAATGTGTGAGGAGGATACAAAAAATCTGCCAAAGTACATAGACAGACGAAGTGAGTGGGCAAAAACTTGGCAGATCTTGGAAGGTGTGAGGTTATGCACTTTGGCAGAAAAAAAATCAAAGAGCAAGTTATTATTTAAATGTAGAAAAATTGCAAAGTGCTGTAATGCAGCGGGACCTGGGGGTACTTGTGCATTAAACACAAAAGGTTAGTATACAGGTACAGCAAGTGATCAGGAAGGCCAAGTGAATCTTGGCTTTTATTGCAAAGAGGATGGAGTATAAAAGCAGGGAAGTCCTGCAACAGTTATACAGGGTATTGGTGAGGCCATGCCTAGAATACTGCGTACAGTTTTGGTTTCCATATTTTCGAAAGGATATACTTGCTTTGGAGGCAGTTCAGAGAAGGTTCACTAGGTTGATTCCGGAGATGAGGGGGTTGACTTATGAGGAAAGGTTGAGTAGGTTGGGTCTCTACTCACTGGAATTCAGAAGAATGAGAGGTGATCTTATCAAAATGTATACGATTATGAGGGGGCTTGACAAGGTGGATGCAGAGAGGATGTTTCCACTGATGGGGGAGACTAGAACTGGGGGGCATAATCTTAGAATAAGGGGCCGCCCATTTAAAACTGAGATGAGGAAGAATTTCTTCTCTCAGAGGGTTGTAAATCTGTGGAATTCTCTGCCTCAGAGAGCTGTGGAAGCTGGGTCATTGAATAAATTGAAGACAAAGATCGACAGTTTCTTAACTGATAAGGGAATAAAGGGTTATGGGGAACGGGCAGGGAAGTGGACTTGAGTCCATGATCAGATCAGCCATGATCGTATTAAATGGCGGAGCAGGCTCGAGAGGCGGCATGGTCTATTCCTGCTCCTATTATTTATGTTCTTATGTTGTTTAAGTATAGATTCCAGTATCTTCCTACCACAGATGTTAAGCTAACTGATCTATTGTTTCTAGGTTTTATTCTAGCTCCCTTTTTGTATACAAGATCAACATTCACTGTCCACCAGTCCTGCCACTATCCCCTCTTCTATGGAACTTTTAAAATATAGCAGCGTGAGGAGGTGCGTCGCTGAGTCGGGAGCAGCGTCGAGGAGGTGCGTGGTGAGTCGTGAGTGCCGGGGTCGGCGAGAGGCCGATAAAGGCCCAACGCGGCGGCAGTCGGGAGCAGCGTCGGAGGTGCATGGAGAGGTGAGCCAGTGCAGCTACAGAGAGAAGGCAAAAAAGAAGTAGAAAGAAACAGAAGGGGGACGTCACAGCCAAGGGGGTAAGTGATACGCTGATGATTGGTGAGTAGTTTTTCTTTCTTCTCTTCTATATCAGTGAGTAAACTTTAGCATTGTTGTTGACAATTTAAGTGTATCTAAGGGTTAAGTCATGGCAGGAGAGCTTGGTCATGTGTTATGCTCCTCCTGTACCATGTGGGAACTCAGGGACACTTCCGGTGTCCCTGACGACTACGCATTGCGGAATTGGAGCTGAGGGTGGATTCACTCTGGAGCATTCACGATGCTGAGAATGACATGAATAGCACATTTGGTGAGTTGGTCTTACCGCAGGTGAAGGGTCCACAGCCAGCTAGGGAATGGAAGACCAGCAGGAAGAGCAGTGCAAGGAAGGTAGTGCAGGGGTCCCCTGCGGTCATCCCCCTGCAAAACAGATACACCGTTTTGAGTACTGTTGAGGGGGATGACTCATCAGGGGAGGGCAGCAGCAGCCAAGTTCATGGCACCGTGGCTGGCTCTGCTGCACAGGAGGGCAGGAAAAAGAGTGGGAGAGCGATAGTGATAGGGGATTCGATTGTAAGGGGAATAGATAGGCGTTTCTGCGGCCGCAACCCAGACTCCAGGATGGTATGTTGCCTCCCTGGTGCAAGGGTCAAGGATGTCTCGGAGCGGGTGCAGGACATTTTGAAAAGGGAGGGTGAACAGCCAGTTGTCGTCGTGCACATTGATACCAACGATATAGGTAAAAACAGGGATGAGGTCCTATGAGACCAATTTTTAAGGAGCTTGGAGCTAAATTAAAACGTAGGACCTCAAAAGTAGTAATCTCAGGATTGCTACCAGTGCCATGTGCTAGTCAGAGTAGGAATCACAGGATAACTCAGATGAATAGGTGGCTTAAGCAGTGGTACAGCAGGGAGGGATTCAAATTCCTGGGGCATTGGAACCGGTTCTGGGGGAGGTGGGACCAGTACAAACCGGACGGTCTGCACCGAGGCAGGACCGGAACCAATGTCCTAGGGGGAGTGTTTGCTAGTGCTGTTGGGGAGGAGTTAAACTAATATGGCAGGGGGATGGGAACCAATGCAGGGAGACAGAGGGAAACAAAAAGGAGACAAAAGCAAAAGACAGAAAGGAGATGAGTAAAAGTGGAGGGCAGAGAAACCAAAGGCAAAAAACAAAATGGGCCACTGAATGTAAAGGGGCTGCAGGAGGGGTCAAAACTAAAAATCATGGTTTAAAAACTAGTATTAAAACACTCTACCTTAACGCACGGAGCATTCGAAATAAAGTAAATGAGTTGACAGCACAAATCATTACAAATGGGTATGATTTGGTGGCCATTACAGAAATGTGGTTGCGGGGTGGCCAAGACTGGGAATTAAACATCCAGGGGTATCTGACGATTCGGAAAGATAGACAAGAAGGGAAAGGAGGTGGGATAGCTCTGTTAATAAAGGATGATATCAGGGCAGTTGTGAGAGACGATATTGGCTCTAATGAACAAAATGTTGAATCATTGTGGGTAGAGATTAGAGATAGTAAGGGGAAAAAGTCACTGGTGGGCGTAGTTTATAGGCCCCCAAATAATAACTTCACGGTGGGGCGGGCAATAATCAAGGGAATAATGGAGGCATGTGAAAAAGGAACGGCAGTTATCATGGGGGATTTTAACCTACATATCGATTGGTCAAATCAAATCACACGGGGTAGCCTGGTGGAGGAATTCATAGAATGCATACGGGATTGTTTCTTAGAACAGTATGTTACAGAACCTACAAGGGAGCAAGCTATCTTAGATCTGGTCCTGTGTAATGAGACAGGAAAAATGAACGACTTCTTTGTAAAAGATCCTCTTGGAATGAGTGATCACAGTATGGTTGAATTTGTAATACAGATTGAGGGTGAGGAAGTAGTATCTCAAACGAGCGTACTATGCTTAAACAAAGGGGACTACAGTGGGATGAGGGCAGAATTGGCTAAAGTAGACTGGAAACACAGACTAAACGGTGGCACAATTGAGGAACAGTGGAGGACTTTTAAGGAGCTCTTTCATAGTGCTCAACAAAAATATATTCCAGTGAAAAAGAAGGGCGGTAAGAGAAGGGATAACCAGCCGTGGATAACCAAGGAAATAAAGGAGAGTATCAAATTAAAAACCAATGCGTATAAGGTGGCGAAGGTTAGTGGGAAAATAGAAGATTGGGAAAATTTTAAACGACGGCAAAGAATGACTAAGAAAGCGATAAAGAAAGGAAAGATAGATTACGAAAGTAAACTTGCGCAAAACATAAAAACGGATAGTAAAAGCTTTTACAGATATATAAAACGGAAAAGAGTGACTAAAGTTAATGTTGGTCCCTCAGAAGATGAGAAGGGGGATTTAATAATGGGAAATGTGGAAATGGCTGAGACCTTAAACAATTATTTTGCTTTGGTCTTCACAGTGGAAGACACAGAAACCATGCCAGAAATTGCTGGTCACAGGAATGTGGAAAGGGAGGACCTTGAGACAATCACTATCACTAGGCGGGTAGTGCTGGACAGGCTAATGGGACTCAAGGTAGACAAGTCCCCTGGTCCTGATAAAATGCATCCCAGGGTATTAAAAGAGATGGTAGAAGTTATAGCAGATGCATTCGTTATAATCTGTGGAATTCTCTGCCCAAGGAAGCAGTTGAGGCTAGCTCATTGAATGTATTCAAGTCACAGATAGATAGATTTTTAACCAATAAGGGAATTAAGGGTTATGGGGAGCGGGCGGGTTAGTGGAGCTGAGTCCATGGCCAGATCAGCCATGATCTTGTTGATGATGGAGCAGACTCGAGGGGCTAGATGGCCTACTCCTGTTCCTAATTCTTATGTTCTTATGTTCTTATGTTCTTATGTTCTTATAAACTAATGCCTCTACTCTCTCCTCTCTAGTTTCCTTGAGAAAGCGTGGGGTGTATACTATCTGGACCTGGGGTCTTATACTCTTTTTGTTTTGTTACTTTGTAAATTATTTTCTCCCTTTCTATCCCAACAGTATTAATATTCTTTTAAACTCATCCTCTCGTGGTGTTTATTTCATTGTCTTCTTTCATTAAAACCTGAGGCAATTCAATATTTCTGCCATTTCTCAATCATTACCTGTGAGTTTATTTTGCACATCCTTTAGTGGCTCTAACCCTAATTTACTTTACTTTTGTTATTTATGTGTCTATATGTGTCTATAGAACACTTTATTATTTCTTTTTATATTCCTTGATTATTTGATTTTGAAATTTCTCTTTGCTTTCCTGATTTTTTTAACTTCTCTCCTAAGCTCTTTGTATGTCTTTTTGTTCCAATGCAATTTTCTCTTTAGTTCTTTATTCATCCACAGTGCTCTGTAATTAGCTTTGCTTGTTTTTGTCATTTCTCTTGAACTCTTATTGATTATTCTTTTCAAGATTTCCTGCAGTTTTTCCAATTTTTTTGTTTTTCAAAATTTTCTCCCAATTTACCTTCCTTAGTTCCACTCTCATCTCCTCATAAGTTGCTCATAATTTGCTCTTTTCCTATTCATAACCTTAGTTTTTGCCCTGCTTATGTCACCCTTGATCATAACCTTGCATATTACTAAGTTGTGATCACCACTACTAAAATGCTGTCCTACTCTTCTGTGCTGCTTCATTACCCATTACAAGATGCAGCAGTGATTCCTTTCTTGTTGGACTTCTTACATACTGAGTGAGAAAAGAATCCTCTATATACTGTTAAAACTTGATTAATTTTTTCCTTTCACTGCTTCTTCCTCCCTTATTTGGGGGTAGTTGAAATCTCTGCATGGTTATTATTCTACCCCTGCTACTCACCTTTATTCCTCCACTATTTAGTGTCTAAAGTATACCCCTCTTAGGGTGATGGATTCCTTCTTATCTTTTAACTCAATGCATATGGATTCAATATCTGTCTTACTGCTAGTTAGTTATATCCTTTTTTCTATCTTTAACTAATACAGCTACTCCACCTCTCCATCTTCCTTCCCTTTCCTTCCTAAATGTGTTACATCCTGCAATATTTAGCTGCCAATCCTGTTCTCTATGTAGCCATGTTTCAGTCATCCCTACTATATCTGGATCCTTTCTGCAAATTATTGTCTCCAGATCATCCATTTTGTTTTGAATACTACGTACATTGCTATACAAACACTTTGAATTGTTTTTATTTATTATTCCTTTCTCTTTGTTTTTACTTGATTTGGAACTATTTGTTTTCTTGTGCACATTAAACCATTTTCATTTTGGTCACTTTCATGTGCACTGTCCTTTCAAAGCAAGTTCTGAGTTTGCCTTCTCATTATGTCCTTGATGTGGAAGTTGATTCAATGATTGTAAGGTGACAAAGTGGACGATTCAAAAACAATGGAGTAAAGTTTGCAGGACTGTTAGTGCAAGGGGGTTTAGTCACAGAAGAGCGAAAGGAGAAAGGTGTCTACATGAAACACTATGAATGCATCCCTTGACTCTTAGGCTGCAAGATGTTTTTTCACACCATCCATCGTCTCTTCGAGTGTTCTCTTCACCATTCTGTTCCTCATCGGATTATGGATCCTGCAGCCTTCTTCCTTCTGCGCCTCAAGTCCTCTCTGTTAAGCAATTTTATGGAGGACGAAGCATACCACAATGATTCTAGAAACTCTGGCTAGCCAATATTGCAGGAAGCCTTCTGACCTATCAAGGCAGCTGAACTTTAATTTGAGCATCCCAATGGTCTGCTCTCTGATGCACCTTGTGCTGATGTGGCTGCTGTTGTGAGGTAGTGAGGTTTCGAAAAGGTGTCGTCAGCCATGGTAGAAGCAGATATCCTTTGTCTCCCAGCAGCCATTCTCTAAGATTGCTGTCAGTTTGGGGTGGGGTGGGGTGGGGTGGAGGGAGAGAAGGGGGTTATAGAATTGCCTTAAAATGAAGGCATCATGACAACTCCCTGGATAATGGGCACAACCTGGAAGGCCCGGCTGCAGATTGCAACATTTCAGCATGGGTGGCAGCAGTCTGGGCTGTCTGGATGACAGGCAGTGGCAAGGAGAAGCTGCAGTGGTGGGAGAAAAAATGCTGTCATCCTGAGAGAGGACAGCAGGTTCCTGCTCCACTGACCCACTGCTACTCCCCCAGGACAGCACCTCAGCATCCCCAGCAATCTATTGGAGCACAGTTTGCTGGCCTGCAGCGACACGATGAAGGCCTCGGTCGACATTGGTAGACCCAGCTACGATGGCAGCAGTCAGAGATTGCGTGGCATCTGCATGAGAGCAATCTGAGATTGGATGCCACCAAGCATAGACTGCATTACAGCACTAAGACTGTGCTGTAATGGAAGCTACCAGATCACCCATCACCCATCAGGTTTGGGTCGCAACGGTCTCTCTGGGAGTCTACCATCTTTTGCAAGCTGGAAATGATGGGCTCCAAGGTGTGTGCAGAGCCTTGTGCAATTTTGGAGGCCAACTCTTTCATACTTCTCATCATTGCTGAGAGGTTCTCGGGCAGGTTTGCCATTGCACCGATCATCTCCGTGTGCATGCACATCACCCTTCTTCTAAACGCTTCCCCATCGAGGTCCTCACCTGAGTTTTGTGCAGCAGAGCTCGTGCACGAACTCGCCCTCAGGGGAACTGGCTACACTTTCCCCTGGCCTTTCTGCAGCCCATTCGTCTCCAGTGCCTCACTCTGCAGATCCCGCTACTATACTAGCCTCTAAAGAACGCGTAGTACCAGTATCTGAGCTGGTGCCTGCGGGTGTGACATGCAGTGATGTTCCTCTTCTCCTGCATCACTTTCTACGGTGAATTCAGGGACAGGCTGCTCAGGTGTTTTCTCATTATCTGAAAGTATAAAGACACAAGAGTCGGGTTAAGGTGAGGAGAGGGGGTGCGGTGTAGGAAGGGAGAAATGCAAGCATACAGCATGATTTGCTGGGATGAGGGGGAAGTGGAATGTGAGAAGAAGGAGTAGGGATGAACAAACTGTTGTTGTCCCCAAGGTGGTCAACATCTCTGGTGCCCACGACACCCACCACCTGGCACCCAATAATCTATAGCACTCTCTTCTCCAGCGCAGACAGTGGTTGGGTTTTAGCTTGTCCTCTGCTTGTGCGCATCTGCTCCTTTCTGTTGTGAGCCACTTTGGCCTGTAGAGAAAGGAAAGTGTGTGAGTGCATGTGAAGCAACATGTTTGGGTGATGTGCCTGCCATAGTTGAATAGCTGTCATTGTTGCAAGGTGTAAGATGTGGGTGTGAGTGTTGGTATGTAGAGATTGTTGGTGGTGCTTTGGACAGTGTGTAAAGATTGTGGTTCAGATGGTTATATGTAGCATTTTTTGAAGCATTCACTCACCCTGACCACCTGATTGAGGTTGTTAAATTTCTTCCTGCACTGTTTCTGAGTCCTGGGGACGTGCTGCGCTAACTCCCTCTACATGGTACAGAAGACTTGTAGAGAGAGCCTCCTGTCACTTGTCAGCTAGAGCACCACCCTCCGTCTCTCTACAGCGAATACCAACGCCTCCAATGCTTCATTGGAGAATCTGCGGGCTTGCTCCCTTGGGCGTGGATCTGCCATGAGCACACCTGGTTCAGTCCTCCAGCTCCTTTTCCTTTCCCTTGCTCTGCCTCTGCCTCTGCCTCTGCCTTTGCTTGCTCAGGCAGCTGCACAGCCAGCAATGCTGAGGTGCTGCCACATCAATGGACCTTCCCTTCAAGTAGAGAAAAAAGCCTGTGGTAATCATGACTTGTGATTAGACTGCACCCTATATTGGTCCACCGTTTGAGTGTAACGTCAATGAGCTTGGGTTTTAAGACTTGAATTAGGACTCCAATCATTTTATTGAGCAGTGAGCACAAATTTTGCATGCAGTCTAAACTTTTTGCGCCTGGTGCTAATTCTCCAACTTTTCTACTGACACCGCCCATTCCTTGGCTATAACGAATTTCTAGCCTAGTCATAGAAAGTTACTGTTATATATGTAAACTTGTATTTACTCTGTACAGCCACCAGAGGGCTCATCCACTGGAGTCCCAATAAATCCCATAATCCCTTGGGAACACAGGTATTTAAGGAGGCCTCACAGTTTGGAGAGGTACTCTTAAGACCTGCAAATAAAAGACTAAGGTCACACGTTACTTTGAGCTCACAGTGTTCAGTTTGACTCTTTCTCCATACTTAACAACTGGCGATGAGATACAGAAGATGCAGAGACCAGTGGGCATCCTGGAGAAATCCTCGGAGGGAGATGATTGGGAAACCTTTGTGGAGTGTCTCGACCAATACTTTGTGGCCAACGAGCTAGATGGGGAAGAGAACGCTGCCAAATGAAGGGCGATCCTCCTCACCATCTGTGGTGCACCAAATTATGGCCTCATGAAGAATCTGCTCACTCCAGCGAAACCCACAGAGAAATCGTATGATGATTTGTGCACACTGATCCGAAAGCATTTGAACCCGAAGGAGCGCGTTCTGATGGCGAGGTACTGGTTTTACACCCACAAAAGGTCTGAAAGTCAGGAAGTGGCGGGTTATGTCGCCGAGCTAAGACACCTTGCAGGACATTGCGAATTTGAAAGACATTTGGAGCACATGCTCAGAGACTTTTTTGTACTTGCATTGGCCACGAACCCATACTGCGCAAGCATTTGACTGAAGAGACCCCAACCTTGATTAAGACCCTAGTGATAGCTCAGGCGTTCATTGCCACCAGTGACAATACCACGCGAATCTCTCAGCACACAAGTGCTGCTACAAGTACTGTGAACAAAGTGATGTTGTTTTCGGATCCTAACGTATAGGGCAGGTCACACATGCCTGCAGCTGCACGGCCGCAGATGTCTCAGAGTCCACCATCAAGGGTGATGAATGCAAGACCATTAACACCTTGTTGCAGCTGCGGGGGGTGATCATCGTTTCCATTCATGCCAATTCAAAGGGTACGTTTGCAAGGGCTGCGGAACAATGGGACACCTCCAACGTATGTTCAGACGAGCTGCAAACCCTGCTAAACCTGCAAGCCACCATGTTGCAGAGGAGGACAGATCCACGGAGCATCACGATGAACCAGAGCCTCAGACCGAAGAGGCAGAGGTACACGGGGTGCAGACATTCACCACGAATTGTCCCCCGATAATGCTGAATGTTGAATTAAATGGACTTCAGGTGTCAATGGAGCTGGACACGAGCACGAGCCAGTCCATCATGGGCAAAAAGACTTTCGAAAGATTGTGGTGCAACAAGGCCTCAAGGCCAGACTTAACTCCAGTTCACACGAAACTAAGAACTTACATAAAAGAACTGATTCCCGTAATCGGCAGTACTACCGTAAAGGTCTCCGACGATGGAGCGGTGCACAAGCTACCACTCTTTTTTACCAAGATTGTCCATCTTTATTTCAGGTTTGTCTTTTTCCTATGTGTCTTTGTTTTACTCCCTCTAACATTTCTAAAACATTAGAATTTTAAGAGCTTATTCATTTCCTTGCTCGCTGTCTGTGAGAATTCTGCATTTTGATTGGCAGCTTTGACAGCCTGTTGCCATCACAGTAGTCACCAAGAGATCCCCATTAACTTCTGTTGATTTGAATTGAAGATCGCTAAACCTGACACAGGGATCCTTGTGCGAAGTGTACTTCGGGGCCAGCAGCAAACACCTTTACTTGGCTGCTAACTGCAAATTCCGGGCCAATATGATCTGGAATCACTGCCTGAAAGGGTTGAATAGAAACATTCAAAAGGGAATTGGATAACTACTTGAAAAGGGAAAAAATGTAGGGCTATGCAGAAAGAGTAGGGTAGTGGGACTAAATGCACAGCTCTTAGAAAGAACAAAACAGGCACAATGAGCTGAATATTCTTTTTCTGTGCTGTACGATTCCATGATTCTAACTTGTTATGGTGCAATTAAAAAAAAATTTATTCACTGGATGTGGGCATCATTGGCAAGGCTAGCATTTATTGCCCATCTCGACTTGCCCTCGAGAAGGTGGTATTGAGCCATCTTCTTGAGTCGCTGCAGTCCATGTGGTATACTTCTTTGCTGCTTTTTTTGGTACAACTGAGTGTCTGAGTGGTGGAGGGAGTGAATGTTTAAGGTGGTGGATGGGGTGCGAATCAAGCAGGTTGTTTTGTCTTGGATGGTGTCAATCTTCTTGAGTGTTGTTGGAGCTGCACTCATACGAGCAAGTCTTCTCTTCCTTTCTTAGGCAATCTCTCGGAGTCGAGGATGACTTGTTTCCACGCTAAAAATGAGTTCTTAGGTGACTGAAGAGTGCAATGCAGGGCAGTCTCTGTCACAGGTGGGGAAAACACTGTTTGGAGGAATGGGAGGTTGGGGTGCCTGGGTTGAAGTGCACTCCTTCCAGTGTTGACACTTGGCTTCAGCTTCTTCTTGGCGAAGATACTCAAGGTGTTCAGCGCCTTCCCAGATGCTTTTCTTCCACTTTGGACGGTCTTGGGCCAGGGATTCCCAGGTGTCGATGGGGATAACTTAGAAACACAGAAACATAGAAAATAGGTGCAGGGATAGGCCATTCGGCCCTTCGAGCCTGCACCGCCATTCAATAAGATCATGGCTGATCATTCCCTCAGTACCCCTTTTCTGCTTTCTCTCCATACCCCTTGATCCCTTTAGCCGTAAGGGCCATATCTAACACCCTCTTGAATATATCCAATGAACTGGCATCAACAACTCTCTGCGGTAGGGAATTCCACAGGTTAACAACTCTCTGAATGAAGAAGTTTCTCCTCATCTCAATCCTAAATGGCCTATCTCTTATCCTAAGACTATGTCCCCTGGTTCTGGACATCCCCAACATCGGGAACATTCTTCCCGCATCTAACCTGTCCAGTCCCGTCAGAATCTTATACGTTTCTAAGAGATCCCCTCTCATTCTGCTAAACTCCAGTGAATAAAGGCCCATTTGATCCAGTCTCTCCTCATATGACAGTCCGGCCATCCCTGGAATCAGTCTGGTGAACCTTTGCTGCACTCCCTCATTAGCAAGAACGTCCTTCCTCAGATTAGGAGACCAAAACTGAACACAATATTCCAGGTGAGGCCTCACTAAGGCCCTGTACAGCTGCAGTAAGACCTCCCTACTCCTATACTCAAATTCCCTAGCTATGAAGGCCAACATACCATTTGCCTTCTTCACCGCCTGCTGTACCTGCATGGCCACTTTCAGTGACTGATGAACCATGACACCCAGGTCTCGTTGCACCTCCCCTTTTCCTAATCTGCCGCCATTCATATAATATTCTGCCTTTGTGTTTTTGCCCCCAAAATGGATAACCTCACATTTATATACATTATACTGCTTCTGCATTGCATTTTCCCACTCACCTAACCTGTCCAAGTCACCCTGCAGCCTCTTAGCATCCTCCTCACAGCTCACACCGACACCCAGTTTAGTGTCATCCGCAAACTTGGAGATATTACACTCAATTCCTTCATCTAAATCGTTAATATATATTGTAAGAGCTGGGATCCCAGCACTGATCCTTGCGGCGCTCCACTAGTCACTGCCTGCCATTCTGAAAAGGACCTGTTTATCCCGACTCTCTTCTGCCTGTCTGCCAACCAGTTCTCTATCCACATCAGTACATTACCCCCAATACCATGCGCTTTGATTTTGCACACCAATCTCTTGTACGGGACCTTGTCAAAAGCCTTTTGAAAGTCCAAATACCCCACATCCACTTATTCTCCCTTGTCCACTCTGCTAGTTACATCCTCAAAAAATTCCAGAAGATTCGTCAAGCATGATTTCCCTTTCATAAATCCATGCTGATTTGGTCTGATCCTGTCACTGCTTTCCAAATACGCTGCTATTTCATCCTTAATGATTGATTCCAACATTTTCCCCATTACTGATGTCAGGCTATAATTACCCGTTTTCTCTCTCCCTCCTTTTTTAAAAAGCGGTGTTACATTAGCTACTCTCCAGTCCATAGAAACTTATCCAGAGTCGAAAGACTGTTGGAAAATGATCACCAATGCATCCACTATTTCTAGGGCCACTTCCTTAAGTACTCTAGGATGCAGACTATCAGGCCCCAGGAATTTATTGGCCTTCAATCCCATCAATTTCCCTAACACAGTTTCCCGCCTAATAAGAATATCCTTCAGTTCCTCCTTCTCACTAGACCCACTGTCCCCTAGTACATTCGGAAGGTTATTGGTGTCTTCCTTCATGAAGACAGATTTGAAGTATTTGTTCATTTCTTGGTTCCCCATTATAAATTCACCTTAATCCGACTGCAAGGGACCTATGTTTGTCTTCACTAAGCTTTTTCTCTTCACATATTTATAGAAGCTTTTGCAGTTGCACTTTTTCAAGGACGATTTGAGGGTGTCCTTGAAGCGTTTCCTTTGCCCACCATGTCGGAGCTCTGAGTAGACGCTTGTTTTGAGAATTTCATGTTAGGCATGCGGACAATGTGGCCCATCCAGCGGAGCTGATCAACCGTGGTCAATGCTTTGATGCTGCGGATGTTGGCCTGAGCGAGAACACTGACATTGGTGCGCCTATCCTGTCAATGAATTTGCAGGATCTTGCGGATGCAACGTTGGTGGTACTTCTCCAGTGTTTTGAGATACCTGCTGTACATAGTCCATATCTCTGAGCCATTTGGAGGGCAGTATCACTACTGCTCCGTAGACCATGAGCTTGGTGCTGGGTTTGAGGTCCTGGTCTTCAAACACTCCCTTCCTCAGAGGACCGAAGGCTGCACTGGCACACTGAAGGCAGTGTTGGACCTCGTCGTCGACGTCTGCCCTTGTTGACAATAGGTTCCCGAGCTACGGAAAATGTTCCTCTTCATGGATTTTGATAATCGGGGAGCAGTGCTGCACAGTGGGGGCAGGTTGGTAGAGGACCTTTGTCTTGTGGATGTTTAGTGTAAGGCCCATGCTGTCGTACACCTCGGTGAAGGTGTTGACGATGGCTTGGAGTTTGGCCTCTGAATGTGAGCAGATACAAGCGTCATCCGCGTACTGTAGTCCGATGACGGAGGATGGGACGACCTTGGATCTGGCCTGGAGGCGGCGAAGGTTGAACAAATTTCCGTTTGTCCTGTAATTTAGCTCCATTTCAGCGGGGAGCTTGCTGAGGGTGCGATGGAGCATTGCTTGACCCTGGTCCGAACATGGAAGGGATCTGTGGTTGGTCAGGATCATGGCTTGCATGTCATCGTGGAGCAGGAGGAGGATGGTGACAAACTTTTGAGGGCAGCCGAATCTGAGGAGGACGCTCCATAATCCCTCATGGTTGACAGTGTCGAAGGCTTTTGTGAGATCAAAGAAAGCAAAGGGTTGGTGCTGTTCCCTGCATTTCTTTTATATCTGCCGTGCGGTAAAGATCATGGCCATTGTGCCCCTTAGTGGGTGGAATCCACATTGCGACTCTGGGAGGATTATTGCGATGACTTTCATGGTGGTCGGCACATTACCATCACCACCAAGCTGAGGGACCTCAGGTCCATGGTGTGGCACCACACTGGAAGGTCCCACGCAGCCCATGTTGGACCTAGCCTTGAATGCAACACTGAGTTGTTGGGTGGCATCGAACTGAAACTGCATGAGAGCAGCCAGAGTCTCAAATCCACGAGAGGTGGCAGCAATTTGACACTCCATGGCAGCAGTAAGATGCTCTGTGGCACGTTGCCCAGAGAGCATAAAAGCATTCTGAACTTCCAGGGCCGCGGCCATCCCCTCCAATCCAGCACCGATGCACTCGTTCCCTCACGCCTGTGCTGAATGGCAGCTGCCACATCACTTGAAGGTTGCAGCACTTCAGCTGGATCTGCACGATCACTCTAGGAGTCCACCATCGCCTGCGCACTGGCAATGATGCGTTCCATGGTGTGCGTAGAGCTGTCAACTATGAGGGAGTGGACTCCTCACTACTTCCGAAAGCCTCTTTGGCACCCTTGTCAGTGCCCCCAACATCTTGGAATGCATGGCTTCCACCATTCTTTTGTAAGCCGCTACATCGATGGCATCATCTGAGTCCTCGTCGGCAGAAGTCCGGTGTGGACTCGCCCCCTGGAGAGGTGGCACCTGAGGCTGCCTAGCCCCGTCACCATGCTGCAGCCCGCTAAGCCCCGGTGCAACACGCAGTGCAGACCGCTGTATGACCTCATCTATATCACACTGCGTATCTCACCGCGTATCACACCCAGTATCTAAGCTGGCACGTGTGAGTGGAAACAATGACGCGTTGGTACCATCAGTGTCCTCCTCTTCCTCTTCCACCTCAGTGGCATCCCCAAACGATAGAGTGCTGTGTATGCTCTCAGCAGGGCTTGAACCCTCAATTTCCTCACTGCTGCGACTTGACGTTTCAAGCCTAATATGGAGAAGGGTGTGATGCAGGTCTCCAGCTGGTCTGTGATGTCTCTCATCACTGGCGACTGTGTTGGGTGTGCTGCCACTCGGTCTGTCATGGGAGTGTAAATGGGAGAAGGGCTGCCATGAGGCGGAGGTGGGGGATTTACGCACTGTGCCTACAAATAGCAGACTTCCAGAAGGAAAGGCACAGTAGGCACTGGTATATTCAGGTAGAGAGCGCATTCAAAGACAGCCTCACTTACCCATGCTGCCCACATCGGCGCCGCCAATACCGCAGCCCACAGCGGCTTCTCATCTGCAAGCATAAATGGGAGAAGGGCAGCCGTGATGGGGAGGTGCGGGATGAAGGCATAGAGGATGCAACTAGCAGACTTCCATGAAGAAAAAGAACAGTAGGCGCTGGCGCATTTAAGGAGAAAGCACATTAAAGGAGGGCCTTCACTTACCCACATTGGTGGCAGCACTACCCTTGCCCACAGGGAAGGCACCATGTCCATCGATGAGTGGACATGGTGTCTTCCTCCAAAGGAGTGAGGATTTGCGTGTCTGCCTCGCCACCACCAGTCTTCCTTTGCTCGGCTCTATTGTGAGCCAGTTTGGCCTGCAAAAGAAAGAATGGTTGGTGAGTACCACTGTGATGACGCATCAGAAATGAATGCACAAGTGTTTGTCCCTGACATGCAGTTGTAAGTGTGAGATGAAAGGGAGCCTCCATTGCGAGAACACACACATATATGTACAGAGGCGTGAACAATGAAATGCTGCTTGAGTGACTAAACAGTGAGGATGGGAAATAAGAGACTGTTGAAGGAGCGTCTTGCAGATGCAAGGTCAGCAGTTGGTTGAAGATGTACTCACTTTCAGAAGATGGATGATATCGTAGAATTGCTTCCTGCACTGCATGGGAGTCCTCTGATGAATGGAGGTGCCCGAGACCTCCTCTGCTATCTTCCTCCATGCATTAGTCAAGACCTCCCGAGTCGGTCCCCCCACGTCGGGATGCATAAGGGTCTCCAGCTCTGCATCGATGAAGCGGCTTGCCCTCCTTGCCCCTTTAACACCAGCCATCCTCAAAGTAAACTCCTTCCTTCCTCAGGGCCTAGCTGCAAACCATGACCTTTAAGAAGGCCAGGGAGCAGCTGGCTCGTTCGATCCACATTAGCAGCATGCTGAACTTCTCCACGCTCATCCCGCTTCAATTAACATAGAAACATAGAAACATAGAAACAATGAAACATAGAAACATAGAAAATAGGTGCAGGAGCATGCCATTCGGCCCTTCGAGCCTGCACCACCATTCAATATGATCATGGCTGATCATGCAATATACTCACACCGCTGAAAAGTGCAGTTTGGAGGCGCTCGTTAGCGCAGGAACCCATTTTAAAAACTTTTTTGGCTGAATATCGATCGGGGGTGATGATGGCCCCAAAAATTCAAGAGATGCGCCAACCTTCTTGCACAAGTGAGTTTCGGCCTGTGAATGTCATTCAGGTCTTGCTGCATTCGGGCACGGATTGCTTCATTATCTGAGGAGTTGCGAATGGAACTGAACACAGTGCAATCATCAGCAAACATCTCCACCTTATGATGGAGGGAAGATCATTAATGAAGTAGCTGAAGATGGTTGTGCCTGGGACACTGCCCTGAGGAACTCCTGCAGCGAGGTCCTGTGGCTGAGATGATTGTCCTTCAAAAACCACAACCATCTTCCTTTGTGCTCGGTATGACTCCAGCCTGTTTTCCCCCTGATTCCCATTGACTCCAATTTTACTACAGCTTCTTGATGCCACACTTGGCCAAATGTTGCCTTACTGTCAAGGGCAGTCACTCTCACCTTACCTCTGGAATTCAACAATTTTGTCCAGAGAAAAGTGGCAAATTAGGAATTGGGACTGCAGATTATACTTTCTACCTACTAAGTTTTATATTTCTATGTCTGAACTTTTCCTTGGCAATCACAAAAGAGCTTCAAAGAATACAGACAATAATTAATATATCAATTTATGTTGTTTCCAGGGGGCTGAAATTTCCCCCCACTTTAAGGCGGTAATGGGGCGGTAAGATCTTTTCGACCGGGAGCAAGCAGATGGCTGATCCCCGGGATGAGGGGCGGCGGAAATGGTTTTCGCCCCGTCCGTGTTCCTGCCCCGTCAGGCACATGCCGACCCCTTTCTACCCCGCGAGGGTAATTGACCCGTGGGAACAGAGCCGACGCCGCTCGGTGTCCCCAATAGCTTTTCGCGGCAGGAAGCTGTCAGTGGCTGGGCGGCACTTCCACCCTTAAAGGGGAGGGAGCTCTGCCGTGGCCGGCATGGTGGCCACGGGTTTGGCTGAGCCGCCAACAAGCAGGCCGGCACACCCTCTTGGGTACTGGACCGTTGGCCCGGCCGAAGCTCTTCCTGGTGGCCCAGTGGGCGCCGCTAAAGTGGCTGCAGAGCTCGCAGCGACCCTCCCCTTTAAGTGAAGGGGAGGGACATTGTGACGTATCGGCTTGATGTGTCTGCATCGCGCTGACTTCATAAGCGCCATGCTGACATGCTCAGCACGGCGCTTATGACACCGCCTGCCTTCCGCCCTGCTCCAAAAGCAATTCCGCCCCCAATCACAGCCACTATGAACTCCATTATGAACACAGCCACTCCCACACAAGAGATTAATGTGCAAAGTTAAAACACATGGGATTGGGGGTAGTGTGCTGACGTGGATTGAGAACTGGTTGTCAGACAGGAAGCAAAGAGTAGGAGTAAATGGGTACTTTTCAGAATGGCAGGCAGTGACTAGTGGGGTACCGCAAGGTTCTGTGCTGGGGCCCCAGCTGTTTACACTGTACATTAATGATTTAGACGAGGGGATTAAATGTAGTATCTCCAAATTTGCGGATGACACTAAGTTAGGTGGCAGTGTGAGCTGCGAGGAGGATGCTATGAGGCTGCAGAGCGACTTGGATAGGTTAGGTGAGTGGGCAAATGAATGGCAGATGAAGTATAATGTGGATAAATGTGAGGTTATCCACTTTGGTGGTAAAAACAGAGAGACAGACTATTATCTGAATGGTGACAGATTAGGAAAAGGGGAGGTGCAACGAGACCTGGGTGTCATGGTACATCAGTCATTGAAGGTTGGCATGCAGGTACAGCAGGCGGTTAAGAAAGCAAATGGCATGTTGGCCTTCATAGCGAGGGGATTTGAGTACAGGGGCAGGGAGGTGTTGCTACAGTTGTACAGGGCCTTGGTGAGGCCACACCTGGAGTATTGTGTACAGTTTTGGTCTCCTAACTTGAGGAAGGACATTCTTGCTATTGAGGGAGTGCAGCGAAGATTCACCAGACTGATTCCTGGGATGGTGGGATTAACCTATCAAGAAAGACTGGATCAACTGGGCTTGTATTCACTGGAGTTCAGAAGAATGAGAGGGGACCTCATAGAAACGTTTAAAATTCTGATGGGTTTAGACAGGTTAGATGCAGGAAGAATGTTCCCAATGTTGGGGAAGTCCAGAACCAGGGGTCACAGTCTAAGGATAAGGGGTAAGACATTTAGGACCGAGATGAGGAGAAACTTCTTCACCCAGAGAGTGGTGAACCTGTGGAATTCTCTACCATAGAAAGTTGTTGAGGCCAACTCACTAAATATATTCAAAAAGGAGTTAGATGTAGTCCTTACTCCTAGGGGGATCAAGGGGTATGGCGAGAAAGCAGGAATGGGGTATTGAAGTTGCATGTTCAGCCATGAACTCATTGAATGGCGGTGCAGGCTAGAAGGGCTGAATGGCCTACTCCTGCACCTATTTTCTATGTTTCTATGTTGCTATGAATTATACAAGCAAAAGAGGGCAATTTCCCTCTATTCCCCGCTCCATGGATTCAGGCAGAGAATATTCCGGTTGAGGCAGAGTGTAATTTTGCCCCCTAGTTTTTAAGACTGCTGAACACGTTATAAGAACTACTTAAACAAACCTGGATGGTATGCGAATCACTGGCTTGTCCAAGGATTTCAAGTAAAGCTGGATCAGAGACAAAGAAGAATCTAGGAAATAGCAACCTCTTCTTTTCCAAATATCTGCCAAAATATTAACATTAAAATGTATAAGCAAATCTCTAAGAACATTTTCGAACTCAGATTTTTGTCTACGTTTTGGTTTGTTTATTATGATTGGTAGCAGATCTCCAGTGGAGTTGTTAATGGCGGAACATCCAACGTGTAATTGCTCAAGTATGACAGAAGTTAAGTGAGATGCTCATTGTCATGTATCTTACATTATTATATATAACTGTATCCTAACATGCTATATATGACTGTAATAAGATATGACCTGTAACCACCAGCATACCTTACCACCGGGGGGGCACTTGCAAGAGACAGGTATATAAGCACAGGTCTCAGGCAAGTGCAGCATTCCAGAGCTGTGAAATAAAAGGTGCAGGTCCAGAGTGACCTTGACCTCACTACATGCCTCGTGTGAATCTATACTGAAGGGACAGGACTTTACAGTGACGACGAGGATGGGATCCGAATCTATAGTGAAGGGACAGGACTTTACAGTGGCGACGAGTTACGGGATTACAGAATCCACAGAATGGCGAACAACGGATCAGATGAAAAGTACAATGCGGGAGACAATTGGGAGGACTTTGTAGAAAGGCTCTAGCAAAGCTTTGTAACCAAAGACTGGTTAGGTGATGATACGGCAGGGCAAGAGAAGAGCCCATCTCTTGACCAGCTGGGGCTCGAAAACATACGCTTTAATGAAGGATCTGTTGGCACCTGAGAAACCAGCAAGCTAGTCGTTTGAAGAATTGAGCACACTGGTAAGAGACCACATGAAGCCAGAGAGCAGCCTACACATGGCCAGACACAGGTTCTACAATTACAGACGCTGTGTGGGCCAGAGCATACCCGACTTCGTGGCGGGTGCAGGACATTCTAAAAAGGGAGGGAGAACAGCCAGTTGTCGTGGTGCACATTGGTACCAACGACATAGGTAAAAAGAAGGATGAGGTCCTACGAAACGAATTTAAGGAGCTAGGAGCTAAATTAAAAAGTAGGACCTCAAAAGTAGTAATCTCGGGATTGCTACCAGTGCCACGTGATAGTCAGAGTAGGAATCGCAGGATAGCGCAGATGAATACGTGGCTTGAGCAGTGGTGCAACAGGGAGGGATTCAAATTCCTGGGGCATTGGAACCGGTTCTGGGGGAGGTGGGACCAGTACAAACCGGACGGTCTGCACCTGGGCAGGACCGGAAACAATGTCCTAGGGGGAGTGTTTGCTAGTGCTGTTGGGGAGGATTTAAACTGATATGGCAGGGGGATGGGAACCAATGCAGGGAGACAGAGGGAAACAAAAAGGAGGCAAAAGCAAAAGACAGAAAGGAGATGAGGAAAAGTGGAGGGCAGAGAACAAAAAGGGCCACTGTACAGCAAAATTCTAAAAGGACAAAGGGTGTTAAAAGAACAAGCCTGAAGGCTTTGTGTCTTAATGCAAGGAGTATCCGCAATAAAGTGGATGAATTAACTGTGCAAATAGATGTTAACAAATATGATGTGATTGGGATTACGGAGACGTGGCTCCAGGATGATCAGGGCTGGGAACTCAACATCCAGGGGTATTCAACATTCAGGAAAGATAGAATAAAAGGAAAAGGAGGTGGGGTAGCATTGCTGGTTAAGGAGCAAATTAAGGCAATAGTTCGGAAGGACATTAGCTTGGATGATGTGGAATCTATATGGGTAGAGCTGCAGAATACCAAAGGACAAAAAACGTTAGTGGGAGTTGTGTACAGACCTCCAAACAGTAGTAGTGATGTTGGGGAGGGCATCAAACAGGAAATTAGGGGTGCGTGCAATAAAGGTGCAGCAGTTATAATGGGTGACTTTAATATGCACATAGATTGGGTTAACCAAACTGGAAGCAATACGGTAGAGGAGGATTTCCTGGAGTGCATAAGGGATGGTTTTTTAGACCAATATGTCGAGGAACCAACTAGGGGGGAGGCCATCTTAGACTGGGTGTTGTGTAATGAGAGAGGATTAATTAGCAATCTCGTTGTGCGAGGCCCCTTGGGGAAGAGTGACCATAATATGGTGGAATTCTGCATTAGGATGGAGAATGAAACAGTTAATTCAGAGACCATGGTCCAGAACTTAAAGAAGGGTAACTTTGAAGGTATGAGGCGTGAATTGGCTAGGATAGATTGGCGAATGATACTGAAGGGGTTGACTGTGGATGGGCAATGGCAGACATTTAGAGACCGCATGGATGAACTACAACAATTGTACATTCCTGTCTGTTGTAAAAATAAAAAAGGGAAGGTGGCTCAACCGTGGCTATCAAGGGAAATCAGGGATAGCATTAAAGCCAAGGAAGTGGCATACAAATTGGCCAGAAATAGCAGAGAACCCGGGGACTGGGAGAAATTTAGAATTCAGCAGAGGAGGACAAAGGGTTTGATTAGGGCAGGGAAAATGGAGTATGAGAAGAAGCTTGCAGGGAACATTAAGACGGATTGCAAAAGTTTCTATAGATATGTAAAGAGAAAAAGGTTAGTAAAGACAAACGTAGGTCCCCTGCAGTCAGAATCAGGGGAAGTCATAACGGGGAACAAAGAAATGGCGGACCAATTGAACAAGTACTTTGGTTCGGTATTCACTGAGGAGGACACAAACAACCTTCCGGATATAAAAGGGGTCGGAGGGTCTAGTAAGGAGGAGGAACTGAGGGAAATCCTTATTAGTCGGGAAATTGTGTTGGGGAAATTGATGGGATTGAAGGCCGATAAATCCCCAGGGCCTGATGGACTGCATCCCAGAGTACTTAAGGAAGTGGCCTTGGAAATAGTGGATGCATTGACAGTCATTTTCCAACATTCCATTGACTCTGAATCAGTTCCTATGGAGTGGAGGGTAGCCAATGTAACCCCACTTTTTAAAAAAGGAGCAAGAGAGAAAACAGGGAATTACAGACCGGTCAGCCTGACATCGGTAGTGGGTAAAATGATGGAATCAATTATTAAGGATGTCATCGCAGTGCATTTGGAAAGAGGTAATATGATAGGTCCAAGTCAGCATGGATTTGTGAAAGGGAAATCATGCTTGACAAATCTTCTGGAATTTTTTGAGGATGTTTCCAGTAGAGTGGACAAGGGAGAACCAGTTGATGTGGTATATTTGGACTTTCAGAAGGCTTTCGACAAGGTCCCACACAAGAGATTAATGTGTAAAGTTAAAGCACATGGGATTGGGGGTAGTGTGCTGACATGGATTGAGAACTGGTTGTCAGACAGGAAGCAAAGAGTAGGAGTAAATGGGGACTTTTCAGAATGGCAGGCAGTGACTAGTGGGGTACCGCAAGGTTCTGTGCTGGGGCTCCAGCTGTTTACACTGTACATTAACGATTTAGACGAGGGGATTAAATGTAGTATCTCCAAATTTGCGGATGACACTAAGTTGGGTGGCAGTGTGAGCTGCAAGGAGGATTCTATGAGGCTGCAGAGCGACTTGGATAGGTTAGGTGAGTGGGCAAATGCATGGCAGATGAAGTATAATGTGGATAAATGTGAGGTTATCCACTTTGGTGGTAAAAACAGAGAGACAGACTATTATTTGAATGGTGACAGATTAGGAAAAGGGCAGGTGCAAAGAGACCTGGGTGTCATGGTACATCAGTCATTGAAGGTTGGCATGCAGGTACAGCAGGCGGTTAAGAAAGCAAATGGCATGTTGGCCTTCATAGCGAGGGGATTTGAGTACAGGGGCAGGGAGGTGTTGCTACAATTGTACAGGGCCTTGGTGAGGCCACACCTGGAGTATTGTGTACAGTTTTGGTCTCCTAACCTGAGGAAGGACATTCTTGCTATTGAGGGAGTGCAGCGAAGGTTCACCAGACTGATTCCCGGGATGGCGGGACTGACCTATCAAGAAAGACTGGATCAACTGGGCTTGTATTCACTGGAGTTCAGAAGAATGAGAGGGGACCTCATAGAAACGTTTAAAATTCTGACGGGGTTAGACAAGTTAGATGCAGGAAGAATGTTCCCAATGTTGGGGAAGTCCAGAACCAGGGGACACAGTCTAAGGATAAGGGGGAAGCCATTTAGGACCGAGATGAGGAGGAATTTCTTCACCCAGAGAGTGGTGAACCTGTGGAATTCTCTACCACAGAAAGTTATTGAGGCCAATTCACTAAATATATTCAAAAAGGAGTTAGATGAAGTCCTTACTACTAGGGGAATCAAGGGGTATGGTGAGAAAGCAGGAATGGGGTACTGAAGTTGCATGTTCAGCCATGAACTCATTGAATGGCGGTGCAGGCTAGAAGGGCCGAATGGCCTACTCCTGCACCTATTTTCTATGTTTCTATGTTTTTTCTATGGAACTTCGGAGGTTGGTTAGTTTATGTGAGTTCTCCGATGAACTGAGGAGAGAAATGCTGAGAGACTTTTTCATTGAAGGAATAGGCCACGCAGGCATATTCTGAAAGCTCATAGAGACCAAGAACCTGACCTTAGAGGCAGCAGCACTGGTTGCACAGACATTCTTGGTAGGGGAAGAAGAAACGAGGTTGATTTACAATGCAGGTACAACAACGAATGAAATGATGGAACAAGGAGTTCACAGCATTAGAAAAGCTGTTACCCCCACACATAGACAAAACCGGCAGAACAGGCTTTCGACAGCAAGCAGTGGCAACAGAAGTCATCAAGGGCCACAGGAACGGCCGTTCACACCTCATCAACCCACAATGCGAGCAGTCAACTACAAACTGAGAGAAGCTCAAGAGAGATCAGCCAGACGCAGCTCATTCTTTATAAGCAATCTGTGCTGGAGGTGTGGGGGTGGGCACCCGTCAAGGGGATGTCGATTTCAGCAGGCTGTTTGCAGGAACTGTGAATATACAGGGCATTTGGCCCGCATGACAAAAAAAACTGCAGCTCGGCTGGTATACGAATCAGATGGGTCGGAAAGCGGACCAGAAGACGGTGGGGACAGTACCCGGGACACCGATGTACAGCGCGTCAACACGATCAATGGCCACTGCTCCTACGACAGGATGCCTCCCATAATGATGAGGGTCCTACTGAACGAGATATTTGTCAACATGGAGCTGGATACAGGAGCGAGTCAATCTCTCATGGGCGCTCAACAATTTGAACAACTGTGGCCGCATAAAAGAGACAGACCAAAACTCACAAGGGTCGACACCAAACTAAGGACCGATACCAAATAAATCGTACCAGTCCTCGGCAGCGCCATGCTCTCTGTCACACACAAAGGGACAGTGAACCGACTTCCCCTGTGGATTGTCCCCGGAGACCCCCAGCACTGCTGGGGAGAAGTTGGCTGGCAAAACTAAACTGGAAATGGGATGATGTCCATGCCATGTCATTAGAGAAACGGACCTCCTGCTCAACAGTTTTCAAGTGATTTGAACATCTCTTTCAGCCAGGTGTGGGCACTTTCAAAGGGGCCAAAGTCAAAATCTACATCACACAGGATGCTAGACCGGTCCATCACAAGGCCAGAGCTGTACCCTATGTGATGAGGGAAAAGGTTGAACACAAACTAGACAGGCTTCTGCGGGAAGGCATGATATCACCTGTGGAATTTAGCGACTGGGCAAGTCCCATCGTCCCAGTCATGAAGCCTGATGGATCCGTACGAATCTGTGGGGACTACAAATCTACCATAAACAGAGTCTCCCTACAGGACCAGTAACCCGCTGCCCAGAGCGGAGGACTTTTTTGCCACATTGGCTGGAGGTAAACTTTTCTCAAAATTAGACCTCACATCTGCGTATATGACGCAAGAATTGACCGAGGAATCCAAGCTACTCACCACCATGAACACACATCGAGGCCTTTTCATGTACAATCGATGCCCATTCGGCATCAGGTCGGCAGCTGCCATATTCCAGCGCAACATGGCGAGTCTGCTCAAGTCCATCCCGGGGACGGTTGTATTTCAAGACGACATACTTATCACGGGCAGGGACACCGACTCCCATCTCCGTAATTTGGAGGAAGTACTAAAGCGGTTGGATCGGGTAGGCCTACGAGTCAAGAAATCCAAGTGCCTGTTTCTCTCACCCGAGGTTGAATTTTTGGGCAGAAGGATTGCCGCTGATGAAATCCGCCCAACAGAGTCCAAAACAGAAGCAATTCACCTGGCACCCAGGCCCCGGAATGTCTCAGAACTGCGCGCCTTTCTCGGGCTACTCAATTAGTTTGGGAACTTTATGCAGAACTTAAGCACGCTGCTGGAGCCTCTCCACGTGCTACTCAGGAAGGGGTGCGATTGGTTTTGGGGGGACGCCCAGAAACGCGCCTTCAATAAGGCACGCAACCTTCTGTGTTCCAACAGTGTTTTGACTTTCTTTGACCCAGGTAAAAAGCTAGTTCTCATGCGATGCGTCAGCGTATGGGGTCGGGTGCATTTTGCAACATGTCAATAGTGCGGGCAACTTACAACCCATAGCTTATGCCTCCAGGTCACTTTCGCGGGTGGAGCGCAGCTACAGAATGGTACAGAAGGAGCCGCTCGCGTGCGTGTACGGTGTCAAAAAGATGCACCAATACCTTTTCGGAGCCAAGTTCGCAATAGAAACCGACCACAAGCCCCTCATGTCCCTCCTATCCGAGAGCAAGGCAATAAACGCCAACGCCTCGGCGCGAATTCAACGGTGGGCACTCATGCCGGTGTCCTACGACTATACCATAAGGCACAGACCAGGCACAGACAACTGTGCCGACGCGCTCAGCAGGCTACCCCTGGCGACCACGGAAGGGTCTGACGAACAGGACTGTGAGATAGTTATGGCAATCAATGCCTTTGAATCCACAGGTTCGCCTATGACGACTCGCCAAATCAGAGCCTGGACGGCCAGCGACCCCACGGTATCCTTAGTAAAAAGATGCGTCCTAACCGGTGACTGGGCAGAGGCTCGCGATGCCTGCCCCAAGGAATTAAAACCCTTTCACAGGCGCATGCATGAGCTATCACTACAAGCAGACTGCCTGATGTGGGGCAGCCGAGTAGTCATGCCTCTGCGAGGCAGAGAGGCATTTGTCCGGGAGCACCACCGTGAGCACCCGGGGATCGTTCTCATGAAGGCCATAGCCAGATCCCACGTCTGGTGGCCTGGTATTGACACGTACTTGGAGCATTTGCAACGTACGGAATCCCTGACATATTAATCAGTGACAATGGTCCGTGCTTCACCAGCGCAGAATTCCAAGACTTTATAATTGACCACGGCATAAATCACGTCAAGACGGCACCGTTCAAGCCGGCCTCCAACGACCAGGTGGAGAAAGCAGTGCAAATCATTCAACAAGGCATGCTTAAAATCCAAGGTCCCACGCTGCAGGGTCGCCTGTTGCGACTGCTATTGGCATACAGATCTCGTCCGCACTCACTGACTGGGATCCCCCTGCGCAACTGATGAAAAGGACTTTAAAAACAAGGCTCTCATTAATCCTCCCAGACATGCACGAAATCGTTGAGGCAAAGCGCCGTAAGCTGACTGAGTACCATGACAGAAATTCGAGGGGGAGATGGAATGAGATAGGGGACAAAGTGTTTGTACTAAACTATGGCAGGGGTCCCAAATGGCTTGCAGGAACAGTAACGGGCAAGGAAGGAAACAGGCTGCTGGTAGTACAAATGGACAATGGCAAAACCTGCCGGAGGCATGTCGACCAAGTCAAAAGCAGATTTACCAACAGCACTGCGGAACCAGAGGCAGACTACTATGTGGAACTCACACCACACCTGGTGGACAGACAGAGGGAACAACCTGAGGAAAGGGCAATCCCCACAGACAGCCCAGGCGAGTCAACAACAATCACACCAATCGAAACAGACAGCCCAGGGGGAGATACCAGTTACCACACCCAAAGAAAAACAGACACCAAGGCAAACAACTGAACCACAACTCAGACGCTCCACGCGAGAGCGTAGACCACCTGAGGGACTGAACTTATAAAGACAATAAGACCTTGGGGGAGGGTGATGTCATGTATCTTACATTATTATATCTAACTGTATCCCAACATGCTATATATGACTGTAATAAGATATGACCTGTAACCACCAGCATACCTTACCACCAAGGTGGGGGGGCACTTGCAAGAGACAGGTATATAAGGACAGGTCTCAGGCAAGTGCAGCATTCCAGAGCTGTGAAATAAAAGGTGCAGGTCCAGAGTGACCTTGACTTCACTACATGCCTCGTGTGAATCTGTACTGAAGGGACAGGACTTTACACTTATAGTGCCACACTACACTCAAGAATATTTAATATATTACCAGTATATCTCCTGTGGATTTGCTTATGGTGAGTCATCTTGCAATTTTTGGGACTGGATTTTCCGGTGCTGTCTGCCTCTGTTTTCACCCTGGAGGGGCGGTAATGGCGGCGGTGAGCTCTTCTGGGCGGGCGGTCAGCTTCCAGCACCCAGCCGGGGATTTCGGGGCCAGTTTCGGTAGGGCGCAGAGCATTTCCGCTCGGAATAGGCGAGCCGGTGTGCAACGCCTCTGGTTGCAACACTGGCACACTCATAACTCACGCCGGACCCGTATGCCCCGCAGCACGCCCTGCTGTGACCGCTTGTGAAAACGGGCAGTGCGACCTGGAGCAGCTGCAGAGAGGTAAGTAATATGCACCTCAGGTAAGTGTGATTGCTTTTTCTCTTCTTTTTTTTTGCGATTTATGTTGTGGTGGCAAGGGCTATGTATTGGGAATGTTTTTGGTGTTTTTTCTCCCCGGGCCTCTCTTAGAGCGCACCTGGGCTGACTTGGGATTTCCATATGGTTAGCCGGCTTAGTGCCCTAAGAGAAGTGTGCAACGCCTCCCTTTGCACTCCGCCCCACACTCAGGGCCCAGCTGCCCAATGTTTCTGACTGAGGTGCGAACTGTTCCGGGTGAAAATTTTACCGCCCCGCTGCCATTACTGCGCCAAAATGAGCAAAGCTGAAAAACCAACCCTCGGTGTCAACTGGGGCTCAGTGATGACATTTGTGTGTCTTTGTGTATTTCTCTCCAGATTACCCTTCTAGGTTTGTATATCTTTATGATTTCTGATATCCTGTGTCCAACGATATTGATTACCATTCGTGTTTGTCTGCACCTTTCCCATCGAGTTCTTCCAATGTCTTGATTTTTTTCAATCTACATTTTTTGCTTTTGTAAGTCTGATTTCTGGCTTAACTAATATGTTTTTCAATTCATTCACGGGATGTGGGCATCACTGGCAAGGCTAGCATTTATTGCCCAGCCCGAATTGCCCTTGAGAGGTTGGTGGTGAGCCTCTTTCTTGGACCGTTGCAGTCCATGTGGTGAAAGTACTCCCACAGTCCTATTAGGTATGGAGTTCCAGGATTTTGACCCAGCAATGATGACGGAACAGTATGGTGTGTGACTTGGAGGGGAACTTGAAGGTGATGGTGTTCCAATGCGCCTGCTGCCCTTGTCCTTCTAGGTGGTAGAGGTCGCAGGTTTGGGAGGTGCTGTCAAAGATGCCTCGGTGAGCTGCTGCAGTGCATCTTGTAGACGGTACAGACTGCAGCCACGGTGCATCGGGGGTGGAGGTATGACATGTTTAAGGTGATGGATGGGGGGCCAATCAAGCGGGCCATGTTGTCCTGGATGGTGTTGAGCTTTTTGAGTGTTGTTGGAGCTGCAGTCATCCAGGCAAGTGGTGAGTATTACATCACACTGCTGACTTGTGCCTTGTAGATGGTGGAGAGGCTTTGGGGAGTTAGGAGATGAGTCACTCACCACAGAATACCCAGCCTCTGGCCTGTTCTTGCAGCCACAGTAGTTATATGGCTGGTCCTGTTAAGTTTCTGGTCAATGGGGACCCCAGGATGATGATGCTGGGGGATTTGGTGACGGTAATGTCGTTGAATGTCAAGGACAGGAAGTTGGATTCTCTCTGATTGGAGATGGTCATTGCCTGGCCATATGGCATGAGTGTCACTTGCCACTTATCAGCCCAAGCCTGAATGTTGTCCAGATCTTGTTGCATGCAGGCACAAACTGTATCTTTATCTGAGGAGTTGTGAATGGAACTGAACACGGCATTTCCCCTTCTGACCATATGCATGAGGGGAGGTCATTGATGAAGCAGTTGAAGCTGGTTGGGTCAGACACTATTTTGAGGAACTCCTACAATGATGTTCTGGGGTTGAGATAATTGGCCTCCAACAACGAAAATCATCTTCCTTTGTGCTCGGTATGACTCCAGCCAATGGAGAGTCTTACCCCTGATTCCCCTTGACTTCAATTTTACTTGGGCTCCTTGATGCCACGCTTGGCCAGGCTGTTCCAGTACAGCTACAACGACCCGAAAAAGTGGAAAATTGCCCAGATGTGTCCTGTCCATAAAAAGCAGGCTAATTCAATGCGGCCAATTACCACCCCATTAATCTACTCTCAATCATCAGTAAAGTGATGGAAGGTGTTGTCGACTGTGGTATCAAACGGCACTTACTCACCAGTAACTTGCTCATTGATGCTCATTTTGGGTTCAGCCACGACACTCAGTTCCCGACCTCATTGCAGCCTTGGTCCAAACATGGACAAAAGATATGAATTCCAGGGGAGAGGTGAGAGTGACTGCCGTTGACATCAAGGCAGCATTTGACCGAGTTAAAAGTGCCCAAGTAAAATTGAAGTCGGTGGGAATCAGGAGGAAATTTCTCCACTGGCTGGTGTCATACCTAGTGTAAAGTTCTTACACAATACCACAAATCCACACGAGACACATTCTATGGACAAGGTCACTGTGTGACCTGCACCTTTATTCACAGTACCAAGAAGTGATGACCCTGCCTGGGACCTCCCTTTATATTCCTGGATGACCAGGTGAGGAGTGTCTCCCACAAGTTCACCCCCTGTGGTCAATGTGTGCATTTCTCAAGTATATATAGTATTGCAGTGTTGTTACATGAAGGTTACATACATGACATCAACTCCCGCCCAATGTCTTATTGGGATCACAGGTTAAGTCTTTCGGGTGGTCTGTGCTCCCTCGTGGAGCGCCACAGTTGGGGCTCTGGCTGTTGAGCCTTGGCCTGCGTGTCTGTCCCCTGTGGTGATTCCGGCCTGTCCGGGCTGACCGCAGGGACTGTGCATGCTGCTGAATGTTCTTGTTGCTCGTTCACTGGCGGTGGTGTGGGCAACATCTCATGATCTTCCTCAGGTTCCTCAGTGTCCATGCTGAACCTTTTTTTTACTTGGCCCAGATGCTTGCGGCATATCTGCCCATTGTTAAGTTTAACCACGATGACCCTATTCCCCTCTTTGTCTATTACAGTACCTTCAAGCCATTTGGGCCCCAAAGCGTGATTGAGAACAAATACGGGGTCACCAATTTCTATACATCTCCCCCTTGAATTATGGTCATGGTACTCATTTTGGGACTGGCACTTGCCTTCAACAATGTCGGACAAGACAGGATGAATGAGGGACAGCCGAGTTTTGAGTGTTCGTTTCATAAGGAGCTCTGCGGGCGGGACCCCCGTGAGCGAATGCGGTCGGGACCTATAGGCCAGCAGGAGGCGCGATAGGTGGCATTGAGGAGAGGGACCTTGAATCCTGAACATGCCTTGTTTTATGATTTGGACCGCACGTTCCGCCTGGCCATTGGAGGCTGGCTTGAACGGTGCTGTTCTGACATGGTTAATGCCATTACCCGACATGAACTCCCGCAATTTGTAGCTAGTGAAACATGGGCCATTATCGCTAACAAGGATGTCTGGCAAACCGTGGGTCACAAAGACCGCATGTAGACTCTCCACAGTGGTGGATGTCGTGCACAAATTCAAAATGATGCACTCGATCCATTTCGAGTGCGTATCAACCATGATGAAAAACATTTTCCCCATGAATGGGTCCGCGTAGTCTACGTGAATGTGTGACCATGGCCTGGTGGGTCAGGGCCACGGGCTGAGCGGGGCCTCCCTGGGGGCATTTCCCAGCTGGGCACACGTCGTGCACCTGCGAACACAGTGTTCCAGGTCTGAATCAATTCCCGGCGACCAAGCGTGTGACCGGGCAATGACCTTCATCAGCACGATGCCTGGGTGCTCGCTGTGGAGTTTCCTGATGAAAGCTTCCCTGCCCCTCTGGGGCATGACTACCCGGCTGCCCCATAGTAGGCAGTCGGCTTGGATGGAGAGATCATCCATTCACCTGTGAAACGGTCTGACCTCCTCAGGGCATGCTCCGTGTGCAGGCGCCCAATCCCCAGTCAGGACACATTTCTTAATCAAAGATAGGAGGGGATCTCTGTTGGTCCAGATTTTGATCTGGCGGGCTGTGATGGGGAAGCCTGCGCTGTCAAAGGCATCAACGGCCATAACCATCTCAGCGCTTTGCTCCGCTGCCCCCTCAGTGGTGGCCAGTGGAAGCCTGCTGAGCGCGTCAGCGCAATTTTCAGCGCCCGGCCGGTGCCGGATGGTGTAGTCATACGCAGCCAGCGTGAGAGTCCATCGCTGTATGCGAGCTGACGCATTGGCATTGACAGCCTTGCTGTCTGACAACAGGGATTTTAACGGCTTGTGGTCCATTTCTAATTTGAACCTCCTGCCAAAAAGGTACTGGTGCATCTTTTTCACCCCATAGACACATGCGAGTGCTTCCTTCTCAACCATCCCATAATCCACGTTCTGCTTGGGAGAGCGACCTGGAGGCATAAGCCACAGGTTGTAGTTGCCCCTCAGCATTGCACTGCTGCAACATGCACCCAACCCCATAGGACGATGCATCACATGTCAGAACCAATTTCTCACAGGGGTTGTACAGGGTCAACATCCTATTTCAACAGAGTAAGTTACGCGCCCGATTCAAAGCACGTTCTTGACAGTCCCCCCAAAACCAATCGCAACCCTTACGCAGGAGCACGCGTAACGGCTCCAACAATGTGCTTAAGTTCGGCAGAAAGTTTCCGAAATAGTTCAAGAGTCCCAGAAATGAACACAACTCCGATGTGTTGCAGGGCCTGGGCGTTTCTGTTTTGGATTCGGTAGGCCGAATACCGCCTGCAGCAACCGTCCTGCCCAGAAACTCAACTTCGGAGCCAAAAACACACACTTAGGTTTCTTGAGTCGCAGGCCTACCCGGTCCAGTTGGCGTAGCACCTCTTCCAGGTTGTGGAGGTGTTCCTCGGTGTCCTGACCCGTGATGAGGATATCGTCCTGGAATATGATCGTTCCAGGAATGGATTTGAGCAGGCTTTCCATGTTTCTTTGAAAGATCGCGGCCGCTGATCGAATGCCAAATGGGCACCTGTTGTAAACAAACAGTCCCTTGTGAACGGTGATTGTGGTCAGTAGTTTGGATTCGTCGGCCAGTTCTTGGGTCATGTAGGCTGAAGTGAGGTCCAACTTGGTGAACAGCTTGCCGCCTGCCAGCGTGGCAAAAAGATCCTCTGCTCTCGGAAGCGGGTATTGGTCTTGTAGGGACACCCGGTTGATAGAGGCCTTGTAGTCGCCACAGATCCTGACCGAGCCATCCACTTTTAGGACGGGAACAATGGGGCTCGCCCAGTCGCTGAATTCAATGGGCGAGATGATGCCCTCTCTCAGCAAACGGTCCAATTCGCTTTCAATTTTCTCCCGCATCACATACGGCACAGCTCTGGCTTTGTGGTGCACTGGTCTGGCGTCCGGGGTGATGCGAATCACTACTTTGGTACCTTTGAATGTCCCGACGCCAGTTTGGAATAGCGACTCAAATTGCTGTAGGACCTGTGAGCATGAACTTCGCTCCACAGATGACACTGCATGCACATACCCCCATTTCCAGTTCATCTCAGCTAACCAGCTCCTCCCCAACACTGCAGGATCATTGCCTGGGACAATCCAGAGCCGGTTCACTGATCCATTGTATGTGACAGCCAACATTGCACTGCCTGGCACTGGAATGATTTCTTTGGTGTACGTCCATAGTTGAGTCTCAATGCGTTCTAGTTTGGGTCTGCTGGCTTTGAGTGGCCATAGCTTTTCAAATTGTTGAACGCTCATGAGTGACTGGCTGGCCCCCGTGTCCAGCTCCATGTGTATCGGGATGCCATTTAATAAGACCTTCATCATAGCACGTTTAGTGAGTTTGTCTTACCGCAGGTAAAGGGTACACAGCCAGATAGGGAATGGAAGACCAACAGGAAGAGCAATGCAAGGAAGGTAGTGCAGGAATCCCCTGCGGTCATCCCCCTGCAAAACAGATACACCGCTTTGGGTACTGTTGAGGGGGATGACTTGTCAGGGGGGAGCAGCAGCAGCCAAGTTCATGGCACCATGGCTGGCTCTGCTGCACAGGAGGGCAGGAAAAAGAGTGGGAGAGCGATAGTGATAGGGGATTCAATTGTAAGGGGAATAGATAGGCGTTTCTGCGGCCGCAACCGAGACTCCAGGATGGTATGTTGCCTCCCTGGTGCAAGGGTCAAGGATGTCTCGGAGTGGGTGCAATACATTCTGAAAAGGGAGGGTGAACAGCCAGTTGTTGTGGTGCACATTGGTACCAATGACATAGGTAAAAAATGGGATGAGGTCCTACGAGGCGAATTTAGGGAGCTAGGAGCTAAATTAAAAAGTAGGACCTCAAAAGTAGTAATCTCAGTGTCAGCATGGATAAGAAATTGGCTTAAGGACAGAAAGTCAAGTCATAAATGGTTGTTTTTCAAACTGGAGGATGGTAGACAGTAGTGTTCCCCCAAGGATTAGTGCTAGGACCACTGCTTCTTTGATGTATATAAATGACTTGGAATTATATTGGAATACAGAGTAAAATTTCAAAATTTGCTGATGATACCAAATTTGGAGGTGTGGCAAACAGTGAGGATAATACGAATCGATTGCAATAGGACATAGATAGGCTAGCAGAATGGGCAGACAAGTGGCAGATGGAATTTAATACAGTGTAGTGTGACGTGATGCATTTTGGCAGAAGGCATATGGAGAGGCAATATAGACTTAATGGCACTGTTCTAAAGAGTGTGCAGCGACAGAGGGACCTGTGCATAGATCTTTGAAGGTGGCAGGACATATTGAGAGAGTAGTTAACAAAGCATCTGGGATCTTGGGCTTCATAAATAAAGGTATTGAGTACAAACCAATAATGGAATTAAGGGTTATGGGGAGCAGGTGGGTAAGTGGAGCTGAGTCCACGGCCAGATCAGCCATGATCTTTTTGAATGGCGGAGCAGGCTCAAGGGGCTAGATGGCCTACTCCTGTTCCTAATTCTTATGTCCTTATGTTCTTTTGTTCAAAAGCAGGGAAATTGTGCTGAACCTTTATAAAGCTCTGGTTGGGCCACAACTAGAGTATTGCGTCCAGTTCTGGTCACCACACTTTAGGAAGGATGTGAAGGTTCTTGGGAGGGTAAAGGGGAAATTTACCAGAATGGTTGCACAGAAGGGGGATTTTAGCTACAAGGTTAGTTTGGAGAAGATGGGGTTGTTCTCCTTCAAGCAAAGGAGGTTTAGGGGAGATTTGATAGAGGTGTACAAGATTATGATGGGTTTGGATAAGGTAGACAGAGAAAGGCTGTTCCCATTAGTTGATGGGACAAGGACTAGATTAAAGGTTTTGGGCAAAAGATACAGGGGCGATGTGAGGAAGAACTTTTTTACGTGGCGAGTGGTAATGATCTGGAACTTGCTGCTGACGAGAGTGGTGGAAGCGGAGACAATCAATAATTTTAAAAGGAAATTGGATAGGCACTTGAGGGAATTAAACTTGCAGGGATAGAGCGAGCAAATGGGCCTGACTGGATAGCTCTACAGAGAGGTGGCATGGAATCGATGGGCCGAATTGCCTCCTTCTGTGCCGTAATGACGCTATAACTCTGTTTCATAGAGCAAACAATAGGCATGCTGAAGATGCATTTCAGATGCCTTGACAGATCTGGAGAAGCCCTTAAGTATGCGCCAGCCAGGGTCTCCAGAATCATTGCCTTCTCCTGTGCGCTACACAACATAGCACTGCAGTAAGGATTGTAGCTGCAGAAGGAGCAAGGCGCATAGCCCACAGCTTCTTTGGAGGGGGAGGGGCAGGTGCAAGACGAGGAGGAGGAGGATGAGGGGGAAAAACCTGAGGTGGAGATGGCATCAGCAGCCATGCACATTGCTGCCCGAAAGGCCCGGGGTGGTCTCACCATAGCCATATTTACTTAACTTACTCCAATACAGCCACATGCTGTACTAATTCCCCCCAACCACCAACAACACCATAAAGCATCCCTACATTGACCAATCCATTCCTCTCACCCAAAGCCCCAGTGCTCGAGGTTAAGTCATGTCTCACCATGTCACAAAGCCACTTCTAAAATTTGAGGCAAAAATGGACAAGACCCAAAAGTGGTGCAATTAAAAACATTTATGTATGTCATTAAAATAACTGGAACTTAACGCTAACATTTTTTGATACACCCATGTAGACCCTTGAGCATTAAGGTTTATATCATTTTTCTTCTCCGAGTGATTCAATGAGGTGCAACCCCTGTGGCTTCAGTAGAGGTAGGGGCAGGCTGCTCACTTCATTACTGCGACTCTTTAGACACTTTTAGTGGATGTCCTCTGGGTTTCGGAGCCTGTGATGGCCCTGCCAAATTCTGCTCCTCCTGCAACTGTACAGGGGCAGACCAGGCCATTGGGATCCAAGGAAGCATGTGGGGCTCTGACTGAGGCAAATGCAATGGGGGAGAAGTGGGAGTGCTTTGAGAAATGCCCTCACATCCATGTCCCCTCTCAACATCATTCCTCTCATGGACCACCCACACTTCCCTGCTAGCAAAAAGCTAGAGGAGGAAACCAAGATAATATACGGGCGCAACTCTGACTCCAACATGGCGATGGATCAGGGAGTCAATATCATAGAAACGACTCGGAGCCCAGCAGGCAGGCAAGGGCAGTTCTACACACCCCAGGCAGCAATAGACCCCAGAACAGGTTTTCAACACAGACAATGGCAGGCTGAACGGACATTTACGCCATCCCATTGGACAATGCATTCTGGGATGGGGCCATTGACACACACTAACAGGGTGCTCAAGAGCAGACAAAGGGACAATCAGCAAATATTGCCTCGTAACAGCTCTTTTGTTCACAACAATGGGAATCTCATTTCATGCTGGAGGTGTGGGGGCAGAAACCTGCGAGGACTTGCAGGTTTCAACAGTTCACCTGCAGAAATTGTAACCTCACTGGCCATTTAGCTAGAATGTGCAGGAAGCTTGCGACCAGGCTAATTTACGACGCGGATGGACC